>NC_057413.1:4725177-5025177 GCF_019320065.1 Cervus canadensis | reverse complement strand
ATTTATCTAGGGGGCTTCCCTTGTAACTCAGCTGGTAAAGAATCCGCCTGCAATGCGGGAGACCTGGGTTCAATCCCTGGGTTGGGAAGATCCCCTGGGAAAGGGAAAAGCTACCCGCTCCAGGATCCTGGCCTGGAGAATTCCACTGACTGTATAGTCCATGGGATCACAACGAGTCGGACACGACTGAGCGACTTTCACAACGCTAAACGTTGTCAGCAAGGGGCGATGGCGAAGACAAGAGTGTCTTCTTGGTATTGTGTGAGCTTTCCTCCTTTCTTACCCCGGCAGTGTCGGCCAGCTCCGCTGACACTTGTGGAGTCATGTCCGACTCTTGCGACTCCATGGACTGTCGCCCGCCAGGCTTCTCCTTCCATGGGATTTTTCCAGGCAAGAATACTGGAGCGGAGTGTCATTCCCTTCTCCGGGGCATCTTCCCGACCCCAGGAATGAACCTGGCTCTCCTGTACGGCAAGCGATTCTTCACCAACTGGGAGGTCCTGGTGGTGCTCAATTACCCTGCAAGCTTCAACACCGCCCCGTAGGTAGCATACTTTTTCCAAGTGTATCCCCACCTTGGGGACGCTGCCTTAGCCACAACGACGGCTGCTCCTCTATCTGCTCTTCTTGTGTTCTCCGGACTCCTCTTTACATCTTAGCAGCAATCAATCCCTAGTTACTAATTAATAATTCCCTGTAATCAACTTACTCTGCTTGAATTCCTGTATTGTTTTTGTCTCCAAGCTGGACCCTGCATGATACAGTAAACTTTTTAGAGATTTATTTAATAAAAAATAAAGTATATGCTATTACCTCAAATTATGCCAGCATCTATCTTTGAATTTTGTAAAGTCTTAGAAGGTCTTATCATCTTGAGACTTTTTTCTTTCTTAAAATGCCATATATATATATAGATAGATAAATAGATAGATTCCAGAGAAGTCTAAAAAGTAAAAGTATCCTTCTTTGGTTTCTAGTTTTATACATGGGGATTGTTTTTTTTAAAGAAAATAGGACTGGTTTTAAAAAAAAAAAATAGGGTAGATTTATTTTATGAGCAAGTAGAGAAACTGAATTTAATAAATACACAAGTCTCTGGAGTCCAATTTACTTTATAACGGAGGATAAAAATTGATTTGTAAAAATGCCTTCATGTAGATTATTACCTGCTCCTTACACAGAGTGCACATATGTATGAGTCATCAAGAGCCATATACACACAGTGATAGTAGCTTAAGCAGGACTAGGCATGGGCGCTTTCTAGTTAGAATATAGCATTTCACAGACCACTTGAATCTTATGGAATACTATATGGCTTAATGTAAAACATGCACTAACTCTTCACAGAATTATGATTTTTGTCCTCAAATTAAAAGAATTAAATTGCAAATATATATCCTTACAAACCCTCTCCCTTAACTTTCAAAAGTTAAATATAATCCTCAACACTTGTCAACATTGTCTTTTCACTGAGCTGAAAAAGATAATGTCATCTGACAAAAAAGACATGCACAGGATTTACACTCAGTTGGGTCGACTCTTTGTGGCCCCACGGACTATACTGCCCATGGAATTCTCCAGGCCAGAACACTGGAGTGGGTAGCTGTTCCCTTCTCCTGGGGGTCTTCCCAACCAGGGATGGAACCCAGGTCTCCCAAAATGCAGGCAGATTCTTTACCAGCTGAACCACCAGGGAAGCCCAAGAATACTGGAGTGGGTAGCCTCTCCCTTCTCCAGCGGATCTTTCTGAACCGGGGTCTCCTGCATTGCAGGCAGATTCTTTACCAGGGAAGCCCACAGTGCTCAGAAGCAGGACACATATGACCTTCATTCTTTTTGAGGGACAATTAAAGTCAACACTGTAAACATCAGCAGTAACTTGTGAAACAAACAGCATTGAAAAAATGTTTACATAAAGCTATTAAGCTACTACGTAATGCAATTCTTTTATGGCTATTTATTAAACATTGTGAAAGTGCTGTCCCTACAAAGGAAGAACATCGGGTCAGTAATGAGGCGTAATTCATGAAACTGTATCACACCCAGAGGACAGGCTGGGTGGGAGAATAAGAGATGGAAATGTTATGAAAGAGCAAAGCTCTACCTGAGCGTATGAAGAAGTTATTCTTGCCTGGCTGAGAGGCCAGTGAGTCCATCAGGAACGTTTAACCATCAGGTGGCAGTTCCACTGACCTTTTCCCTCTAAGGCATTCCTATTTCAGACATCGGGTCCAAGTCTCATTTTACAAGCAAAAGAACTAAATCTGTATAGCGTAAGTCCAAGCTTACATGGTTATTTGCTGGTCTGAGCTTTACTACACTGAGAAATGTCCCCCTCTAGTTAAAATCAGAACAGAGGTACCCTGGAAGGGACTGCTAGCTGCCTCCCAAAGCCCAGCCTCCTTTGACTTAAAACAGAATCCCACTTCATACCCAGGCACATTTCTGCCCACCCCACCTTGCAGTTAGATGTGTGCATTAGATCACTTGACCGAAGACATGGAAATGGAAGTTTTGCATTTGACTTCCAGAAAGCAGTGTTACAGGTACAAGGCATGGTCTTTTCTGGGACATGGTCTTTGCTGTTTCCTGTTAGCTCAACCAAAACTAAATAACTACCACCCATATAGCCATTGTTGACCCTTAAGTGATGTACTAACTATGGCTGAGCAACAAGATGGAAGGAACAAGGGTCTCAGACACAACGGAGCCACTGGACCAGCCTTGGACTGCCTACCTCAGGATGCCTTTTGCACAGAAAGAAGCAATCTTATTAAAGGCACATGCAGCCATTTCTAATTCTAACTGGTTCAGATATCTTCAGGTCCATAAATGTTGCAACAATTCTGAGATAGAGCAACAGCTCTTCTGAAATACAATAACTAATCCTAATACCCCAGCAACAGGTATTACTTATTTATACTTTTTAACTTTATTTTACCTTTCTGCCCACATACTTACTATTTCCTTACATCTGCAAACTCTGATTTTAGTTTGCATTTTTTTCTAGTCCCTTAAGATAGAAGCTGAGATCAATTATTTAGACTTTTCTTCTTTTTTAAGAGGAATTTATGGCTATAAATTTTTCTCTAAACACTGCTTTAGTCATATCTCACAGATTTTGATATAGTTTGTTTTCACTTTCTTTCTAGTTTCACTTTGATTTCTTCCTTAATTCATGTACCAAATATTTGACCATTTTCTAAAATTGTTGTTTATTGATTTCCAATTTAATTCTATCTTCAGACAACATAACTTTGTAAGGGTTTAATTCTTTTATATTTAAAGAAACTTGTTCTGTGGTCCAAAATATGGTCTGCTTTGATCAACACAGATGCATGTGAAATGGGTATGTATCCTGCTCTTGTTGGATATGAAAAGTGAAAGTGTCAGTCAGTCATGTCCAATTCTTTGCGACCCTATGGAATATAGCCCACTAGGCTCCTCTGTCCCTGTAACTCTCCAGGCAAGAATATTGGAGTGGGTTGCCATTCCTTTCCCCAGGACATATTCCTGACCCAGGGATCAAACCTGGGTTTCCTGCATTGTAGGCAGACTCTTTATCATCTGAGCCACTGGGGAAGCTTCTTGTTGGCTACAGTGTTATGCGATTGTAAGGTCAAATTGGTTGATAGTGTTGTTCAAATAGCCTACGTCCTACTCAGTTTTCATCCAATTGATCTATAATTATTGAGAAGGGGTGTTTTAAGATTCAGAAATTCCAACACCCCTTCTGTTGCTTGGAGAGTTCCATGGAGAGAGGAGCCTGGCGGGCTACAGTCCATAGGGTCGCAAAGAATTGGACAAGACTGAGCAACTAACACTTTCACTTTTCATACCCACCAAGAGCAGATACGTATCCTTCTCACATGCATCAGTTAAGGTACCATGTGAGAATCTTACAGCAATTTGTTTCCATTTCTCCCCTTCAAACCTTGTACTAGTTTTATCAAATATTCTACTTCAACACATTATAAACCCTATGATACCTTATTATTTTTGTTTGACACAGTTAACTGTCTTTGTAATGAACAAAAATAAGAAAAAGCATTCTGTACTGAAACATATATATACTACGGCCAGGATTCTTCATTCCTCAATGTAGATCCAGACTTTTGTCAAGATCATTTCATTGTCCTTCTCCTGAAGGACTTTCTTTAACATTTCTTAACATGTGGGTCAGCGGTGATGAATTATTTTGCCTTTCCTATGTCTGAAAAACAAAATATTTCATCTTCCCTTTTGAAATAATATTTCCACTATTGGATAGAGAGTTCTAATATAATAATTTCTTCCTTTCAATAGTTCAAGCGTGTTGCTGTACTGCCTTCTGGGCTTGCATTGTTTCTTGTAAGAAAGACACAGCCCTTCTCACCTTTTCCCCTCCACACAAATAAGCTGCTTTTTTCTCTCTGCCTGTTTTTAAGATTTTTTCTTTCACCTCTGGTTTTAAGCAGGTTGTTTGAGCCCTTATATTTATGGCTCTTGTTTTAAGTGTGGTGATCTTCTTGGGCCTCTACACTTATGGTTTTCATCACATCTGGACATTTTATCAGATATAATTTTTTCAAAATTTTTTTCTTTTTCTTTTGAAATTTCAATTACACATATATTAGGATGTCTGAAGTTGCCCTACCGTGTACTGTCTCTCTGTTTTAAAAAGAAAGGGCTTTTCTCAATCTTTGGCCTCTCTATTTTTGACTTTGGATAACTTCTGTTGCTTTGTCTTCGAGTTCACTCATCATTTCTTCTGCAGTGTCCACTCTACTGTTCATTCCATCTTTTATATTTTAACATCAGACACTGTAGTTTTCATCTCTAGAAGCTTGATTTCAGCCTTTTTCATATATTTATGGCTCCACTTAACATGATATGTCTTCTTGACCATACGAAGTATAGTTAAAATAATGTTTAATGTCCATGTCAATTAATTCTACCATTTGTGCAATTTCTTGTTCTGTTTCCCTGCTTCCCTGGTGGCTCAGAGAGTAAAGTATCTACCTGCAATGCCAGAGACCTGGGTTCAATCCCTGGGTCAGGAAGATCCCCTGGAGAAGGAAATGGCCACCCACTCCAGGAATCTTGCCTAGAAAATCCCACGGATGGAGAACTCTGGTAGGCTACAGTCCATGGGGTCTCAAAGAGTCAGACATGACTGAGCCACTTCACTTCACTTGTTCTGTTTACATTGATTGAATTTTCTCCTCATGGGTCATACTTTACCGCTTGTTTGAATGTTTGATATTCTTAATGGATGCCAGATATTATAAATTTTGCTTTGCTGAGTGTTGGATAATTTATATTCCTATAAATAATCCTGAGCTTTATTTTGGAGTACCATTAGGCCATCTGGAATCAGTCTGATCCTGTAGACACATGCCTCTAAGCCTTGTAAGACAAGATTTAAACAGCATTTATTTTAGGACTAACACTTCCTACTACAGAGGTGATACACTTCTCAGCACTCTATTTGATGTCCCATCAACTACAGATCCTTTTTCCCCTACTCTGGATGGTGGGAACTGATAGTATTATTGTGTGCATGCTAAGTCGCTTCAGTCACGTCTGATTCTCTGCAGTTCCATGGGCTATAACCTGCCAGGCTCCTTCCTGCCCATGGAATTCTTCAGACAAGAATACTGGAGTGGGTAGCCATCCCCTTCTACTTGAGTCTCTGGTATTGCAGGCAGATTCTTGACTGCCTGAGCCACCAGGAAAGCCCTGTACTATCATTGGTCCTGTGTGTCTGCTAGAGATTGCTGCCTCTAATTCTTTCAGTGGCTCTTTCTCTGACTGCAGGCAATTTCTTCACAGGGATGCAGGCAGTGGCAGACTGGAGAGAAAACCTGTGCAAAACTCTGCATTTTCCTCTCTGCAGCTCTCTCTCCACCCTGGCAATCTCCTCAGCTAATTCTAGCTGCTACTATATCCTCATTTTCCCAACTTCAGCCCTTCAACTCTGAGAGCTCCAAGTTCCGATGGCTCCGCTTGGGTTCTCCCTCCCTGTGTTGTGATCCAAAAACTCAAACAGTAAACTACGGTAACTGCTGTTTGTCAGTCACTAAGTCATGTCCAACTCTTTGTGACCGCAGGGGACCACAGCACACCAGGCTTCCCTGTCCTTCACTATCTCCTGGAGTTTGCTCAGACTCAAGCTCATTGAGTCGGTGATGCCAACCAACCATCTCATCCGCTGTCGTCCCCTTCTCCTGCTGCCCTCAGTCTTTCCCAGCATCAGGGCCTTTTCCAATGAGTCAGCTCTTCACATCAGGTGGCCAAAGTATTAGAGCTTCAGCTTTAGCATCAGCCCTTCCAAAGAATATTCAGGATTCAATTCCTTTAGGATTGACTGGTTGATCTCCTTGCTGTCCAAGAGATTCTCAAGAGTCTTGTCCAGCACCACAGTTCAAAAACATCAATTCTTTGGCACTCGGCCTTCTTTATGGTCCAACTCTCACATTCGTACATGACTACTGGAAAAACCACAGCTTTGACTACATGGACCTTCGTTGGTGTGACATTAGAGTGGCATCATCTGCATATCTGAGGTTGTTGATATTTCTCCCTGAAATCTTGATTCCAGCTTGTGAGTTATCCATCCCAGCCCATGGTAACTGTAAGACTTCTTTCTTTTTTCCTTCTTTCAGGAATCACTGTTCTTCTCTGTTTTATGTACAATGTCTGAGATTGTTCCCTCATATATTTTGTCTGGGTTGTTCCCCCAATGAATTAGAAAGTTTCTTCAGGTAAGAAGTCTCTGTTACTACCTCTTGGCCAGAAGTAAATCTCTGATTTTAATATCTCCCATGTAAAGAGAACATAGACTTGAATATGATTTCTACTACTTATTAGCTGTTATTTAATCTCATTTTATTTCTTTGTCTCCAAAAAGAGTATATAAGAATTAAACAAGGTAATATGTATAAAGTACTTATCATAGCTCAAAATAATGAATGCTAGAAATTGTTTCAAAAACTGGAGGACTCATTCAAGGCATCAGAAACAAAGTTCGATATGAAATAATAAATTGACAAAAATTATTAAGGACATTTATGAACACATTCCTGCTATTTTCGGTGCATGTTTTATAGATTTCTCTCTTATTCCTTGTTGTAACCTAAAATCTCTTGTGTTTCGGAAAAAATAACTTATTTTGCACTGTACTTGGTCCAGAACTTGTAGGATTTCATTAGCTAAGGAGAAGACTGACATTTTCATACTGGCTATTTTTAGTTTTCTCTCTCTCTCCCCTTGAAAATGGTAATACCATTAGTATCTTAAAGACCCAGAATTATTTCTCTAGAATGCTATATATGAAGGGAAAATCTATTCCCAACCCTAGACATCTATTCTCCATCCTAATTAAAATTCCCATCAACTGTGACAGCAGACTTTTTGTTTATGCTCTAGCTACCAACTTCTTGGGGGCAGAGTTCACTTTATCAAATTCTGACAAATAGTTACAGCAAATGGAAAATGTTGGGAATTTATATTTAGTAGTTTCAAAAGCAATAAATTTTACTATCTTTGAGACTTTCATTTATTCAAAGTGACTTGTCAGAATATTTGTTATATCCTTTAAAAATTAACTATGCTGCTGTCTTGTTACATTCTAAAATATGCCAAGTCCTTTGTGATTAAGGCTTTTTGTGTTTTTTTTGACTTGGGGAATAATCCTTAACTCAGAGGAAAAGGAGGAAACAGCTGGGCTACTGACAGCTAACAGCTGATTTAGAACCTGAAAGTATCTTGAAAGAAAGTTTCTTTATGGAAAAAAAAATGCCATGAAGATGTCAACAGCAAAGAATACTAATCATTACTGCTGGAGCACCTTTGTGTCTTAGTACATAATGGAAGATTTAAATGTGAAACCTCAACACATCAGTCAGTGGGAGAGTTCATGTTCTGAGTTCTTAAAATGGCAACCGTGTGGAGTTGCTGGGTGGTCATGATGGTTGACGATGACGTCCTCTTTTTCTCTGCGTTGAAACATTTAGTGCTTTGTTAAAACAACGGTTTATACATTTCTATTAAATTCAACAGCACAAGGTTCTTTTCCAGTGCTTCCTTTTGTGAGAAACTTTGGTCAAACTCTCTTAAATTTCTCACATATTTAAAATTCTCAGGTAGTCTCATCCTCTGGAAACTTGTCATGGTTATGAAATTTAACTCCAGAAGAATTATGATAAAATACATACTGAGATATAACTATAGTAATATCTAGGAGGAAGAATTGTTGGTGTAAGATGAGTCCTAACATAAAATTTAAACCCTTAAACTTAATTATACCACAATTTATGTAATTTAAAGATAAATAATTGAGACAAGATTTTGGTTAATGGTGTCGTTAATTAAAGACAATTTCCTGAAACATCTTATATAATAAAATAAAACAGAAACTTAAGACGCTTATGATCCTGGAAAAATTTTAACATGTATTTTCTATTTCTGTATTTTTCTAAGACAATCAAAAATTTTAGTAATTAAACCAACTGGAATAACTACCACAAAGATAATGATAATAATAATGTGAAGTATAGGAATTTTTTGTAAAAAGATAAACATTTCCTATAAAATTTAATGATATGGATCAGAAGTGTTTTCATTTAGTGAGGTTATGTATCATTTTAAAATACAAGCCCATCTAATCAGAGCCAAGCTAGCGAATCCATACAAATGAATTAATGTTCTTTCTTTCACTAAG
Source organism: Cervus canadensis (assembly GCF_019320065.1). Lineage (NCBI taxonomy): Eukaryota > Metazoa > Chordata > Mammalia > Artiodactyla > Cervidae > Cervus > Cervus canadensis. The sequence goes on along the minus strand of NC_057413.1, from coordinate 5,016,473 downwards.
TCATTGGTCAAAAGTCTTCAGGCAAAAAAAAAAAGAAACATACATGTCAATTCAAACAGACAATTAATTACAGAGTATATTGTAAAAGTAAAAGTAGAGTGGCCTTTTATAGTTTAATAACATGTTAGTAAATTATAAAATTACATATACATATTTTAATCAACAAAAGTCTATAAGATGAGAATTATTAAACACTATGTAACATCACTGCTCCTATATAAGCAGGAAGAAACACATTTTGATAATCATGAACAGTCAACTAGTGAGTTATCGCCTTCTAACTTCAATTTAGAATATGAATTAAGTCTTTCAAATAGGTCTTTAACAGATATTGCTGTAAAACTGGGTGAGGAAATGGCAAGGCACAAGAATCATATGTGCCTGAATCTAGGAACAGAAAAAAACTCAGCAGGCTAGCATAGAATCCCCAAGCCTTCTCTCACACACGGCAGCTCTCCCGAATCCCTACTGTATCTTTCCCTTAAATGGTTGTCCCTGTGTTAGAAGAGCCTGTGGAGAAACACCAGCTCACTCCAACCCAGCAGTCAGCACGGGCTGTGATGAATTTTTGTTCCCTTCGTGGTTACGCTGCTGGTGAGCGCCCAAGGCAGGCAGCCCCATGTGAACATCAGATGATCATCACACAAGGATGCAAGCAGGAAGCCAGTGGGCTGAATCCAGATGGCAGTTGGCTAGAACTTACTAAGGTATCACATCGACACCACATTGACCATTCAGCTTTTTCCGTCTCTGAGTCCCATGGCTGTAGCCTGGGCAATTCTAAATATCTAAACCTAATTTTCAATCTCCATCACTGAGCAAGGCCTCTCTGACACCCTCTGTCCACCTCCTTCCGCTCAAAGCTCCCTCTCTTAGTCTCATTGGCAGACAATTAAATGGCTCTACCAACAACGTCATGCCCGAGTCAAGGTATCTCTCACTTCTTTGGACTGTGTCTTCATCCTTCTCCATATCCTCTTTTAAGCTTCTAGCGTAACTTGCTCATGCTCTGTGTTAATATAATTGATTCACTTTTATTAAAGGCAGGAGCCCTAAGCTAAACAATGAATGCAAAGAAAGAAGGCAAGGAAGAAAGGGAGGGAGAAAGGAGAAAAGAAGCCAAGTGAAGAAGTTAGGAACAGAGAGTCAAATCTCCTGTAATGTATCAGATTATTTTCTTTCCTATGGATCTGTTTACTACTTTACTCACAGAATTTTAAGAAATTGAATTTTAACCATCTAGTCTAATTCTTTACCATATATATATAGGCAGAAAGAAGCTTCACCAAAGTCACACAATTAATGGCAAATTTGAGACTGCTCATTCTGTTACACCACAGTGCTTCCTACCTATTATGGCTATACTTTCAGAAGAAAACCAGCTGAGTTATATATACTCAGTGTTTGTGATACAGATGTTTTGTTTGATCACTTAAGCATTATAAATATATTACTCAATAAGGTTGTTTAAGAAATTTAAATTTACTTTTGTTGAATAAAAAACCTTGCTTTGTTTTGTTCAACAGTATCAGTTGAGCTTCTGATGATAGTAATCTCCAAAATTCAATCTTAATCAGCAAGAGCATCTTTTGCATGGAAGTAAAGCTTTTGTCACTGGAATTCTGAGTGAATTTACACATACAGAATGTCCATTTCTCAAAGCTTATTTAATAGGATAACTGTAGAAGACATTCAGGATTTCCTTTGATTTCCTATATTCTAAAGAGCAATAGAAAATAAGAAATACCGTGTTTCCATCTTTAAAGCAGGCAAAGCAACATAGTGTAATATTTTAAATTTCTGTTTTGATACTTCTTAGAAATATTTTTGTAGAAACTATTTCTAGAATTAAAACGAGAGAGAAAATCAGGTTTTTGTAAGATGTATAACCTTAAAATGAAAAGTGAAGGGTAGTTGTAAAGGGTGTTCCCTTGCTTCATGCTTACTTTATCATTAAGTAAGGTGAACCTTAAACAGCAGCTTTACAACAAAACACACATGCACACACGCACACACCTGACATAAACTACACATTCCATTGTCGTCAGAAATGGGAAGCTCAGCTGCCCCGAGGGCAGGTAGAATGAGCTTCTCAGCTACTCATCTGGGTTTCAGTACGGCATCTTGACAGGTGGATAATCTTCAGTACACAAAACAGCTCCACAAGTAAAAACCAGTTCAAAGACTGCCTTTGCAGCAAGTCCGTTCACAAGCATTATTTAAGCACTGGATTAGAGTCTACATTTGTGAAAGACGTTACAGGAAAATGTTTCTGTCCCTCTTTTCTGGGATTTCTTTATTTTGGTGCTTTAATTAAATTAATTACATTTAAAAATAGTTGTCATGATTTTGAAGTTATGACGGTCCTTCTTGCCATGTTAAACAGCGTCACTGTATTTTTAAGGGTTAAGCATATTCAACCCACAAAAGGTAACAAGGAATGTGTGAATACTGCATGAATCCAAAAAGGTTATAAAAGATGTTGCTTTGTGCCTGTGTTTAGTTATTTTTAGTAAAAGACTTAGACAGCTCCAATTGAAGTCACAGTAACACATTGAGGACTGTATGCTTCATGATGATTTTGGCTTTGTTGGGCTATTAAAGCAACAGACTGTCTTTCATCACAGTGAATTCCTTTTTTGTTCAGATTTCTTCCTGTTCAATATGTCTTTATGTGTCTTTTATGTCAATATGTCTTTTTTTGAAACACAGATCTGTTTTATCATCTCTAAACCATTTTCTAGCTCTCTGAATTTACCTTAAAAATTGCCTACTTCTAAATTAAGATGCTTTTATTATTTGAGATAGCTTATTTATATATTCATGATTACATGATTTTTTTTATTTTCTAATATGTCAGCTTAATATGTAATAAAGAGTTTAATGTTAACTCCAGGTGCCAATTTTGTTTTGTTTTGTTTTGTCCTTTTCATATTACAGTTATCCCTATGTATTCAAGGGAGATTGGTCCCAGGACCCCCTTCAAATGCCAAAATCCTCAGATGCTCAAGTCCCCTATATAAAATGGTGTGGTATTTTAGGATAACCTATGCATATCCTCTACGTGTTTTAAACCATCTCCAATATTACTTATAATACCTAATACAATGTAATTGCTATGTAAATAGTTGCCAATGGGCAGAAAATTCATATTTTGCTTTTTGGAAATTTCTGAAAAATTTTTTCAGATATCTCCCACCTGTGATTGGTTGACTCTGTGGCTAGGGAACTTATCATTACAGAGGGCCAACTACATTTGTTTATATAATAGTTGTGCCTCTGGTTTTGGTCCTTGAAAATTTACCCATCATTTTCTCTATCACAAAAGAACTAGGAAGCTGTTTATCTGAAGCAACAGTTATATTTAGGGCAGGGTGGTAACTGTGATACACTGTTCCTCAATTGCCCACCAAGTAGTTTTGAATTAGACAAAAATTAATTGATATTTTGATATTTACTGTGGGCTTCCCTGATGACTCAGATGGTAAAGGATCTGCCTGCAATTTGGGAGACCTGGATTCCATCCTTGGGTTGGAAGATCCTCTAGAGGAGGACATGGCAACCCACTCCAGTATTCTTGCCCGGAGAATCCTCATGGACAGAGGAGCCTGGCGGGCTACAGTCCATGGGGTCGCAGAGAGTCAGACATGACTGGGAGACTAACACATTTAACACTTTGATAATTACTATACTCAAGTTGATTAACATGACTTTATATTTCTTGATACTGAAAATTATATTCTGAAGCATCATTTCTGTTTTAGGCTAATATTCAGTTAAACACTAGCTGAAGGAAAAAGACTCAAAAAATAGAGTGAAAACGTTGCCAGGGGCGGGGGAGGTAGTGAGGGAAATAGAGAAAGTTTAGTAAAAGGGTATAAATGTTCTCTAATAAGAAAAATAAGTCTGAGAATCTAATGTATACACAGTCAGGGTGTTTGACACCATATAGTAAACAACATCAACAATGACTGGAAACTTGAAAGAAATGTAAATTCTTGGACCTTTCTCCAGACCTAAAAACTCAGAAATTCTGCAGCTGAATCTCTATGGTCTATGTTTTAGTGAGCCTTCCAGATGATTCTGATACCTGTTAAACTTCGGGAAATACTGCCTTAAGGAGAAAATATATTTTGCTCCCTAAAGAGAATTGTTTTATAAAAATCAGTGTGAAAATGAGAAATGTGCCTTCTAAAAGAATCAAAAAGATCTCTCAAGTCTTCTAATTTTAGTCTGCAGACTCCTTTCAAACAGAAAAAGAAAAATGGCTTTATTTAACATTCACTGCTGTTTGCCTTAGTTGTAGTATCCCAACTAAAGTTATTATGAGCAAACCTGGAGCATCATTACACAGTCAGATCTTCCTTAGTCTTCTTCAAATCCATTCTGACACTACTGCCCATGTAAGTGGACAAAGTACAAATGCAGTGTCCTGACACAATCACAAACTCGGTACATTGTACAAACTATAAATTTACCCACACGGTCCGCGACCAGGGAAGCAGCTGACACCACAGTCCTGAAGTGGTGTTGCAGAGGATAGGACTTAAAATTTACCAGTGGTTTTTTCTTTTCCCTAATGCTGTTTACAAGCCTACATTGCTTTACTGTCCTCCTAATAGCATGAAAAGTTTTAGAAGACCAAACTGTCTGCTTTGTATCATTTATTATGAATGGACTTCTTTGAAAAGAGATTATGTGTGAAGAACTGCATATTTGGACTTCCCTGTGGTCCAAAGGTCAGGGCTCTGTGCTCCCAATGCAGGGGCATGCAAGGGTGCTCACTCAGTCGCATCTGACTGTTTGCAACCCCATGGACTGTAGCCCGCCAGGCTCCTATGTCCATGGGATTTCCCAAGCAAGAATACTGGAGTGGGTTGTCATTTCCCCCTCCAGGGGATCTTCCTGACCCAGGGATTGAACCCATGACTCTTGTAGCTCCTGCACTGGGATGTGGATTCTTTACTACCAAACCACCTGGGAAGCGCCCCCCCTCCCACAACCCCTTCCCGCAATGCAGAGGGATTGGGTTCGATCCCTGGTCACAGAACTAGATCCCATATGCCACAACTAAGACCCAGAACTGCCAAATAAATAATATTTACTTTCAAAAATTATGTATTGCTGTATCACAAACCACCCTAAAACTTTCTGGCCTGAAGAAAGCTTAAAAAAAATTAAACATTTATTTTTGCTCACGGGTTGTGGTTTGAGCGGGATTCAGAAGAAACAGCTTATCTCTGTTCTATCCAGTGAGAGCTGGGGCAGCCGGACTGCGGTTGGAGAATACACCTCCAAGGTGGCTCACTCACATAGCCGGCAAATTGGTGTCGGCTGTCAGCTAGCCCAGCCTTGACCCCTGTCCATGTGGGAACCTCCACGGGGCTTCCTGGGCTTCCACACAGCATGGCGGCCGGAGTCCAAGAGCAAAGAGTCCAAGCATAAGAAGCAGGAGCTGACCCACCTCCCAGAATATTGGAAATAAAAGCAAAAATAAACAAATGGGACCTAATGACACTTAAAAGCTTTTGCACAACAAAGGAAACTATAAGCAAGGTGAAAAGACAGCCCTCAGAATGGGAGAACATAACAGCAAACGAAGCAACAAAGGATTAACCTCAAAAATATACAAGCAACTCCTGCAGCTCAATTCCAGAAAAATAAATGACCCAATCAAAAAATGGACCAAAGAACTAAACAGACATTTCTCCAAAGAAGACATACAGATGGCTAACAAACACATGAAAAGATGCTCAACATCACTCATTATCAGAGAAATGCAAATCAAAACCACAATGAGGTACCATTACACGCCAGTCAGGATGGCTGCTATCCAAAAGTCTACAAGCAATAAATGCTGGAGAGGGTGTGGAGAAAAGGGAACCCTCTTACACTGTTGGTAGGAATGCAAACTAGTACAGCCGCTATGGAGAACAGTGTGGAGATTTCTTAAAAAACTGGAAATAGAACTGCCATATGACCCAGCAATCCCACTCCTGGGCATACACACTGAGGAAACCAGATCTGAAAGAGACACGTGCACCCCAATGTTCATCGCAGCACTGTTTATAATAGCCAGGACATGGAAGCAACCTAGATGCCCATCAGCAGACGAACGGATAAGGAAGCTGTGGTACATACACACCATGGAATATTACTCAGCCATTAAAAAGAATTCATTTGAACCAGTCCTAATGAGATGGATGAAACTGGAGCCCCTTATACAGAGTGAAGTAAGCCAGAAAGATAAAGACCATTACAGTATACTAACACATATATATGGAATTTAGAAAGATGGTAACGATAACCCTATATGCAAAACAGAAAAGAGACACAGATGTACAGAACAGACTTTTTAGACTCTGTGGGAGAAGGCAGGGTGGGATGTTTCAAGAGAACAGCATCAAAACATGTATATTATCAAGGGTGAAACAGATCACCAGCCCAGGCTGGATGCATGAGACAAGTGCTCAGGGCTGGTCCACTGGGAAGACCCAGAGGGATGGGGTGGGGAGGGAAGTGGGAGGGGGGATCGGGATGGGGAATACATGTAAATCCATGGCTGATTCATGTCAATGTATGGCAAAAACCACTACAATATTGTAAAGTAATTAGCCTCCGACTAATAAAAATAAATGAAAAAAAAAAAAAAGAAGCAGGAGCTGCTTCTGAAGTCTCAGTCAGAAACCACCTCACCTCCACTTTATGCTGCTGGCCAAAGTAATCATGGAGCCTCAAGAGGAGGGAACAAAGACCCTTCACCTCAATAAGGGGAACATCAAAGTGCGGGGCCATCTTTAACGTTCTTCAAATTGTTTATTCACTTAAAATGAGTATAGATTTTGAGCTAGTGGTATTTTGAGGCTTCTGCAGGTACATATTTTTCTTTTAGGCTCTTTACAAAAGCATCCCTAATTAGGAAGTTAGATCAGAATGAAAAGAAGAAAAGAGAAAAATCAAACACAGTCAAGAATAAAAAACATAGTAAAGAAACTTAATGACTTCCTAAAAGCCAGTTTGTAACTGAACAAAGAGTGAAGAAGAAATTCAGGATGAGTCAGTTGATAAACCTATTTTTGCAAGGCCTAACTGAATGCAATGTATCATGAGGCAAGTAGATAAAATTCTTAGCATTTTATTGTCACAGTGAAAATGTGGAATGTCCAAAACACAGCTAATATAAACTTAAAAAAAAAAGGAAATATGTTCAATCATCAATATAGAAACATGTAAATTCATGTTTACTCAATAATAGGTGCTTATTAATTTGTTTTTTTAACTGAATTATCCAGAAAATTTTTCCTCAATTCTCTACTCCATCTAACCATTGGAATACAAACTAACTCAGGAAAACACATTAGATGAACTTCAAGTATTATGGAATATACCAGATATAGAGCAAGAACAGTAAAAGAGATCAACTTAAGGGAGTGATTCCTTCCTAATATAAAAAAGATGCTTTAAACTTATAGTAATAGAAACAATATTTGAGGTAAAAAATATCTTATGTTGCCATGGGCTTGCATTTAATTGTGTAAAGCAGTCAAGAAATTATACTCTTATATCAGAGGCAAAAGTTTACACCCTAAACAATAAGGTGGATCTTCCAATTATTTGGTTATTGATCTGTAAATCCACTGGTAAAATTTGGACTTAATGCAGAAATTGACCATGAATTGGAAAGCATTCATTAAATTTCACAAATAGGCACAATTCAAGAGAAACAAAAATTTCAAGGAGTAAATGAATGAAGAGAAAATACATTATTGATAATTTTACAAGGCGATATTTAAGAGATATGTATTATTTTAACCGTTGAATTGTTGAGTGGTAATTAATTTGAAGCAAAAAGTTGATTACAATTATTACATCTATGCTTCAGATGCAGTCAGCTGCTTCCCTCTTCTGGCCAAAGGTGGAGGGAAATTTGATTTTTACTATTGAATCTGAATAGAATTGTCTTCACAATCAACTCTCAGATTGGGTCTTACACAATGAAAACGTACTACACTTTCCATCACCATGATAAAAGGCAATATAATTCTGAAATCATAGGTCACAATATCTAACAATTATCTAGTAGGAGAGGCCATTGAGCTTTTCATTTGTAAGAATTCTTACGGTATATAAGTGATTTAAATGTGTTTGCCAAACAGCCTTCAGAATAAGAAACGATGCGTTGCTCTGAGGTCACTTGGGGTTAATATATTTTGATTGTCAACTAATATTATTCATAGAGAGATGGAATGAGCATTGCTGGTCCTTACAGGGGAGAATGAGAAATCACAAAGATAAACTCTAGAGATTTGTACCACGGGTTCTGCAATGAAATGCAATTTCTAAGACTTACACGTATTATGGAAGGAACTACAAGATTAAATCATCAGTTTTATAAACTCAATAACATTTTCCTTAATTGGGATAATTTAAATAATTTAAGTCTCCCTTTAGGTCCTTATATCATGGACAAAAATTATATTACTGAAAATTTGAAGAGAAAATAAACTCTCTGAAAAAGGACCTCATAAAATGTTCTTTGCCTAACTTATAAAATTAAAAATCTGTGTGCCTAATAGCCATCTAACGATAAATATCACTCCATATTTCATTCAAAGAATGAATTCTAGAATAATAATCCTATTAAAATTAAGATTTGTAGAGACATGTGCTTTGAAATATTGATTAGAAATATAAAGCAGCTAAAGGAACTGAACACCCTGACTTCAGGATAGATGAAGTAAAACAATAACTGAAATTCAAATACTTCTATTTTATATTTACTTTTCTAAAATTAAAAAGTCCTCAGAATGAGCTAAGGAATGATTAAAAAGTATAAAGTTTCACTGGTATTCAAGGGATAATAACAAGGAATTAAATATAGTATATATGCTACCCTTATCACATTTTATAGACTTAACTACTCAATTTTTTTAAATATTCCTAAAAATATAGCACTTCCCAGTTTTTCTGAAGACCCAAGACAACTAATGACAAATAAGTTACTACTAGATCAGAAAAGAAGGTTGTGAAATTAGGGAAAAGGCAACCTGTTCTGAATTGTACGAAAAGCATTCAGAAATCTCATCAGGAGAAGTCATCACCATCTCATGAATCTGCAGTGGCCAGGAGGTGAACCGCACTCCGGCAGGTCCACTGCATGCAGAAGCCTGTGCCAGCCATGCCCACACCCAAAACGCACTGGCAGATTCTCTAGGCAGAACTTGCAAAGCAGTGGCTGAAAACTTATATTTAAAAAGTCTAAAACACTCAAGAAACTGGGTTAAATTTGAACTGAGAGAGGTTTTCTTAGAGAAGCTGGGCTGTGACCTTGTCCAAAGGGGCTGAAATTCAGTGAGCTTGCTCCTCCTCAAGAGCCAGGGAAGAGGCCTGTCAGCGAGGCCATTCGGAGAGTAGGGGCACAGCGGGCCTGTCTGATGTAAGCCTGAGAAATCTAAAGAGTGAGAATCCATGACTGGTTACCTAATCCGAGGATGGACAAAAGAAAGTTGTTCCACTGGGAATGGCCTTGCCTCCCACGATGTGTCTGGTCAAATGATGCATGAGGCTTTTCCCATGGCCCAGGTGGGGTCCACGCAAGAAACACAGCCAGGCTAGGGAGTCTTAGATCTTGCCTAAATAAATCCTCCTGGAGGGGAGAGACCACAGGAGAAAGATATGGAGCTAATACTGCTAATAAAATGGAGACTATCAGCTTCACCTAAGACAGAGATTAGACACACCATTTAGAACCGGACATGGAACAACAGACTGGTTCCAAATTGGGAAAGGAGTACATCAAGGCTCAAGTACATCAAGTATATTGTCATCCGGCTTACTTAACTTATATGCAGAGTTCATCATGAAGCTGGGCTGGATAAAGCACAAGCTGGAATCAAGACTGCTAATGAAATATCATTAACCTCAGATATGCAGATGACACCACCCTTATGGCAGAAAGTGAAGAAGAACTAAAGAGCCTCTTGATGAAAGTGAAAGAGGAGAGTGAAAAATTTGGCTTAAAACTCAACATTCAGAAAACCAAGCCTGGTCCCATCACTTCATGGCAAATAGATGGGGAAACAATGGAAACAGTGAGAGACTTTATTTTGGGGTGATTTCCAAAATCACTGCAGATGGTGACTGCAGCCATGAAATTAAAAGACACTGGCTCCTTGGAATAAAAGCTATTATGACCAACTTAGACAGCATATTAAAAAGCAGAGACATTGCTTTGCCAACAAAGGTCCATCTAGTCAAAGCTATGGTTTTTCCAGTAGTCACGTATGGATGTCAGAGTGGGACTATAAAGAATGCTGAGCACCAAAGAATTGATGCTTTTGAACTATAATGTTGGAGAAGACTCTTGAGAGTCCCTTGGACAGCAAGGAGATCAAACCAGTCAATCCTAAAAGAAATCAGTCCTAAATATTCATTGGAAGGACTGATGCTGAAGCTGAAACTCCAATACTTTGGCCACCTGATGCGAAGAACTGACTCACTGGAAAAGACCCTAATGCTGGGAAAGATTGAAGGCAGGAGGAGAAGGGGACAACAGAGGGTGAGATGGTTGGATGGCATCACCAACTCGATGGACATGAGTTTGAGTAAACTCTGGGAGTTGGTGATGGACAGGGAAGCCTGGCGAGCTGCAGTCCATGGGGTTGCAAAGAGTGGGGTGCGACTGAGCGACTGGACTGAACTGCGCTGAACTGAAGACACAGATGAAAGTCAGCCAGCCTCGGTGGCCACTGGATCTCAAAGGTGACCACACGGAGAGCTAACTCTATGGAGGAAATAAAGAATCTCAGCGGAAAGAACTGCAGGTTAGAAATTGTCAGTGAGGTGCAGATCAGAGGAAGGATAACACATATCCCCATTAGATAACCCCATAAGATAACACAACAATGTAAATTGACAATACTCCAATAAAAATTTTTAAAAAGGGACTTCCCTGATGGTCTGAGGGCTTCCCAGGTGGCTCAGTGGTAAAGAATCTGCCTGCCAATGCAGGAGACGCAAAGACGTGGATTTGATCTCTAGGCCAGGAAAATACCCTGGAGGAGGAAATAACAACCCACTCCTTCTTACCTAGAGAATCCCAAGGACAGAGGAGGCTGGTGGGCTATAGTCCATGGGGTCTCAAAGAGTCAGACACAACCAACACTCACCCACGCTGGTGGTCCAGCAGTGAAGACTCCACGCTCCCACTACAGTGGGGAGTGGGTTCAATCCCTGGTCAGGGAACTAAGATCGTACATGCTGGACAGTGCAGCCAAAAAGTTTCAAAAAAAAAAAAAAAAGACTTTTATAAGAAAGAGTTATCTCCAGGCTCCACCACTATGTTATGGAAGGAACAGGAGGGCGAACTTTAACCTTGAATGAGCTAGGACATCTGGATTCCAACAGTGAACATATTGAAATGAGACTTTTTAAAAACTAGAATTGTGTTATACTAAAGGAAGACAACTTTTTTTCCCAGTGACTTAACAAAAGATTATTTATTTCTAGCCTGTACAAAGGCTAATGTAGGTCACATGATACTGGGCATTTTGGCTTCAATGGTGACTAAGGGACCCAAAACCCGTCCATCATGCGGTTCCATCATCTTTGGAGACTTTGGCTTCTAGCGATGCAGCCAAGGAACAAAACAGCATGAAGAGTGCCACAGTTTATTATTCCGAGCTCTCCAGGGAGAATCAATAGGATGTGTGTGTGTGTGTGTCTGTGTGTCTGTGTGTCTGTGTGTGTATCACTCTGCCAACTAAGTTCCATATAGTCAGAGCTATGATTTTACCAGTAGTCAAGTACGGATGTGAGACTTGGACCATAAAGAAAGCTGAGCACCAAAGAATTGATGCCTTCAAATTGTGGTGCTGGAGAAGACTCCTAAGGCACTCTTAAGAGTGCCTTGGACAGCAAGGAGATCAAACCAGTCAATCCTAAAGGAAATCAACCCTGCATATTCACGGGAAGGACTGATGCTGAAGCTGACGCTCCAATACTTTGGCCATGTGAAGAACCGACTCACCGGAAAAGACCCTGATGCTGGGAAAGATTGAAGGCAAAATGAGAAGGGGGTGGCAGAGGATGAGATGGTTAGGTAGCGTCACTGATTCAATGGACATGAGTTTGAGCAAACTCCAGGAGATACCGAAGGACAGGGAAGCCTGGAATGCTGCAGTCCATGGAGTCGCAAAGAGTCAGACATGATTTAGCGACTGAACAACAATAAAATGTGTGTGTGTGTGTGTGTAAGGTGTGTATGTATTTACTCTAAGGAACTGGTTCACACAGTGATTGAGGCTAGAAAGTTCAAAATCTGCAGCATCAGAAAAACTAAAATTCTAAGGGTCCTTATCAGATTCAAAATGTGGTCCACAGACCAGCCACATTAGGAATCTTGTCTGAAATGTGACTACCCTAGACCTACCTATCTTATTTAAACAAGATCCCCTACATGATCTATGAGCACACTGAAGTTTAAGAAACACTGCCAAAACTGATTTTTAAATGATTAAGTTGCAGTTGCCAGTGGAATTAAATCTGTTACTAATTTTCATTTTTAATCTTATGAAAAAACATTTATTCTTGGGAAAGTTTATTAAGATATTTTTCTGGCCTCAGAAATGATCAAATTTATGAATGACCAAGTGAAAACAAACAGGTACAACTTACTTTTCTTGGTCACAAAATTTCATATGTATCTATTACTGTATCAATAATATTCTCCTGATTCTCTATATATTTATTTGACAACATAGACTGGGAAGGGTAGTTAAAATCTCTAACCAAAATGTTTTTATCATTTCCTTATTATATTTTAATAGTTTTACTTTGTATATTTTGATAATAGAGTATTCAGCACATGAAGATTAATGTTACATTTATCATCATGAATTGTTCGCTTCGGCAGTGTGAAGGGGTTCTCTTTATTCCATGTAATTATCTGGCCTTTGTCTGATTTTAATGTTTCATGCCTTGATTTCTCTTCTTCTTTTGTTTCCTTTCAATGCCTGATTCAATTTGAGTCTTTGTGTTTTAATGCATTCATCTGTGTTGTTATAAATATTATATTTGGTCCTTTGTCCTATTTTTTTTTTCCTGTTTTCATGCTTCTTTTGCTGGTTACTTGCTGTTTTTTTTACCACATGGAGAGTATTTGTGCCCTTTTTTTTGTTTGTTATTTCTTTTGAAAGGTTAGTTAGTTCTTATTCTTAAGATTTTCAAAGCATTTTAACTTATGTTTACCTGTCATAGTCACAAGTATAAAGAAATCTGTTTGAATCTTCCTATTTGAAAAATCTTCTCTCCACTTGTTTCCATCTTTATAAATATTATGTCAGACTCTTAAGTCAAATTTTCATTATAACAATATTATACTTTATGTTTATATCTTTTTGAAGAGAAATTCTTCCATCTTATACTATCTTTCATTTTTTATAACCTTGGTGGTGGTTTAGTCGCTAAGTTCTATCTGACTCTTGCAACACCATGGACTGTGCTGCCTGCCAGGCTTCTCTGTCCGTAGGATTTCTCAGGTAAGAACACTGGAGTGAGTTGTCATTTCCTTCTCCAGAGGATCTTCCTGACCCAGGGATCGAACCCAGGTCTCCTGCATCACAGGCAGTCTCTCGCAGTGCAGGTGGATTCTTTACCAAATGAGCCACCAGGAATCCCAATTTATAACCTTACACTAACTTAAATAGCTCTAAGAGATACACTGACTGTGTTTTCATATCATGACCACTCCACGGATCTCTTAATTTTCATCATCTTCATCCTTGTATTGGCAAGAATACATCTTCAAAGTTACAAATTACCTTGTCATTTGAAACATGGTGAACCTGTGTAAAACATTCTAAGTTCACTTGACAGCAGACATCTCATTGGTAACAATTAATGCTAAAATCTCATGGAGTGAAATGATATATAAAGTGCTACAATAAAATAATTGAAATTCTAAACTTTGACTCACCTAAAATATCAACCAAGAGTTGTAGCCTAATGAAGATATTTTCAAATAATCAAAGCCTTAGACTATATCATTCTGGCAAAAACACACGCCAAAAAAAAAAAAAAAAAAAACCCACACAAAGACAAATGATAGATTAATAATGATTAAAATAAAAGTATTAGTAATTGAAAAATAACTGAAAACAATTAACTAAAGAAAATTGAAACCAGAGGGGAAAAGCCATGGTGCAAAGAGCAAGGACGTCTACTTCCAAACCAGGTGGATTAAAAGGGGAGGATTTACCTTCTACCTGAAGCAGCTAGAAAATCACACAAAATGTGTGATACACAGTTTTAAACATTGTATGACAGTGAAACACAGGAGGTGAATCAGAATTTTCACAGCTTAAGAATCTCCAAGCTGCAGCACAGGGAGGAGACCCCCAAAGAGAATCCCCTGTCCTCGCTGAGTTACCGAGACCACGCAGGTCTCAGGGACAAGCAGGTTAGGGTGTGGGGGGGGTCTGATACCAAAGAAGGAGCTAGACAGAGAAAGAGCTCCCTCTAGAGATCATCAGAGGATCCCTAAAGACTGTCTGCGATCTCATCTGTGGGTAAGAGTGAGACTGCCAGGCAGATGGGGAAAGGTTCACCTGAAGGAACAGAAGGACCACCCCTGACGCTAGCAGAGGGCTTGCACTAGTTTATTTCCTCAGTCGCCAGGGGGAAAGACATCCCGATACACAAGACATCAGGAAAAATCCTAAAGTCAGTATTGCATTAGGACAGTATTATTTAGGGCAAATTAAGTCCTGAACAAAGATTTATCTAGACCAATGCTAAAAAACCATGATGGTAAGCCTAGAAATACTGAAACTCTTTCAAAGTCACTTAATTTCATCCCAGAACAAATCCCAGGACTATTTCATGAGAGAGTTTAAAAAATCAGCATCAAAGAACACAAAATTCATATTGCCGAATATCCAATAAAAAATTATCTGCATGCTTTCCAGTTCTGGGGTAAGATATAATAGATACTTCCTCCTATTTTTACGATTAGGTACAGCTTAAAATAAAACCCTGAACATTATTTATAAAGCAAACACAAGATTCTGAAACAGATGGAAGAAGGGAGTCCAGCTTGAGACCTGAGTAACAATACACCAGAGAGGCCATAGGCTTTCCTTTCATTTACTATAACAAGACCAAGTGATGGAGAAGCCAGCAAACCAGAAATGCCAATGGATGCAAGCAAACAAGACAGCAACAGCAAACGCTCAGCATACACGGCTCTTTTTCTCCAGCCAAAGGGTCAGGAACGTGCCAGCCTAGCACAAACACCTCCATACAAACACCACTCTATTCTAGTTAAACACGACGGAAAAACAAAATTCAGTTTCACACTCAGCCTCAGCAAATGCTCGGTTTGAGTCAAGTCTTCCATCTTGACTTGACTGTAATGAGGCCAGGATGCTGTTAGAATTTCTGACTGGGGAGCCAAAAATTTCATCACTGGCCAGCACTACTAGATCCTTATTTCCCCACGGTATCAGTAGAGGCCACCTGGAAAGGGGAACCATTTGAGAAAAATTATTTATATTCATTTTCTTCTTTAAAATGTTGTGACTAAAAAACTATGAGAGGAAAAATATAGGTATAAATAAGGCATTCTGATATGAATCTAATATTTTAATGTCAATTTTAGTCTAGGTCAATAATTTCTACCTTTTCAGAGTTATAACATTGCACCAATATTTTTTATTTTTTAGGACTTATAATATGTAGAAATAAAATGTTTAAACAACAGTAAAAGTACTATAGAGTATAAATAGAAGTAATAATGTAAGATTCTTAGACTATAGGTAAAGTGATGTAATATTAATATAAAGATAAAATGAGATACATTAAAATGTACACTGTAAATTCAAAAGCAACCACACACACTCACACAATAATAAGTCAGTATTAGGGAGAGGTGTAATGATAAAAATATCTACTAATTCAAAAAAAGGCAAATAAGAGGAGAAAAGGGGCAAAAGTATAGCTCTATCAAATAGAAAACAAGCAGAAAGAAGGCATCTTTGAATCTAACAGAAACACTGATCAAAATAAATATAAATGGTCTAAATATTACACATAAAAGGTAGAGACTGTGAGATTAGATTTTCAAAACAAGCTCTATTTATATGCTGCCTAGAAGAAAGGCACTTTAAACACAAATAAACAGATACAAAATACAAACGCTGGGGTTAACCTCCCCGGCTGTCAGTGTCCATGGGAACTGCCAGACATTGACATCAGAAGGGTAACATATCCTAAGGGCAATGGAATATTCATGCTTGGAATCCTCCCAGAAATCGCCTAACACATCTCTTCTCTCAGCTGCTTTAATATATCCTTTCCCTTTTAAAAATCTTAACTGTGAGCATAATAGTGAGATTTCAATGTGCACGTAACAATGCTATTAGTAATGAGGGACATGAAGATCCAAATGTAATTTAATGCTACTACACACACATTAGAACAGATAAAATTGAAAGTCTGACAATACCAAGGATTATTAGGGACACTCAGCATCTGGGACGCTATTCATATACTTTTGTATGAATGTAAAATGGCACAGATACTTCAGAAAAAAGTAAAACTTTTTACAAATTTAAACATATGCTTATCATACATGCTAGTTGTTGGTTTCCTGCTTCCTAATTTCAAGTTCATCCCTCAGAAGCTGCTCTGCGGTAACCGACAGTGTCGAGCTTGGTCAGTAGAGGGCACTAGAGAAACGCCGCAGGCACAAGGGGCTTCGGGGTTCAGGTCTGCTGTCTCGCTTTGTTTATTCTTGCCACACAACCCGCCAACAGTAATTAGTGCTATTTGCCCCAGCTGCATGCCCAGGACATGCAAGCCCCTTAGCAACAGCCGGGGCCAAATTACTACCTCACCATGGCCCTCCTAATGCGGACACCACGCTCTGAAGACCCTGTGCTCACAACACCAATACTCTGCTCTGCGGACCCGCCCCCATCGCCAGCTCACGTGTAGCGCAGAGCATTGCTTCCTGCTTGCCTGGCATCGATGAACCAGTTCCGGGCACAGGAACCCAGGGACCTTTTCCACCTATCCGTAGGCCACAACCATACCTTCTCCAGTGAGAACTCACTCCAGCTTTCGGGAGACAAGCCTGAATATTCATTGGAAGGACTGATGCTGAAGCTGAAGCTCCAACGCTTTGGCCCTCTGATGCGAAAAGCCGACTCATTTAAAAAGACCCTGATGCTGGGAAAGATTGAAGGCAGGAGGAGAA
Source organism: Cervus canadensis (assembly GCF_019320065.1). Taxonomy (NCBI): domain Eukaryota; kingdom Metazoa; phylum Chordata; class Mammalia; order Artiodactyla; family Cervidae; genus Cervus; species Cervus canadensis. The sequence continues at coordinate 4,999,216 of NC_057413.1, read as the reverse complement.
GGGGGCGACAGAGGATGAGATGGTTGGATGGCATCACCGACTCAATGATCATGAGTTTGAGCAAACTTCGGGAGATGGTGAAGGACGAGGAAGCCTGGCGTGCTGCAGTCCACCGGGTCGCAAAGAAACGGACAGGACTGAGTGACTGAACAGCAACCCCTCTTCCAACCACATCACCTTGTGGGTATTCTTCCTCAGTCCTGAAGCAGCCTTTAGACTTCTCTTTAATATCGATATGGGTTTCCCTGGTGGCTCAGACAGCAAAGAATATGCCTGCAGTGCAGGAGACCTGGGTTCGATCCCTGTGTCAGGAAGATCCCCTGGAGGAGGGCATGGCAATCCACTCCTGTATTCTTGCCTGGAGAATTCCATGGACAGAGGAAACTGGCAGGCTACAGTCCATGGGGCTGCAAAGAGTTGAATGCAACTGAGCAACTAACTTTTTCACTTCTTATATCAGTATAGTCCCTCTCCTATTACAGCTTAATAATTCTTTATATTATACTCCCACAGCTCAAATTACTACGGTTTCTTCTCCTGACTGAGCCCTGCTTGATATACAATATGTCTAGTTCACCTCTTCCTAAGTACTGGTCTCATGAAAGACATGTGTAATTTTATTTAGCAGCTTTCAAGATTTTTTCACTTTTGGTTTTCAGAAATCTGACTGGCTGTGCTTGTCTTTGTGCTTATCCTGCTGGAGTTTGCAAGCTTCTTGAGTCTGCAATAAGAGTCTTCAGCAAATTTGGACATTTTTAACCATAAAATCTTTGAACAATTCTTTTCTGCCACATCCACATCTTCTTTCGCCTCTGCATCCTATATTCTATTTATATTTTAGACATTTTGATATTGTTTCTGTAACATGACTATGGCTTCATTTGATAATTGTAAACTGCTGACAGCTTGCAAACCAACTCCTTTCTTCTTCCCCTTCGGCCCTACAGATGGTAAAGCTGGTAAGAAAGCTCCCCTTGACACCAGCAAGAGATGCAGAGCATTAACCTTTCCTTATTCTCTTTAGCCCTTTTCAGATCAGATAGAGAGGACTGCTCGGCTCTCCCAAACACCTTTGTTATGTGAGTAATAAACTTGTTCATACCCTCCTGCTATACATGGGGGGGAGGGAGTATCATCAATCTTGATATCTGAACCACACTGGGGGTGGAGGAGTTCACCTATTATTTCATGATGACTACAACAGCACCATAAAGCCGTGTTCTTTCTTTTCTTTTTTATTCTGAGTTTCAGATTAAATAATTCATGTTAACCAGTTTTTCAAGTAAGCTGATATGCTTTAATTCATATATATGTTGTTAAGATCCTTAAGGGATTATTTTTAATCCCAATATGGTATTTTTCTGTTCTAGATATTCCAATTAGTTCTTTTTCACAGTTTACAGTGCTCTCCTGATATTTACTACATTTTCATTCATTTAATATATAAACAGTACAATAAATATAAATGGACCATATCCTCCAAATCAAAGACAAAGATAGCCAAATAAGATTAAAATTCAAAACACTATATCCTGTATAAAAAAGACATACCTAACTATGAGAAGACATCTTAACACACATAACTGGGAAAGAACTTATATTAAGAATGAGAGAGTTAACTTAGGCAGGCTGATAAGGAGTCCAAGACTAAGGCCCCTTTAAGGAGGAGGTGAACATTCTTTCTTTTTCACATTCTTTTGCCTCAGACACATAGGCCTCATAGGCAGCAGTATGTCTTGCTCAAGGACATGCTATTTTGAGCTCAGAATGTATGTTAAGAGAGAAGGTCTGGGTAAAACTTCCACAGCCTTGAGCTCTGGGTTAACTCTGGCTAAACTCTGGCTAACTCTGGGTTAGCTCTGGCTAATCTTGTGCTTATGCCATCCCAGGGTGTATGCTATGGGAAAGGGTCTGGACATAATTTTCACAGCCTTGAGGTATTCTTCTATTCTCAGCAGCTAGCAGAAAAGTATATAATGCCCTGCTTAAAACTAGTAAGGTGGGTAACCTTTCTACCCACTCCTGATGTCTGTGTCAGAAGCTTTTTGCTGTCACTATCAGTTTAATAAAATTTCTACTACACAAAGCTCTGAGAGACTGAGACTCTTTCTGGTCCTGGAATTAAATCTTCTCCTTGCTGCTGCTGCTGCTAAGTCACTTCAGTCGTGTCCAACTCTGTGTGACCCCATAGACGGCAGCCCACCAGGCTCCCTCATCCCTGGGATTCTCCAGGCAAGAATACTGGAGTGGGTTGCCATTTCCTTCTCCAACGCATGAAAGTGAAAAGTGAAAGTGAAGTCGCTCAGTCGTGTCCAACTCTTAGCGACCCCATGGACCACAACCTACCAGGCTCCTCCGTCCATGGGAATTTCCAGGCAAGAGTTACTGGGGTGGGTTGCCATCGCCTTCTCCAATCTTCTCCTTTGGAGACCACAAATCCAGTGGAACACTGTAAGTTTTCATCAATCATCCTGGGGGACTGTCCAGATCCCAAGATAAGGTGTAAGCTATCATCTTGGGGACTGAGCTAAAGCTTTCATCTTGGGGGCTCATCCAGGACTCCCCCCAAGATTTAAGCTATCATCTTGGGGGCTAAACTAAAAGTTGTCAAGAACATACAAAGAACTTCTATGAATCAAGGAGAAAAAAGAAAACGACACAATATAAAAAAATGATGACACGCACTTTACAGAAGAAAAAACAATAGCATGTTCATAAATATGCATACACTTATATGTGTATTACTAATCAGAGAAACAAAACTTACCCACAATGCATAATTTTAAACCATATGAATAACAGACAACACAGCATCCGAAAAACGTAAAGCCACAAAAACCCCCGCATACTGGCACACCGCTCTGGAAAACAACTGGACGTAACCTAATCTATTTGGACAGTGTGCCCACCTTCTGACTCAGCAACACCACTAATCTGTGTATACCTGAGGCAAACCGTTGCACACACACACCAGAATGCATGTACAAGCAGGGTCATGGCACCATTGTTCAGAACTGCAAAACCCGAAATGGGCGTAATGTCAATCAACAGTGGAATGGAAAAATAATTTGTTACATAGGTATACCTCAGAGATCTTGCAGGGTCAATTCCAGACCACAGCAATAAAGCCAATATCGTATTTAAAGGAGTCACACGCATTTCAGTTTCCAGTGCATTTTAAAGGTATGTTTACATTATACTGTAGTCTATTAAGTGTGCAATAGCATTATGTCTAAAAAAAACAACATACATACTATAATTTCAAAATCCTGTTTCTAAAAATGCTAACTATTATCAGATCCTTTAGCAACTTGTAATCTTTTTGCAGTAGTAACATCAAAGATCACTGATCACAGATCACCATAACCAAATATATTAATAATGAAAAAGTTTGAAATAATATGAGAGTTACCAAAATGTGACACAGAGATGCAAAGTGTGGGAAAATGACACCAGGAGACTTGCTCAACATAGCACTGCCACAAAAATTCCATTTATTAAAAAAACCCACAATATCTGGGAATGGCAATAAAACAAATTGCAATAAAATCGCTCAGTTGGTAAAGAATCTGCCTGCAGTGCAGGAGACCTGGGTTCAATCCCTGGGTTGGGAAGATCCCCTGGAGAAGGACATGGCAGCCCACTCCAGTACTCTTGCCAGGAGAATCCCGTGGACGGAGGAGCCTGGTGAGCTACAGTCCACGGGGTCACAAACAGTCAGACACGACTCAGCGACTAACACATAATATAAGGTATGTGTGGGTGTTAGTCACTCAGTCATGTCTGACTCAGTGACACCATGGACTGGGGCCTGCCAGGCTCCTCCGTCCAGGGGATTTTCCAGACAAGAATACTGGAGTGGGTTGCCAATCCCTTCTCCAGGGGATCTTTCCAATCCAGGAATTGAACCCAGGTCTCCTGCATTGCAGGCAGACTCTACCACCTACCATCTGAGTCACTAGGGAAGACGGCCTGTGTTCATGTAATGGAATATTATACAGCAGTGAAAACAACTACGGCTACTTACATCAACATGGATGAATGTGAAAAAACATAACCTTGAATAACATAAAGGCAGAGATAATTATATACAATTTCTTTTCATTATATATATATGTGTGTCATAAACAGGTGAAACAATATTATTGATGAAAATAGAAAAAGTCTAAAGACAAGCAAGGAGATGAATACCTCTTGGGAGAAGAATGAAATCAAGGAGCATCATGACAAGAATTACATCAAACCAATATTTTATTTCTTGTCCTGGAAAACAGATTCATGATGGCCCTTTTTATTTTTATTCCTTATACTGGACATAAATTTTTATGTACTTTTTGTGGGCATAATACATTCCATGATTAAAAAAAAAAAAAACAGTACATACCACAATAAAAAATAGTTTAAGGAGTCAGGACAGAAGACACCTTTTAAATGAGAAAAAAAAAGAGACTCACCCAATCAGACATTAAAACTGCTATAAAACTATAGCAATTAAAACAGTGTAGGAATAGGGTAGAAACAGACAAACCAAAAGAATAGTATGAATTACCTAGGAATAAAACAGAGCCTAGAAGTGTCTTGTGTATGTGTGGGAACTTTTTATATGACGGAGGGGCACTGTAAATTTGGGGGAAAGGATTCAATAATCAGAGGAGAGCAATAAATAGACAAAAGAGTGGTCAGTTCTTACTCTGGATAACCTGTGTCTTATCCTGCAGAACTCGGGGAGGAAGCGGTCAGGTGCCCCGGCACTGGACTCTGGTAGCAGCATTCCAATCTCCCCAGGGGTATGCGAGGAGTAACGGCCTGGGGAGGTGCCCTGGCCTCTCTGTAACTCACCCCACCCATCAGTAAAATGAGGACACAATGACCGCACTTGCCACAAAGCCTTGTGCACACAGGCTTCAGCTGAAGCTGAAGCTCCAATACTCTGGCCACCTGATGAGAAGAGCTGACTCACTGGAAAAGACCCTGATGCTGGGAAAGATTGAAGGCGGGAGGAGAAGGGGACGACAGAGGATGAGATGGTTGGATGGCATCTCCGACTCGATGGACATGAGTTTGAGCAAGTTCCAGGAAATGGTGAAGGGCAGGGAAGCATGGCGTGCTGCAGTCCATGGGGTCACAAAGAGTTGGACACGACTTAGCAACTGAATGGCAACAACGACAACTTGTGCAGATTAAGTAAAACAATCCATTTCAAGTGCTTAATGATGTCCTGCCCTTGGATGAAAGCCAAATAAAAGGCTAGTTTCCAAAATTATCCAACTTCTATTTCCCGAAATGAAAGACCTTGTGTGACGAGGCAGAAACAAGGCTTTTAAAAATCATTGTTTGTTACTTTTCTGTCTCAGTCAACAGATGTTGTCTTTGAACAGCTTGAGAGTGGCATTTTTGCCAATTCAAGTCCATGTCCTCAGTACCTGATGCAGAATTTGCCATGTAAGTGAAAGTGAAAGTCACTCAGTCATGCCCAACTCTGCGACCCCATGGACTGTTACCTGCCAGGCTCCTCTGTCCATGGAATACTCCAGGGCAGAATACTTGAGTGGGTAGTTGTTCCCTTCTCTAGGGGATCTTCCCAACTCAGGGATGGAACCCAGGTCTCCCGCATTGCAGGAGGAGTCTTTACCAGCTGAGCCATGGGGGAAGCCTGCCATGTAAGTGGTGCTTAATAAATGTATAGTGTGTTGCACTGATTTAAATGACGAGGGGAAGGGAAAGTGGCTTCGGTATAAAAAGGGAGTCAATGTGGGTGCTGGAAATGCCACAGATTTTCACTACTGTGTGGAGAAAAATAAAGCAGTGTTTTAAAGGCCAAATGTAATGGATCCCCAAGGTTATGCTACTGTGAAATTATACTACTCTGAAATAGGAATTAGAATCAGTCAATCCAAAATGTAAAATACCATGGAAGATAAGGTAATAAAACATCATACACTTTAAATGAATAGTCCAATTAGCCAAACACCAGGGAGAGCTTCAATCAGAACATAACTTTACATGAGCAGAACAAGGAGCAGCTATTAATGTCAATGAGTAAAAAGGACCAAAATAATAATAATAATAATAAAAGGAGCAGCACAGTGATTATGTGGCTACCATCTCATAGCAAACCTAATCGCTAAAGGAACAGTCGAATGCATCAACATAATTCTTTTGTTAGATACTTAAATATATATCCATAAGCAATCGAGAATTGAAATAATCAAATCATTGGAAATCAAACCTGATTAAAAAAACTATATATTGTCCACCTTCAGAGAATAACATCCGTGCCAGAGTAGCAAGGGTTACAGCAGAATAAGCTTCAGGGACTGCATAATTCTATAACATACTGGTAGTCACTCACCCGAAGTTTCACCGGAACAAAGTAACTCAGAGAGATAGGGGAGGGCACGGAAGCCCAGCGTGCTACAGTTCATGGCATCGCAGAGTCCAACACAACTGAGCAACTGAACAAGGACATCAGCAAAATAAAATAGAGGAGAAACATATGACTTAATTTGTGTTATTGTTACTAAAAATACTTAAGAAAATATATTTTACTTGGAATCTACATCAGAAAAACTTTCAGGTGCCATTAAAAAGCTTCATAATTTTTCACCTGGAAAAATGTGATGTAAATATATTCTATATAAAGCTTTTATGACAAAATTTTCAACACACTTTGTCTTCTTTTAAAAACATATAGCCAGGAGGTTTAGATGTCAGGAGAATTATGATGAGATACTTCTTTATCCTCCAAAAGAGTATATTTTCAATTTCATGACCAAAAAATGAATCTAAAAAGCTCTGATTCTTTTTGCTTTTTTCCTTATCCCAGAATTGACTGACCGTATATCAAAACTGAATCTTTCAAGGTATTATATTTCACCATCTGGTTAACCTTATCAGTAAAGCACTAGAAAGCAGCCTTCACACACTAGAAATTCATCCACTCTGAAGAGTTATCTTGATTATAAAGAGTTGCCCAAAACCAAGATAAATTACGATGGAGACCAGAGGTAGGCTACATCAACTGAATACGACTGAATTCACTAGAACCGCACCTACAACAAACCCTAAGGTATAAGGTTGCTGGTGTTGGCACTCATGCGGAGCAGAAATGCTGGCTGTTCAGTTCATGTTCACCCAAACTGCGTAATATATCCAGATATAAAGACATTTAGAGTTTCTGAGTGTTTAACAATAGTTGTGCTTGATTCTCAAGGCCATCTCAATGTTCTACAATACCGTTCATACACTTCTCACATGTTTCTCTACCAAATCAGATTTGATGCAAAAAATTATCATGACCCTAGAATCATGACCAAAAAATTGCCCCATAAGTAACAGCAAAAACCCATGAAAAATTACAGAAGGGAATTGAGATTTAGGTCAAGAATCCAAAGGACCCTCCAAAGTACAGTCATAGGAAATATACAGTTCAGACTGAGAATTTATAAAACGGTCCTAGAAGATATAACTGGAATTAAATGGAAGGTGGTACCCACGATTCCTAAATCCTTTTAATCTTTGCCTGTACTACATGCAGGAAAGAAGTGGTTTTACAAGTGAAGGTGACACAAAGAAAGCATCTGTGATCTAAAATGTTCTGGGGGTAAAACACAAAGAGGGCTTCCCTTACGGCTCAGTGGTAAAGAATCCGCCTGCAGTGCAGACCAGGGTTCTATCTCTGGGTCAGGAAGACCCCCTGGAGAAGGAAATGGCAATCCACTCCAGTATTCTTGCCTGGGAGAATCCCATGGACAGGGGAGCCTAGTGAGCTACAGTCTAGGTGGTTGCAAAGAGTCAGACACAACTTAGCGACTCAACGACAACAATAAATACAAAGAAGGTAAGGTGCAGATGTGATAATAAATATTCGTGATGTCTCAACATCTGGTAGTCCAGAAACCACCCCCCTCACCAGTTCCCGACACGAAATATGAAATTAAGTTTGGTGTTTTACCTACAAGAGTATTCCGTGTCACTCCTACTACAGTTTTGCCTTTCATTCCCAACAAACGCCAAGAACTTCCAAAATGCATTACCATGCAAACGTCTTGGGTGACTTTACTACACATTTATATTGCAAGGTAATCAATAAATTATTATTTCAATATTTATTGGAATCTCAGAATAAGAAAGAAGATAGATTACACAAATTCATCTTCTGTGATGAATGGATGTTCCAGCAGAAGGCATACACTGATGGAGTAGGTCAGTATGCAGACTATATTACTGAATATTTCAACCCGGGTTGTAAATATAGTATCTGTTTCTCTTAGGGACTGTCACACTGAGTGCAGTATAAAAGGCAATAAATTTCAACAGATTAATTAACTCTTTGGTTACTGGGGCTGTGGGTCACCTATCCTGGCACCTAATAAAAATTCCTTTAATGCCAAGACATAAAGAAGGGCCTCTTTGGAAATGAGTTATTAACAGCATTTCGTGAATAGATGGAGAAATTGTAGCCGAGCCATTTAAGTGTCATAAAGTGCGGGGTGCGGGCTGCCGGAGGCCGCGGAGGGACTCCAGGCAATACAATAACAATCAAATCTGAGATGGAAGAGGGATTGAGCTGTCCACTCGGAATTTTTATATTGTCAAAGAGCAGCGAGGAAATAATGTGATCAAGAAGTGAATTAACCTTGTGTGTGAAAGGAAGGGGATGATCTGATGGAAAAGGCAGTAAAGTAAAAATCACTCCATAATGCCCACATCGCCGGCGAGCCGATCCAGACCCCTAAGCGCCAGTCGACCCGCTCCCACGTTCGCCTGTAATTGGAATACATTTATTCATGCTTTTTCAGTTCTTCAGGGGTCTCCCTGTTGGAAACCCACCGAGCATTAATTCCTATCAATGCTCCATCTTTTGCAGGCTCCTGCAAGCAGCTAGACAGTCTAGGGTGGGAATTAAGCTTCGGTGAGGGATGAAGAAAAGTGCTGTTGTGCCTAAAACAAGATAGAATCCATCTCACATTCTGGGCCATGCTGTTTAACTCAGCACCTTAACCGCTCCCATCAGTATTTCTTTGGATGCCTTCTGATGAACGTCTAGTGATTCTTTTTGAATTTTTATATTTCAAGACTCCCTACAAGAAGAAAATAATACGTAGCAGAGACTAACCCATTGATTTTGGTAATGCTAGGATAACTACCGTTTACAGTGTCAATTTCACTTTCTTATTTGAGGTTGCATCTCAATATAGGACACTTTTCTACACATAACTCCGAACACATGTAAAAATAATAATAAAATTTAATCAATATTTTTTTTCCTGATAACAGTACCTTTAGCCTAAATCACTTAGTAGAACCTGATCGAGCAAATACTAGCAAGCACAGGCCTGTGACACAGGATCTACCGTGGATGACGCACTGGTCTAATGCTTTACATTTTTAACTAAGGTGACCTTGATGACAGCCCTGGGAGGGTGGGTGCTTTTATTACTATCTCCATTTTATAAAAACTGGGGAGCACAGAGAGGTTAAGTAAATTCCTCAAGGTCACACAGCTGATTGGAACCCAGAAAGACCTCTCTAGAAGATCTAGATTCTTAGCCACTTGGATCTAGCAGTCTGGACTCTGAGCCACTTTGCAAAACTGTTTCACCAAAAGCAGTTAATAGGTCCAACATACCGTTTAAATCACTTTCTCCAAACAATGGATATTCTATTTGTATGCTAATAGTTAATTTTAAAGCTATACAGGAATGTGCATAAATGTGTGTCCTTTTCGGGGACTGTTCAACTTGGGCCGTCCCTGTATTGTCAATCATTCACCTTTTCTATGAGGGAAAGTTTCCAGTAGCACTGAGATGCGCTCTGGAGTCTTCTGACAAGCCTCCACCTCCCTGACCTTACATCCCCTTAAAGCTACTCAGGACCAAACCCCTCCAGAGCTGCATTCACCGGCCATCTCTACTCGCTCACACCCCATGAATCCTTCAGCTTCTTATGAATCTGCCTCCCTGCTCAGCATCCCGTGCTAAACCCAAAGGTCACTTTTACATCTTCATTTTGTTCAACCTTTCAGCAAAAAGGACACAGCTAACCACGCCCTCCTTGAAAAAAGGTGCCTCTGTGGCCTCCAGGACGCCATCCTCTGCCCGCCCCACTCCCTCCTACTTGCCTGGTCCTCCCTTCACTGGCTCCTCTTGTGCCCACATCTGACGTGCTGAGGGTCTTCAGGCTGGACTATGGACCTCCCACCGCCTCCCATCCATTCCCCTGTGGTCACGTCATCGACTGCACGGGGTCAAAAGCCATCTTTTGGCAGATGACGCTTACACGTTTATCTCCTCTTTTCACTCCAAATGTAAGCAGCCCAGTGCTCCCTGACGTCTCAACGTATATGTCCTATAGCATCTCAGATTTAACATATGCAAACGGAACTCTTGATTTCCCCACCCAACCAAAAAAGAAAACAGCAACAACAAAGAGGGTGTTCTAGTTAGCGGCGTAAGCCAGAAATCGAGGCGCCATCCAAAGCCCCTGCATTGTTCTCCATCTCATCTGCCAGATTCTGGTGGACATGTGATTTTTCTTTTTTATTCAGTTCTGGCCACCAACTGTGAGGGAAAGATTTTCCTTACCTGTACAAGCACACTCAGGAGGAAATGCCTCACTTGGCGAGCGGCAGCTGAAACTGCTGCTGCTGTTTCGTGGTCCTCTGAGGGGACATCACTGGTGAGCAACCGATGACAGAGCAGAACCAGGCCAGCGCCTGGGCGTGGTGGTGCCTCAGAACGGACGAAGCCCGGAGCTGCCCACTGCTGGACGTCCTAGTAAGGTCTGCAACAAACTCCTCACTGCAAGGTGCTTCCTGTCGGTCTTCGGTTATTTCAGGGCTTCCCAGGTGGCGCTAGTGGTAAAGAACCTACCTGCCAATGCAGGAGATGGCAGAGGCGTGGGTGCAATCCCCGGATCACGAAGATCCCCTGGAGGAGAGCATGGCAACCCACTCCAGTACTCTTGCCTGGAGAATCCCACGGACAGAGGAGCCTGGCGGGCCACAGTCCAGGGGCTGGCAAAGAGTCAGAAGCAGCTTGGCACCCTGGCACCGTGTTATTTCAAGCCAAAAGCAACCTGACAGACACACCCCTTCCCTAACCAGTTCTCTGCACAGCAAATTCTCTCAACACTCAGTGGCTCAGAACAGCAGTAAATGCAGTACGTTTCGCCGTTTCCATGGGTCATCAACTCAGAAGTGGCTTAGCTGGGTGGTCCTGGTTTGGGGCCTCTCAGGAGGTTGTCAAGATGATGTTGACTGGGAGGTATGACGGGACCGGTGGATCCACCTCCAAAATGGCTCATCCTCATGGGCCATCCACAGGCCTGGTGCCTGCCGTCAGCGGGGCCTCAGGTCCCTACCATGTGGGCTTTTCCACGGGCTGCTAGGGCCCCATGTGGCAGCCGACCTCTCTCTGAATGAAGAGCCAAGACTGAGCAAATCTACTGGAAGCCATTTTTCCTTTCCAATGACCACGCATCAGAAGTCACAGGGCATCACCTCTGCCCCCTTCCATTCATCAAAAAAGAACCACCAAGTCCAGCCCAGATTTAGGGGTGGAAATTAGTCTCCATCTTAAGAAAAGATACGCTGAGACATTTTAAAACCACCACGAGCACCTTTTCCCACTGCATTCTAGTCCCAGGGAGCCTTCAAGTTGTAGAATTTGAAGTCCTCTCCACCTCAGAGCTCTAGCACGTATGACCACAACTGCCTAGAACATTCCTCCTTTGCATTTTGTCTCTCCTTCGTGGGAGTCTTCCCCAAACACCTTCAATAGCTGCTTCCCCCAACCCCACCCATTTCTTTCTCGACTCCTCGACTCTCCCCTTCCTTACACTGTTCACAATTTATCATTGTTTGATTTCACTTCACTTACTTTTTTCTTTTGTTGGTCTGCATTCACCCCTTGGGCTTCCCTGGTGGGTCAGTGGTAAAGAATCCGCCTGCCAATGCAGGAGACAAAGGTCCAGTCCCTGGGTGGGGAAGATCCCCTGGAGAAGGAAATTGCAACCCACTCCAGTATTCTTACCTGGAGAATCCCATGGGCAGAGAAGCCTGGCGGGCTGCAGTCCATGGGGTCACAGAAGAGTCAGACACAACTTAGCAACTAAAAACAACACCACAATTCAGCCCTTGGAAGTATATCTTTTTTTTTGTTTTTTGCCATGCTGTGCAGCATGTAGAATCTCAGTTTTCTGACCAGCAGCTGAAACTGCAGCCTCTGCAGTGGGAATGCAGAGGTTCAGCCACTAGGCCACCAGGGAAGTCCAGAAGTATGTTTCATCTTTTGTCTTGTTTACCATTACATCCCCAGAGCCTAACAGAGTCTATCAGGAGGCAGGCACTTAAGATACAGCAAATGAATAAACGAGAAAAACTTGGGCGATACATCCACAAACTGTTTGTGAACAACAGCATTAGCACGACAATTCAGAGGGTGATATGTAAGATGATAAGCAGCTCAGGATGTCCAATATGCAAAGATCTCATAGCTGCTTTTTGAATATTCAAAGGACTATCATTGGAAAAGAAGATTAAATCTCTTCTTTATGATTCATGGAGTAGAATTAGAATGAATGGGGAGAAATTATGGTAAAACACACTTTAGTTCAGTAAAAGGAAGACTCTTCTAATGATCGTTGTTGTTCAGTCACTAAGTCACGTTCAACTGTGATCCCAGGGACTGCAGCACTCCAGGCTTCCCTGTCGGTCCCTATCTCCTGGGGTTTGCTCAAACTCATGTCCGTTGAGTCGGTGATGCCATTCAACCATCTCATCCTCTGTCATGCCCTTCTCCTGCTGCTTTCAATCTTTCCCAGCATCAAGGTCTTTTCCAATGAGTCAGCTCTTCCTATCAAGTGGCCAAAGGATTGGAGCTTCAGCTTCAGCCTGAGTCCTTCCAATGACTATTCAGGACTGATTTCCTTTAGGATTGACTGGTTTGATCTCCTTGCAGTCCACAGGACTCTCAAGAGTCTTCTCTAACACAACAGTCTGAAAGCATCAGTTCTTCAGTGCTCAGCCTTCTCTGTGGTCCAAGTCTCACATCCAAACCTGACTACTGGAAAAACCATAACTTTGACTAGAAACACCTTTGTCAGCAAAGTGATGTCTGCTTTTTAATACACTGTCTAGGTTTGTCATAGCTTTTCTTCCAAGGAGCAAGCATCTCTTAATTTCATGGCTGCAGTAACCATCCACAGTGATTCTGGAGCCCAAGAAAATAAAATCTGTCACTGCTTCCACTTTTTCCCCTGCTGTCTGCCATGAAGTGATGTTTAGAATTATCTAAAAAAAAACTAAAACCCACTGATCTATAAGAGTAACCTTCCAATCATTTAAACATATGCTCTGAGACTACCTGCCCTCAATGTCAAAGAAGAAATTCAAACTGGACCAGATGACTCTAAACTCCCTCTGTATATTCTAGGACTCTATATATAGTATCAGTTCAGTTCAGTTCAGTTGCTCAGTTGTGTCCAGCTCTTTGTGACCCCATGGGCTGCAGCACGTCAGGCTTCCCTGTCCATCACCAATTCCCAGAGCTTGCTCAAACTCATGTCCATCGAGTCAGTGATGCCATCCAACCATCTCATCCTCTGTCATCCTCTTCTCCTCCTGCCCTCAATCTTGCCCAGCATAGGGTCTTTTCCAGTGAGTCAGCTCTTCACATCAGGTGGCCAAAGTATTGGAACTTCAGCTTCAGCATCAGTCCTTCCAGTGAATATTCAGGACTGATTTCCTTTAGGATTGACTGGCTGGATCTCTTTGCAGCCCAAGGGACTCTCAAGAGTCTTCTCCAACACCACAGTTCAAAAGCATCAATTCTTCAGGGCTCAGCTTTCTTTATAGTCCAACTCTTACATCCATACCTGACTACTGGATAAACCACAGCTTTGACTAGATGGGCCTTTGTTGGCAAAGTAACGTCTCTGCTTTTTAACATGCTGTCTAGGTTGGTCAGAGCTTTACTTCCAAGGAGCAAGCATCTTTTGATTTCATGGCTGCAGTCACCATCTGCAGTGATTTTGGAGCCCCCCAAAAATAAAGTCTGTTGCTGTTTCCACTGTTTCTCCATCTATTTGACATGAAGTGATGAGACCGGATACCATGATCTTAGTTTTTTGAATGTTGAGTTTTAAGCCAGCTTTTTCACTTTCCTCTTTCACTTTCATCGAGAGGCTCTTTAGTTCCTCTTCATTTCTGCCATAAGGGTGGTGTCATGTGCATATCTGAGATTATTGATATTTCTCTTGGCAATCTTGATTTCAGTTTGTGCCTCATTCAGCCCAGCATTTTGCATGATGTACTCTGCATATAAGTTAAATAAGCAGGGTGACAATACATAGCCTTGACATACTCCTTTCCCGATTTGGAACCAGTCTGTTGTTCCATGTCTGGTTCTAACTGCTGCTATTTGACCGCCATAGAGATTTCTCAGGAGGCTGGTAAGGTGGTCTGGTATTCCCATCTCTTGAAGAATTTCCCATAGTATAGAAGAATTTTCTATAATATAAGCCTTAACAAAATATACATTAAAAACTTTCCTACTAAAAAGATTTTTGAGACATAATGATGAGATAAATATTCATAAGAAAATATTTCTGTGTACCCTCTCATGCTGTTGGAGATTTGATTATGAAGAAGATGAAATTTTTAAATGCCTTTTTATGATTACAAAAAGAACTTGTCTATTTTCAGAATCTAAATTGTCCTATATTGATGAAATATTGATTTCAGAGCTAAAGAGGATTTAATTAAATGTTTTACCATGAGGTATATCTTCTAACATCTTTTGTTTCTAGAAACAATAAATTTCTGCATTTAATTACTCTTTTAAATAAATCTTCTAAAATCTCATATAAAGTGAAAAATAATCTTTATAAAATAGCATCAATGACCTTCAAAATGTGAATGGATAACCTGTGGAACATTCATACAGTAGAATATTATTCAGCAATAAAAAGAAGTGAGTTATCAAGACACGAAGAAGTCTGAAAGAACTTTAAATGCATACTGCTAAACAAAATAAGTCAATCTGAAAAGGCTACATACTGTACATTTCAACCATATGACTTCCGGAAAAAGGAAAACAATGAAGACAGGAGAAGATCAGTGGTTGCCAGGGATACGTGGGGAGAGAAGGACTAGGTGAAGTGCAGGGGATTTTTAGGGCAGTGAAACTACTCTGTATGATACTTTTTTAACTCTAGAAATGATATATTTTTCCTGATCTAGTCAATAAATGTTGGTTAAAGGAATTAACATTCTAGAGAAAATGAAATTTATTCCACATTATGAAATGTCAGTTTTCTGATTCATCACTATTGTTCACATACCATGAACCTTTCATCACACAATATGACCTTTCTACAAGACTGCTTAGTATTCCTGTCTCCTCCTTCTTCTGTGCCAACATCTATTTTTAATTTTTTTTAATTGCAGGATAACCGTTTTACCATGTCGTGTTAGTTTCTGCTGTAGAACAACGTAAATCAGCTCCAAGTATACATTCAGCCCCTCCCTCACGAGCCTCCCTCCCTGCCCCATCCCAGCCTCCAGGTCATCACAAAGCTCCAGGCTGGGCGCCCTGTACCACACCGCAGCTTCCCACTGGCTATCTATGTTACACATGGCAGTGTATACACGTGCTTCCTTGGTGGCTCAGTAGTAAAGAATCCACCTGCAATGTCGGAGACCTGGGTTCAATCCCTGGGTCAGGAAGATCCCCTGAAGAAGGAAATCACTACCCACTCCAGTATTCTTGTCTGGGAAATCCAGTCAACAGAGGAACCTGGAGGGTTACAGTCCAGAGGGCTGCAAAAGAGTCGGACATGACTTCACAACACAACAACAAAGTATGTATACAACAGTGCTCCTCTCTCAACTCATCACCTTCTCCCTCCCCTGCCCCGTGTCCACAAGTCCATTCTCTACCACAGTGTCTATTCCTGCCATGCAAATAGGTTCATCTCTACCATTTTTCTAGATTCTATATATATATATGTGTGTGTTAATATACAATGTTCACTTTTCCTCTTTCTGACTTACTTCACTCTGTATGACAGACTTTAGTTTCATCCACATCACTACAACTGACCCAATTTTGTCCCTTTTTATATTTTGTCAACAGTATTGGGCTAAATTTTTTTAAATACTAACATGAATTTTTAATACTAAGTAAATTTTTAATACTAACAGGCACTGCAATTCCAATATTAATCATACATATCCACAGTTAAATATTGATATGGGGTCCACAACCAGTTCTCATGGTGAGCCCTGAGTTGACAGCTGGCTGATCATGATGATTAAAAAATAAAATCCCCCATCCTTAGAAGTACCACTGCCCCGTTCCCATTTAAATGCCAGAGCGACCAGGAAGATCAATGATTCATCTTCTACCCACGACAGGGAGGAAGCGCCTTAGTAGCCCTGATGCCAAGCACACAGGAGCCATCTGACTGGTGAGCAAGAACAATTCCAGAGACCCGAGAGGCTTCAGCTCAAACTTTCTTCTTACACAAAACTTCCTAGCTTGGTTTCCCCCCAAAGCATCACCTAAGACAACTACTTGTGTGTGGCCAGGTCACTTGAGAGATGATTCTAGTTAGAAGCAGGAAGAGGATGAGGAGAAAGATATAGAAGATGATACGGAAGTGTGTTACTGAAGTTGGTGCTGTAGGCGATTGGAGCTCCATTTCCCCAGGACCTCTTAAGAAGCACAGAGAACAGTCTCACCAACCTGTCTTGCTAAAGTGGGCGAGACAAGAATCTTTATCCACTGGCTACTATTACCTGGTTGAAGGCGGACCCAGGAGTGTTAACTCACCAACGCTTCTGGGCCGTGCATGGCATGAGCTGAGAGAGCTACCGCTGGGCTTGGGGGCTGGCAAGGTCAGAAGGGCTTCGGGCAGCCTGGCAAACACAGAGAAGCTGTCGGGGAGAAGAGGGGAAGCTTGCATGAAACTGTTTCCCAGCGAGTCAGACGCTAGAAGGGAAGCCGAGAATACAGGTCAGCACACTGAAGGCTTTTGACACACAGGCCAGTGAATGTCTTAGACGTTATAACCTATTCACAGCTGCACATCTTTAGTTCTGTTAGACCACAAGGGTTCTCACAGGGTAAATGGGTGGTAGTGTTCTGGAGCCAGTATTGGTTAAATGCCTCCTCTGTAACAAGTATGCCTCCAGACTGCTTCTCACACAGCTCACATCTGACCTGGGAAAATACATCACTGACTGTGTTCCTCTGCCAAGACTGCCTTAACAAAATACCACCGATCGGTGGCTTCAACAACAGAATTTATTTCCTCACATTTCCAGGGGCGAGAAGTTCAAGATAAAGTGTTGTGTCTTCGCGTGGTCTTCCCTCTGTATGTGTTGTATCCACATTTCCTCTTTTTACGGGGTGACCAGTCAAACTGGATTAGAGTCCGCCCTCCTGACTTCATTTTAACTTAATTACATCTTTAAAGACTATATCTTCAAATACAGTCCCGTTCTAGGGTACTAGAGGCTAGGGCTTCAACATAGGAATTTTGTGGGAGACAAAACATGGCCCATGACATTGACTTTTACATTAAAAAAGTATTTATAATATTTAATTAAAGTACTGCTCATTTGATTTAATATAAAAGTTACCCTGGATTCCTAAAGAGTAACTCCTATAATAAACTCTCTGATTATCAAAAAGATAAAGTCACACCTTCTAACACCATACACAAAAATAAACTCAAAATGGATTAAAGATCTAAATGTAAGACCAGAAACTATAAAACTCCTAGAGGAGAACATAGGCAAAACACTCTCCGACATAAATCACAGCAGGATCTTCTATGACCCACCTCCCAGAATATTGGAAATAAAAGCAAAAATAAACAAATGGGACCTAATGAAACTTAAAAGCTTTTGCACAACAAAGGAAACTATAAGCAAGGTGAAAAGACAGCCCTCAGAATGGGAGAACATAACAGCAAACGAAGCAACAAAGGATTAATCTCAAAAATATACAAGCAGCTCCTGCAGCTCAATTCCAGAAAAATAAATGACCCAATCAAAAAATGGACCAAAGAACTAAACAGACATTTCTCCAAAGAAGACATACAGATGGCTAACAAACACATGAAAAGATGCTCAACATCACTCATTATCAGAGAAATGCAAATCAAAACCACAACGAGGTACCATTACACACTAGTCAGGATGGCTGCTATCCAAAAGTCTACAAGCAATAAATCCTGGAGAGGGTGTGGAGAAAAGGGAACCCTCTTACACTGTTGGTGGAATGCAAACTAGTACAGCCACTATGGAGAGCAGTGTGGAGATTCCTTAAAAAACTGGAAATAGAACTGCCATATGACCCAGCAATCCCACTCCTGGGCACACACTGAGGAAACCAGATCTGAAAGAGACACGTGTACCCCAGGGTTCATTGCAGCACTGTTTATAACAGCAAGGACGTGGAAGCAACCTAGATGCCCATCAGCGGACGAATGGATAAGGAAGCTATGGTACATATACACAATGGAATATACTCAGCCACTAAAAAGAATTCATTTGAATCAGTTCTAATGAGATGGATGAAACTGGAGCCCATTATACAGAGTAAAGTAAGCCAGAAAGATAAAGACCAATACAGTATACCAATGCATATATATGGAATTTAGAAAGATGGTAGCGATAACCCTATATGCAAAACAGAAAAAGAGACACAGATGTACAGAACAGACTTTTGACTCTGTGGGAGAAGGCAAGGGTGGGATGTTCTGAGAGAACAGCATTGAAACAAGTATACTATCAAGGGAGAAACAGATCACCAGCCCAGGTTGGATGCATGAGACAAGTGCTCAGGGCTGGTGCACTGGGAAGACCCAGAGGGATGGGATGGGGAGGGAGGCGGGAGGGGGGATCGGGATGGGGAACACATGTAAATCCATGGCTGATTCATGTCAATGTATGACAAAAACCACTACAATATTGTAAACTAATTAGCCTCCAACTAATAAAAATAAATGGGAAAAAAAAGGCAAAGCATGCTTATCTTCATGACTAGGGTTATGAAAATTACTGATGACTAGTACACACTTACATATTTATATAATTTATTGTACTTCTTGTTTGATATATATAAAGTGATTTCAAACCTTATGGCAAAGAATTAAATAAACATAACTTTATAATGAAGCAGTGTCATAGTTGAAATTGGGACAATTTTAGAAAATGAAACTGTTTGATTTTCTTCTTTCTTCATACATAAGAAATACCTTTGGACTTCCAGAGAGAATTACAGGGACATTTAATCCAGCTGGTTATTTTGTGTCATATTATTTTCTTTGTCTTTCAGGTACAGGAGAAAATTTTAAATGTGTGTGTGTCACTGATGCTTTATTTAAACATTTAATTCTTTGTTATTTTCAGTATTTTCTTTCTCATGACTTAAATTCAACTGTTCTCTAAATGTATGTCCTGGTCAGTCTGGAATTGACAGTATCTGATGGATACAATCGAGGAAGGATAGGATTTGCCAGTAAAGAGGGAAAGATAAACCAGCCTTGATGAGGCAAAGTGAATTTTCACAGATGTGCCACTGGCAGTTTCCCATTTGGGTTATGCTTTTAGAGGCTGCACTGAGAATGACTGCAGACTCGAAGACGGCCTTGTCCAGTGTCTTTGTCTTGGTTGACTCTGTTCTGACTACCCCTCCCTCCCCTTTCCCCCTTCTAAACAGCCCCCATTCACCCAAAGAGAATCCTCCTCATACTTTAGATCCTGCCTTCTAAAGGAAGCTTTCAAACCACTCCAGCCAACATTTTATTTCTCCTGAATTTCCTTAGTACTATCCTCATCCTCGTTTGGCACTTCATTCGCTCACCAAGTAATTACTGAGAGCAGCCTGTGTGCCAGGCACTCTATTCTAGATGATGGCATTAGAGCTGTGAATAAATCAGACCAAAGTCCTGCTCTCTTGGAACATTTCAGCAGAGCCAAAGAGGTGAGATCCAGCCAGTCCATCCTAAAGGAAATCAGTCCTGAATATTCATTGGAATAGTCCAATATTCATTGAAATATTCATTGGAGCTGAAACTCCAATACTTTGGCCACCTGATGCGAAGAACTGACTCATTGGAAAAGACCCTGATGCTGGGAAAGACTGAAGCCGGGAGGAAAAGGGGACGACAGAGGATGAGATGGTTGGGTGGCATCACCAACTCAATGGACACGAGTTTGAGTAAACTCTGGGAGTTGGTGACGGACAGGCAGGCCTGGAGTGCTGCAGGCCATGGGATCGCAGAGTCGGACACAACCGAGTGACTGAACGGAACTGAACTGAGAGAGGCGAGGGAGATATAAACGACACATGTGTGGGAAGTCATCACAAGTGCTATGCAGTCACATGAAGCTGCAGAAGGACAGTGCGTGAGTGTGTGTGGGGGTGTGGGTGGTTGGGGCAGGTGTGGGTGGTTGGGGTGGGTGGCGGTTAGCTCTCCTGGATGGAGCAGTCGGGGAAGAACTCTCAGACCAAGGTACACTTGACCAACCTCATTGGAAAGTGAGGGCACTCATTCCATGGGTAGCTGAGAGGGCAGTGGTCCATGCAGAAGGAACAGTGAGTCCTGAGGGCTGTTGCCCAGGGTGGCAGGACAGGGTGAGACGGGCTTTAAATAGCAGCTGTGGATGCAGTTCATCCAGATCGAGTTTTCTTCTTAGGAGGAACTTTTGAACTTAGAAGGTAAAGCTTTTGAATTTGAATCTGAGTAAAATGGGTTCTGAGCAGAGGAATGGTATATTCTGTCACAGTTTCTAAAAGGATCGTTCCAGCTGCTGAAGGGAACTGGGATGTAGAGAAATAAAAGGGAAGCAGCAAGACTGGCTAGAAGACTACCGCAATTGTCCAGGTACAAGTAGATGGTAACTCAGGACATCTCTTTAAGTTGTTTCATGCCAGCATTTACCGGTTCCTGTCTGTCTCTAACTCCTTAAGGTCAGAGAGCTTACATTTCTAATTTATGGATTATGTGCATGACCCATGCTATATACATGCCTAACAGCAGACTTAAATCCACATTATCCAAGTAACAGAATGGCATCATTGGAAGCCTGTCATTTACTACTTCTTGAGGACATTTAAACTGTCTAAGCCATAGTCAACATTTGTAAAATTCAACCTAACACGTATTAAATGGAGATGCCTAGCAGACCCGCCACTTCCAACAGGAGATGCCCGCTGTGCTTCAGTATAAATCTTCACGCTGCTCCCTGTGAAATTCTGAAAGCTGCACACAACTGGATTGCAACCTATGTATTAACCCAACTCATTCCTTTCCTCGGTATCTAAAGCATGTTCTCAAAAATGTTCCTTCCTTACAGTAATCTGTATCATTTTAGCGTCACCCCCAAACCAATTATCACTGCACCTGCAGCCCTAGCTATAGGGTAAACGTTTAGTTTGGGGGCTGGCTGAGCTGTGGGATCTACACATTCTGAGCAGCAAGTGCACCGTCACAACAACGCTAATTTTCGCGAAAAGGACCGGGGTTGCCGTAGCCAAAAGCTGAATTATTCCGTCAGAGGCAACCCAAGCATTACTTGGGTTCACCGTCTCCAGAAAGCAGGTAGAACATGGAAGTAGAGAAAGGTAGTGTGACTTTACCCCATCTCATTTGGATCGAGCAGAGGTAAGAGGGAACCCCTGGGGTGTCTGTATCGGGGTTCAACATTCTCCAGCCGGCTTCCTTCTCAAATTCCAGGGCAAGGCCACCTGCTTGGCAGCCAAAGGAGCTGCACGGGCTCAGAGGCTCGAAGACTAGAAACAATAGCAGCACAGCTCGGAGGAAGAGAGCTCTCCACCCGACAGTCACTCGCCGCCGGGACGCTACGTTTAACCGGCTGAGCAGCGAACTCGCAGCATCATCTCTGGACCACAGCGGCGCTGGGCCAGCGAGCGCCGGGGCAGAGGGCGCATGCGCGAGGCGTAGCCGCGCCCCTGCCGGCGGAGGCTCGGGGCCGGTGAGGGGGCGGGGCCGCGCGACTGCGCACGCGCAGGCGGACACATAAGCGGAAGTGGCGCGCGGGCGCCGGGGATGCGAGCACCTGGCGAGGAGGCGGCGCCTGCGGCTGCGGTGGCTGAGGTGGCAAGTGCCGGAGTGGGCGAGGAGGAGACGCAGGAGGTGATGGCAACGGACCTGGGGAGGGGGAGACGCTGCGTCTGGCTGAGGCTGCCCCTAGGCTGGGGTCCCCCTTCCAGGTGACCCAGGGCCCCCCCCTCCGACCCCCGGGCCTTTCGCCGTGTTTAGGACCCAGCCCTCCCCGTCCCCCCTGAGAACCGTGACACGGCCCACCTGCATCCTCGTGAGGGAGCGGGACGAGGTCGGAAGACAGGGCGCCGGGGCCTGGCTTAACGGAAACCTGCTGGCACGGTCTCCCCTTGTGCCCTCCGGCTGGCGAGAGCTCGCTCGGGCCGGTGTGTGGACCCGCAGGCCCGAGACCACCTCTGGGAGGGTCTGGTCTGCTAGGCTATTCCCCCAGGGGCCTCTTTCAGCCTCCTCCTGGCTTCCTACCACGACAGCGTTTAGAGTTGACAACTACTTCCCGGTTCTGCGTTCAGCGGGGCACTCTGGTACTCCGCTGTCCACCTGCAGTGCGAGGTGACTGTCCTCATCGGGGTGTCAAGTTCGTGTCATGACCTTCCGCTCGTACCCTGCAGACTCCTCCAGGCTTTGCCGTTTCACTCCCACCACCTTGTTGTTTTCTGAGAGGTTGAAAGAAGGAGAAAGGGTTTGGTGTTCTTTTTGTGATTTTTTTTTTTTTTTTTTTGAGTATTGGGCATATGCATTTCTTCTACAGTAAGATATCAGACGTCTAGAACTGTTTATTGGATGGACGTTTTTCTAACTGACATAGTTTGGGATTCGGAAGAGAGAGATACAGACTTTGATTTAATTTAGACAGGTGTTATTTGTATCTGGTTGCACTGCAGGTGACAAAGGGTCGATCCCTAGGTCAGGAAAACCCCCTGGAGGAGGAAATGGCAACCCACTCCAGTCTTCTTGCCTGGCGAATCCCATGGACAGAGGAACCTCTCAGGCTGCAGTCCAAGAGGACTGAGCAACTAACACTTTTATTTGTACTTAATTTCTTAATATACCTGTTCAATCCTAATTTTAGTTTTTCCCCTTGGGGAAAAAGAGTCAGTCAGTTTATTTGCTCAGACGTGTCTGACTCTTTGCAACTCCATGGACTGGAGCACGCCAGGCCTCCCTGTCGGTCACCAACTCCTGCAGCTTTCTCAGACTCATGTCCATCGAGTTGGTGATGCCATCCAACCATCTCATCCTCTGTCATCCACTTCTCCTGCCTTTAATCTTTCCCAGCATCAGGGTCTTTTCCAATGTGTTAGTTCTTCACATCAGGTGGCCAGAGTATTGGAACTTCAGCTTCAGCATCAGTCCTTCCAGTGAATATTCACGACTGATTTCCTTTAGGATTGAATGGTTGGATTTCCTTGCAGTCCAAGGGACTCATCAACACCACAGTTCAAAAGCATCAATTCTTTGGCGCTCATCTTTCTTTATAGTCCAACTCTCACATCCATACATGACTGCTGGAAAAACCATCGCTTTGACTAGATGGACCTTTGTTGGCAAAGTAATGTCTCTGCTTTTTAATATGCTGTCTAGGTTGGTCAGAGCTTTCTTTCCAAGAAGCAAGCATCTTTTAATTTCATGGCTGCAGTCACCATCTGCAGTGATTTTGGGGCCCCCCCAAAATAAAGTCTCTCACTGTTTCCATTGTTTCCCCTCTATTTGCCATGAAGTGATGGGACCAGATGCCATGATCTTAGATTTTTGAATGTTGAATTTTAAGCCAGCTTTTTCACTCTCCTCTCTCACTTTCATCAAGAGGCTCTTCAGTTCCTCTTCACTTTCTGCCATAAGGGTGGTGTCATCTGTATATCTGAGCTTATTGATATTTCTCCCAGCAATCTGAAAAGGAATAACCTTTAAAAATGAGCACACAGTTTCTTGAACTTTGTGCAGTGAAGTGTGTTCTAAGAAATAGCACAGAATCTTGTTTTTCTCTGTTTTATAATTATACCCCACAGGTCATGTTTAATATCCAGAGTCCAGTTAATCTAGCTATAAATGGCAAGATTCTTTTAACTGTAAAGCATAGCGTGGCAAAATACAAAATCAGGTGTTTTTTTAGGTTTTTCACATCATAGTAGCATATTTTCCTTATAGCCTACCATTTTGTGGTGGGATACTTTTCTTCTAAAGGTTAAGAAAGAGTAGATTAAGAAGTTAAATTTTATTTCAGTAGGTCATTTTAAATCAATGTTCTCACCATTCATTTATTTTTAAATTTCAATATGTGCTGGAAATGCTACTGTTTTATTCCAGATGATGATTAATGTCAGTCACTGATGCCTGAAATGGAAGGAATACGGCCGTCAGGGTCACAGTTATTGGCGATCAGAGCTCAGTGTCCTCCTCTATCAGTCACATAATCTAAACCAGTGATGTTCTGTTTAGTAAAACATTGCATTCTCAATTCCAGGAAGGGAGAGGAAGTTTAAAAACCTACACAAGAACAGATTTATTTGAATGGTGCTGTACACCCAGGCCAAAACATATGGAAAATAGTTGCTAACTTTTTTGTTTCTTCTTCATTCAGACACAACATTTAGGTAAGGTCTTTTAAGGCATGCTTTATAATGAAAGTCATATCTCAAGGGGATCCTGCAAGATGACTTTAAAAGTCTAAACAGAGATGACATTAATTAAGCATGTGGGAAATAAGAACATGTCTAAAAGAAATACAGAAAGGAAGTACAGTAAAAACTTCTTAAAAGTACACATTTTTCTGTCTAGAAACATGGCAGGTAGCTTGTTCAACAAACAATCTTCGATGCCTGTGTATTACTGTTAGTTACAAGTTGTATTCAGAGCCTTGACCCCAAGTTTAAATTGCAGAACAGGGCCTACTTAATCTCTGTAACTCAGCAGATTAGAAGGGATCTTGAAGAAGTGACTAATTATTGCCATTTTAAACTTCCATATCGCAAGGGGGGTGTTTGTTTGGTTTTGTTTTTTCTTTTAAGATTTCCGGATAATTCACTGTCAAAATTATTATTATCCTCTTCCTTCAAGTAGAGTCTTATGTTTTAGTTCCCTCTGGATTGTAACAGTCTCTTGTAGGAAAGTAATTTTTTCTTAATAAGTTTGTTCTGTACTTTGTCATACTTCTACACTGTCTCATCAACTTTTACATGAATTTATTTTTCAGTTTCTATTAATCCAAAGAGAAGTTGACAGTCATCTGTGGAGCTTTCATGATATTTTTTTTTTTTTTCACAAACTAACAAAAAGTGTTTTTTTTTTCACTTTTTACAAACCCAAGAACTTCTTTATTTTTTATTTCTTTTCTCTAAACAGCTTTATTGGGGTATAATTGATACATACAAGAAATGCACATGTTTAATAGATAGAATTGGATGAGTTTGGGCATATGCATACTCCTGAGATCTCATCTCCATATGCAAGGTAATGGACATATCTGTCCTCACCAGAAGTGCCTTGTGTTCCCTGGATGTGTGTGTGTTTTGCTATTAAGAATGCTTTACATAAGATCTACCCGCTTAACAAATGATTGAGTGCACAGCCCCACATAGTTAACCATAGGTTCTGTGTTATAGGGTCTCTGCAACAGGTGATGTCTAGGGCCAGAGTTATCTGGTGTAATTGAAGCTCTATACTCACTGAACAACTATACCAAAGACTTTTTAAATTACAATAATGTTCTCCAAAGGAAGAGAACATTTCCTTTTAACTCAAGAGATGCTGTTGCTAAAGCATAGTATCTTTTCTGTAATCTCAGATAAATCTGGATTTTTACATAGGCTACGTATGTTTGACTTTATTTTACAGTGTCTTTAGCAAATAAATTTTACAGTTGGCTTAGTAGCTGTAGGAGTTTGGGCTATTCTTTACTCTTTTCTACGATCAGAGATTGACTTTTAATGTTGAAGATGTTCTGCATATGCTATTGTGGGCTTTAAAAATTATATCCTCACTACAGATAGAAGCATAATAAAGGCACCCTTACTTCTTTACTTCTTTGAAATAAATACAAGGTTAGCTTTTGATTTGTTGCTGTGGAGGTAAGAATGGTGTGTATTTAGTGGTGTATTGGTCTTTATCAGGTGAAGGTAAATTGTTTAGAGAGTAAACCTATTTTGGTCGATTGGAAGCTTGAAGAGGAGAATTAATGTAAAATATCCAGAGAGAATGACTCTTACCTATATAAATTTCAAAATGTGATCTGATATAGTATTTGGAGCATAGCACTTTACTTGATGGTCTGAATGTTTTGCTCGAATTGTTTATTCCCTTCTGTAGGACTTGGCTCAGCAGGCAGAAGGAGGACTGAACAAAGGAGAGAAAACCAACAAAGATAACTTTGGTAGCACTGAATGCGGCAAAATAAGAACAATGGATCTCAAGTTCAACAGCTCCAGGAAATACATTTCTATCACTGTCCCCTCCAAAACGCAAGCAATGTCACCACACATCAAGTCTATAGATGACGTTGTAGTGCTTGGCATAAATCTCAGCAGATTCAACAAACTGACTCAGTTTTTAATATGCGTTGCTGGAGTTTTTGTATTTTACCTAGTTTATGGATATTTACAGGTAAAAAATTAGTTGTTTATAATATGTTAATTATTTGTGGTAGTTGAGCTCATTATGGGCCCTAACAATTTTGTCCAAGAGACTTCCCTTCATAGGATAGCAAGTTGATTCACAAATTTGAGTTTCTTAGTATACTAGTAGAAAAGGGCTACTTAAGATAAAATTGGCTGAAAACAGGGATCCAAATTTTAGAGTGAAGTATTTTACATGGGGGAAGGGGAGCCGTAGACAATTTTTAAAAACTAAAATTATGAAAAAATATGAAGTGTTATGTTTTGGAAAATGTATAATAAGTAAGTATAACCATGTGTTTTTTAAAAGAAAATGATTCAAGTATTGATTGGTATTTTGGAACACAGTTCTCACATAAAATTGAACAGCACAAAAGCTATATTCCCGTTTACTTTTAAATTCCTGGAGCTCAATAAGAGGTCATTTTGCAAGAATATATCTGGATGTTTAATATTTTTCCAAGGGTGTGTCTTTAATCCTATACTATTTGAATCATTCTTTACTTTAAGCATCTGTTGTGTTCTCATCCTTGTTGGTTTCCTCTTGTAAACACACTTTGTGCTCAGTCGTGTCCAACTCTTGCAGTCCCATAGACTGTAGCTCTCCAGGCTCCTCTGTCCCTGGGATTCTCTAGGCAAGAATACTGGAGTGGGTTGCCAGTGGATTCTCCAGGGCATCTTCCCGACCCAGGAATCGCACCCGAGTCTCCCGCATTGCAGGCAGACTCTACTGACTGAGCTACAAGGGAAGCCAACTTTGCCAGAACATTATTTTTCTGTGATTTTTGCCTCTGCAAAAAATGTCTAGCATTGCCACAGTTTGTCTTGTATTTGTGTTGTTTTATGGGATAATTGTATACATCTGACCAGCAAAGTCCTGACCTTCAAAGACATGAGCTGGATGGATAACAATCCAGGCTAGTGTAAACAGCAGACATATTCTCAATTGTCAGTTCATTAGTGGATATTTTCAGCCTTTACCAACTTGCTTTTTCTTTGCAGTTCCCTAACATGAGAAATCTTTATAATTCAAGAAAAGGAAAGTGATGCATTTTCTTAAATGTAGATAATATTTCTGATATTCTTTATAATCAGAGTAATCTTAAAACTTATTATTTGCTTTTCCTTTATCTTATAGAAATGAAATATAAAAGTAAGTTTAAAAATGGAAAATAGAATTGTGACTATTCCTTTGCTTCTAAAAGTGCCATAGGGTGTCTTAGTGTAAAACAACATGAATTTTAAAAATCTTAATATTTATATTGATAACTGTTTTTCTACTAGAAGATGATATAAAAATTCAGGTATAACAATGAAGAACAACACAAAATAGTAACTTTTATCAGATGTTGGAATTTCTTGTTGAGAAGCATTTTTTCTCCTTTGAAAAACCACTGTTACCAAATAACTTGGGAGCAAAGTTAGCCATTGTAATGGAAAATGAATTAGAAATTTACAAATTTCGTTAAGTTTTTTTTTATTTGATAAATGATCAGGGATTTTAACTTAAAACTAATATGTTCGAAATTTCTTTTAAAATTAGATAAACTGATTAAATTGTAACATTACTTTTGTGAGAACTGACATTGCTACTAACTCTTCCATAAAACTCCATATTAAAATAGTTTAAAGAAAATGGGGTTTTGTAGTAAATTTAGCAATATAGAAAGTGAAATATTTACCTAGTGTCAGGATATTAATAAAGATATTTTTTGTGTTTTTATAAACTAGATAACTCCTACTAAATAACTCATAGACTTACTTAAACATGAAATCTAAAGTTGGCAAATTGCACAGAATCCTAAATGGACAAAATCAATTCAGGATCTTTTTAGAGCCTATGTTTAGTTTTTCTTTGAACATAAATTTATCCATCAATTTCATCTTTTTAAAATTTATTTAAAGTATAGCTGAAATGTATATTTATACTATATATTATGTAATTTTATATAATATTTATATATGTGGTAGGTGATTTATTCAGCTAAGCCAGATAACTTTATTAGACAACTTAATGAGATTAAGAATGGCTTATTAACAATTAACAAATTTTTTTCATGATATAACATTATGTTTAGGAAAAGTAACCATTCTTCTATAAGGGAAGGTTTTTTATGTAATCCATGATGCAGGAATTCTAAAAAAAAAACCATTAACTAGTGAGTTGAATGATTATTTTAATACAGGAAAACAGGCTTGAGGTAGTAGACTTCTAATGAGACTTGCTTTTTAAAAAGTACATGAGTTCTTCAGTCAGCCGCCTCCCTCATTGTTTTGGGCAACTCTTAATTTTGGTCTTTTAAAAAAAAAGAAAAGCACGCAATGGGGTTACTTCCTAGTTCTTCCTCCCCGCCTCCTGTTGTGCTGGATGTCTGCCGCATCTGAGCTTCTCTAAGAAGCCTTACGTTTGGATGGTTTGGGGTTCATTTTGCTGTTTTGAGGGGTGAAGCTTGGTTTCTATTAAAATGCTGTGCTTATATGAATTCATTGTGAGGAGATTGGTCCTCTGCTGAACTTAACAGTGTTCATGTATCTCTTGACAGGAATTAATATTTTCAGTGGAGGGTTTTAAGCCCTATGGCTGGTATCTTACTTTAGTGCAGTTTGCATTTTACTCCATATTTGGCCTAATAGAACTTCAGCTAATTCAGGACAAAAGGAGAAGGTATGTGGTTTGCTTGTTTTTATTTTTATTTTTATTTTTTGGCAGTTAAGTACATGACTAGTAGTTAATTTTTTTGTTTTATTATTTTGGGCACATGGAGTATGTTATATGTGAAATATATGTTTTACGTTAATAAAACATTTAATACCCAAGAATTTTCATCAGTGTTGTCAATGTATTAAAAATAGTAAATTTGATATTTCCATTATATATTGAAAAAGGTAGTATCCCCTGAAGTGTAACATTACCAAAAACTTGCTGAAGGAATTTCCTGATGGTCCCGTGGTCAGGACTCTGCACGTCACTGCAGGGGCCCTGGTGCAGTCCCTGGCCAGGGAGCTGAAATCCCACAAGCCACGCAGTGCCGCCAGAAACAGAATGTTGTTCAGACTCAATAATAAGATAGATTTTCTTAGAACATATTCAGATGTACATGTATGTTCTTATAATGGAAATAGGTGTGATTACTGAAAATTTTATACTACCTAAGAGTGGCCTGATATGAAATGTCAATACCTATTTTTATACTGGTTTTTTGAAATGGACAGTTAATGCTTTGTTTTGTGGGTTATGTTCCACTTATCACATTTGTAATGACCAGCAGTAGGGATTATATTCATGGACATTAGAGAAATTTCATAATGTTCCTTCCCATCAAAACTTAAGCGTTTATATGACAGTATCCTAGGTGGTTTATATGACCACCTAAGTTTGAGTAATATCTTGAAATATTTTTCCTGGCATATTGAACAATATGCAATGAAAACTTCGTCTCTTATATCAGAATGTGGTAGGGAATTTGAATATAATATTTTCTGGGTAAGTTTAAGTGTGGTTATCCTGTCATGTCAGACCCTAGAATGTGAGTATTTCATACATATATTGGATAGTTTAAGTGTACCAAGGAGATAACAGTGTTGACATTGTCTTCATTGATATAAATGTTTTCTTAAATAGGTGTTTTTGATGTTTGTATGAAGACAACTATAAAATTTTAAATATTTAAATGAGCAACATCAGTATCATTGGTCTGATTTTACCTCTCAACCTCTATATTGCCAATAAATTATTACGGCAGCAATTTTAAAAATATTTTGATTCCAAGATCTTCTTTATTATTTTCATGCTCTGAAACTCTGCAAGACTTAGCTCAACCATAGGAGATAGAATAGAAAGTAAGTAAATGCATCTGTCAAGACTAATATACGTGGAAACTTGATGATTTATTATGTATTGCAAACTGCTGGACCTCTGATTGCTTTAAAGTAAAAAAAATCACAATGCTGTATTTATTAGATGAAAAAAACACAAGATGACGCATCCTCCTAAGTGGTAAATTTTAAAAAGATACAGCTTCTTCTCAGCTACCAAAAGATGGAAAGTGAGCCATCAGTCATGTTTTTCCCAGCATTCAAATCACATGCCCATAACATATTTAAAGACAAAGTCATTTGTGTTTGACGTAAACAGAGGTGAAGAAATTAGGTAGAAGAATTTATAGCCCTATAATAAAATGTAATTATGAATTGAGAACTTTTCATTCCGAGGCACATTAAAACCCTTTTTAGAAAAAAAAAAAATCTTTAAAGGTGTATTACAGTGAAAACATGCCCAATTGCATATTTCTGAATATGTATCTATCTCTGAATTTATTTAAGTGGCACTGCTCTTTAGACCTCTAATTAGTTGAATTCTTTGCTTAGTTTTTTCTTCTTGTATTTATGTGAATATCCATGAGCTTGTAAGAGCACAGAATTGGGGGTTAGAAAATGTGGATTTGAGCCTCCTGTTAGTTCTGTCAATTCCCCAGGGAAGTTTCTGACATTGTCTCTGTTTCATGTTGAGGATGAAATATGGCGATGTGTGGTATCACATGTCATGGTCTAGAATTCCTTAAGTATACGCCTTGCTATTTCAGTGAAGATGACCTTGTAACTTTGGTGTTAATTTCTCTGTGTGAGTTTTCAGTAAAGATCTGTCAAATTGCTTTTCCAAGAACTATTCAGAGTTACAGCTTCCCCATCATATCTAAAGTAGTAAGTAGTTGGAGTATTCAAGTAGAAACAGTGAGAGTCCTAGAGGCAAGATGGTGAAATCTAGCCTCATTTCACCAGTGAGAAAGCAGACCTGGAGGAGAGCTGGGGTTTCCATGAGCTCATGCCCCACGCTGGGACCTTTTGAATTTAGGTTTCCTGAATTGCAGGCTGGTTTTTCTTCTTTACTGCACTGCTTTTCTAATCTTGTGATTCTTCTGACTTGAATTTTCTGGCCACTGTTTGCAATTTATGAGTGAGGAAATTCGCCCCTTCTGACTTCTGTCATCTCCTGGAGAAGCAATACTGTACCTCCTTCACTGGTAACCCCCCTGAGGGTTAAACCCCACGGACAGTGTAGAAACCAGTGTCTGTGTACACTGATACGTGTGGGCATGCCCAGTTATTTCCACGTGAATTTTGAATATTGACCACTGTGTTCGTAGTTAAGTGTAAGCAAAAGTCTCAAAATTGAATTGGAGTGATACATTATAATTGAACTTTTCTAGTAAATTATTTTGCCTTATGCATAGCCATGTTAAAAAAAAAAAGGAATTTTGTTGTCTTGATTTAAACATGAACACAAATCCCAAAATGAAGACTAGATCTAAATCTGCAACATAAATCTAAAAATGCAACATAATAGAATTATGTGAATGTACAAAGTTATTATTTTAGACCATTGAGTATCTATTCAAAGTAACCATATGCTCCCAAGAATAGCTCAGAATTCTGAAGATACCATATTAAGAGTCTCCTTTAGGAAGTCCAGTTAGAACCCAAAGTAGAATATCTGGGATCAAGAGAGAGTCGGATTCCTCATCTGAAAGTTGGTTGTTTTAACAATTTATAGAATTAATACCATTGGAGATAAGGCATAAGACTTTATAGTAATAAAAATCATCTAGAGTTTTAAACCACCATGGACTTCCTAGAGAAATTCTGCTCTGATTATTCGAGCAGAATGGACAGGTATATTTTTCCTAATGCTAGATGGAAACATTAGGAAACAACAGCAGTTAGGAGTTAAAAGGAGCTGAAAGTTAACTAAGGCTGCCCTGGTGGCTCGGACGGTAAAGAGTCTGCCTGCAGTGCAGGCGACCCAGGTGGGATCCCTGGGTCAGGAAGATCCCCTGGAGAAGGAAATGGCAATCACTCCAGTTTTCTTGCCTGGAGAACCCCATGGACTGAGGATCCAGGTGGGCTGCAGTCTATGGGGTTGCAAAAGAGTCAGATAACGATTCAGTGACTGAACAGCAGCAGCAAGGTGCTCTTTTACCGTTTTAGAAGCCAGTATTTCTTAGAAATCCATTCTTCTTGTCTACATTTAGTCAAGATGGTTTTTGTATGTAACTGTAACTACTGTTAAAAAACCTTAAATGTAACAGACATTTATACTTTCAGTAACAATATAAGTAACTCTCTAATGTACTACTTTTTCACACAGTTGAGAGCCCTCACTTACAGTTCATTAAATAAGGGTAAACTTATTTTTACCAGCATTCTCTTATACAAGTAAGCAGTGCTATACCTTTAAGAATAGTGATATTTTACCAATATTTCTAGAAGTATTAAACAGAAATTAGAAAAGTAATTAGAAATTTACACATTGTAAGCACATTCTCTTACAGTAGTATAATTGGGTCCCAAAATGAAGATTTTGAAAATTGTCTTTTACAGAATACCAGGAAAAACCTACATGATAATAGCTTTTCTAACTGTGGGTACTATGGGGTTATCAAACACTTCCTTGGGCTACCTGAATTATCCTACCCAAGTCATCTTCAAGTGCTGCAAATTGATTCCTGTTATGCTAGGAGGAGTTTTTATTCAAGGTATAGTAATGATATGTTTTCATACTGTTTGAAGCTAACAGGATATGCTGTGACATCTAGCATTAGGAAAAACATTAAACTTCGATTAATATCTTTAATGAACATTCTCGGTATTGTAACAATTCTGAGTGATAATCTAATATAAATAAGATATTATAAAAACACTGATACTTCCCTGATATACCTCAGGGTCTGAAACCTTTGGACTTGGGGAAAATCAAAATAGTATTTTGTTTTATTCCTTTTGCCTGGAGTCTACTACATTGCCAAAAGGCCGTATTCACATATTGAAGGCTTAGCTCAGAAGTACCCAGAAAGCTCTGTTTTCAATTCTGATTTTCCTACTCTCCAGGGCTCCACTCTCCACCTCTGTTGTACAAATAGATAATTCTCGTGATGAAGTACAGTTTAAGCTGAGCAAAAGTGTTCTTTAACCCACTCTGCTGAGCCCCAACTAAGTTACAGGCCTATGAAAGCTGGAGTAAAAGAGGAAGCAGTGATAGTGACAAGCTGTGGAGCAAGTTCATATGACTGTCACGAGGAATATTCCTGTTCTGATAACACTAGATTTCTCACACAGCCCTGACTGCATTTTATGCGTTATAAGCCTTCCCAAAAGAGCCTTTTAAAATGAAAATATGCATGTCAACTGAAACATATAATTTCAGGGTAACTGTTCACATAAGAAAAAATCTCAATTCCTCTTAAAAAATCACATTTAACTCTGTAAATGACTTAACCTGTATAATAATATCTCATTACAATCCTTCCAAAAAGTTACATTGTGTAATTTCCTTATTTAAATGTAGATGTACTGAAATAAGTTAATCCTCACCAGTTTAGAAGTTATCTGACTGGAGTTATTTGCAAACTTATATATAGCCTGAATAACTACTCTGGTTACTTTGTAAACTTAGAAACTATAAGATAATTCATAGGCTTATGTTATAAAATAAAAGAGGCACTAACTCCACAAACCTTTTAAATGTTCTAATTTAATCACTATCATAACAGATGAAAAAAGGATTTCATATCTAATTTAAAGGACATTTTGGTGCTCATAGGATAATTTAATCTTCAGAAACTCTTCTGTGACCATCTCATCCCTTGACTAAAATGTTCTTGATCATTTCTGACATTGTATATAAAAAGCAATCCCTGCTGAGCTTGTTAGACACATAGATCCAGCACTGTGCTGAGTGGGTAATTGCATAATGAGGTTGACTTACCCTTTATTATACACAGGAAAGCGTTATAATGTTGCAGACGTGTCTGCTGCCTTATGTATGAGCCTCGGCCTGATATGGTTTACCCTAGCCGACAGCACGGTTGCACCAAATTTCAACCTGACAGGTAAGGAGTTTATCTGTCTTCTTGGATTTTGTCAGTGTTTCAGTTCAGAGTAAGAATTTTTATACTTTGATTAGTGTTTTACATGATGGTGTGACATCTGTGGTTCTCATATCTGGCATAAAGTTTTTGGACTCTCATATAAGATGTAGTAAAAGTGTCACAACTCTGAAACATAACCATCGTTTTCAGTACTCTTGTATTTTGACATGACAGGAGGCTGTTTGTCCAGTTAGGATCTCCTATTTTGAAGTACTTGATAGATCAATCTTTTAAGGACTGAGTTGGAAATAAACACACAAGTTATAGAGCCACAGTAGTAATGGTTATTTTCTTAAGAAAAAAGAAATGTGCACACTTACTTTTCATTGTTTTAACTTCTTTGTGTCCACACCTGCAAAAGGAAGATTATATTTGGAGACCGAGGGGAAAAGTCATTTCAGAGGCATGTGCATGCTTAGTCGTTAAGTCGTGTCTGACTTTTTTGCAACCCCGTGGATTGTAGCCCGCCAGGCTCCTCCATCCATGCAATATCTCAGGGAAGAACACTGAAGTGGATTGCCATCTCCTCCTCCAGGAGATCTTCCCAACCCTGGGGTCAAACCTGTGACTCCTGCGTTGCAGGCAGGTTCTCTATACCACCTGAGCCACCAGGGACAGGAGTGGTTCACATAAAAAAGAGATAAGAGCCTGCCTCACACGAAGGCAGTGGGAGCGCATGACGGATGTGAAAGCCCCTGCACACGGGGGTGGGTGATGGCGATGATGGAAAAGGTGGTCTCAGTGGTTCTGTCATTCTCACCGTATTTGTTCAGTACAGTGTTTCTTTCAGACTTGTAACCTAATCACTAAAGTTCTTAAACTGCCTGGCTTCATTTCTGTGCATTGTGGAAAGAGCCTTTTAAAACGAAAATGTGTATATAAAACCCATATAAAATCCAGGATAACTGCAAAATAATTATCTCAAGTCCTATTAAAAATCAATAAACATAAAACTATTATTTGACATGATTATTAAACATCATAAGGTGATGGCATTAATGCAATTTATTAATATTAGTTTTGTTTTCTTCAATAATATCACCTACATGCCTGTTACAACTGGATGTGGATAAAAGTACTCTACTGAGCAAGTGTAATTTAAGGTCTGCTGTGTTTTTAGCCCAGCTAAGTTTCTGATAAGTCTTGATCACTGTTCATCCATTTGCATGAGGAGGTTGTTTTTTCTTGTGCCTTCCTGAAGGTGTGGTCCTCATCTCGCTGGCCCTGTGTGCAGACGCTGTCATTGGGAATGTCCAAGAGAAAGTCATGAAGCTGCATAATGCTTCTAATTCAGAAATGGTAAATGCTCTCGTGCTTTTTCATCACATCAGACAGACTCAAAAATGATGATGTCCTTAGTTTTATAACAAAACTATAGTACTGAAGACTTGCATTTTTGCATTGCATTTTTAAACTGGTTTATCATCACTATTTTCATTAAAGTAGCACATTCAAGTGTCATACGAAGGTAAAAAGTAAAATACCATTGTCACCACTAACACCTTATGATAAGCATTTGATAATCTTTTTTCCTCTTTGATTTATGGAGTTTGGGGCATGTTAAAAAATTTCTGTTGCATCATTTTTATTCTTTCTTTGTATCTGGTATTATGTTCCATCTAGAAGTTTGTAATGTGCATGTAGTTTAGCTTATCTTTTGCTTCATGGCTTCTGGCTGTGCATTATTATTGAAAAGGGCTTTTCCAACTCTAAAATTTTAAGAATTTTATGCCAGTTGCCTCCTAGTTTTATAATCTCCTTATTTATTAAATCTTTGATCCAACCAAAGCTTTCTATAAATTTTCTTCCATATGACTTTCCACTTGCCCTAGTATCACTTATTGAATAGTTCGCTTTTCCAACTTTTATTTTAAATGTCTCCTTCCATCCTCTCATGTTCTGATGCAGGGTTTAGAATTTTATCCTTTCCATTTTGTTTCTGCACCAGAAGCATATGACAGCAGCTTTATCACCAGATGTTTACCATCTGTTAGGACTAGCCAGCATCGTTCCTTTTGTTTTTCAGAATTTTACTTCCAGTAGTTATTCTTGGGTGTTCATATCCCCAGATAAACTAGAAATCTCATTGGTATTGTGATTGGTATGGCATTGAATAATAAATTAATTTAGAGAGAATGGTATCTATACACTTGATTCTTTCAGTCCAAGAATGAGGTATGACTTTCCTTTTATTCAAGTGTTTCCTTTAAATGTCCCTTAGACTTTCAAGTTTTCTTTGTATAAATCCAGTTATTTTTTTTTACTGAAGTTATTGTTAGGTGTTTCATCTTTTTGCCCTCATTACTGCAAATAGTATCTTCTCTTCCTGTGTGTCTTCTAACTGGTTGGCATTTGTATGCAGTAAATACATCATGTGTGTGTTTGCGTTAGTTTTACACCCGACCACCTTGCTAGACAGAGAGAGCTCACTGCGCTAAGGGTATGTAGGGCTGGTTACTTTGGGAGCAGAGTGGGGCATCTGTGCGGAGTCCCTGAGAACACAGGAGCCTTAATCTTGGTCAGGAGTTTTCTTGATCATCACCACTCTTCCTGGGTAAGGGAAAGAGCAGAAAATTAAGAAACTATAGGTAATTAGAAAGTTAGTGCAATACAGTGGTTCACACGTACACTCTGCTCTAAGATGGCCTTGGTTTATGTCCTCCCTAAACTAGCTCTCCTCTTTCAGGAAGATGACTTTAAGTTTTAGTTTCCCCATCCACACACTGGTAGGAAATGATGGTCAGGAGTGCCTGACTCCCCTACTGGACAGTGCAGAGAACTCCTCTCAGTGTTATGTGGCACCCTAGGTGATGGGGAGTCTGGGGGAGAATGGATACCTGTGTGTGTGTGGCCAAGTCCCTTCACTGCTCACCTGAAACTATCACACTTTTTGTTAATCGGCTATACCCCAATGCAAAATAAAAAGGTTAAAAAAATATATGTATAGCCGGAAAAAAAAACGTGCCTGTCTCTTCAGCTGGTTATGAGAAATAAAAAGGATTAATCTATACAGAGCATCATTAGCACAGTACCTGACACATAGCAAGTTTTGACGTTTGACAGTAATGCTGATTCTGCTTATAAGGAGCATAATAAACCAGGATAGAAAGATTGGTAGGAAAATTGAGAAATCAAATAATAAATATGCCATATGCTGCTTATTTTCATTATATTTTAATAGTCTTTGCAAGCTTAATGTTTGGGTTTTTCGTGTCTAATAAGTAGTTTTCAGAGTATCTTTGTCTTGTGTATGTTTCTAGGATCCCAACACTAAAATCTGGTTTGAATTCAGTAATTAAGCTAAGCAAAAAATGAATAATTAGGTAGTCATATATGAAAGGATTAGTTCTGCTGAGTTCTGTTGTACAAGTTACATTATACCTAAAACTTATAAACAGGATCAACCATCATTTCCAAAAAATTAGGCCATATTGAAACAATGATGTTACTTTTAAAATGGTTTCTTCTACACATTTAATTGAATAGATTAATTGAGCCACATATTGAAAACTATTCATTTCCACCTTTGGTTCAAGAGCACTTTTTTCCACTTTATTTTTCTCTTCTCTAGGTTTTGTATTCGTATTCAATCGGTTTTGTGTACATTTTATTGGGATTGACATGCACTAGTGGATTAGGCCCTGCAGTAACATTTTGTTCAAAGGTAAACACTAATCACATTTTTTAAAATAAACGTCTTCCATTAGTTTCCTCTGTATTTCTGATTCCCCATGTTCAAAAAGACTATTTTGTTTAGCTTGATGACTTCTTCAATACAGTATATGTAGCTCAGAAATTATTTTAGAAATGAAATGATTTATATTTAAATTTATTTTATCCTTGCTCTTTTCTATAAGTTAATTTTTAAACTATTCATAATGTATAAGTTGGGGATTTTTAATTTCATCATTATTTTTCCATTAAATCAGAACTAAATAAGAATCTTTGCTTGACTGCATTGTTGAATGGCTTATTATTGCTCAAGAAGTTGATTAAAATCTGTAGTTTTATTTCATTTATAATACCTCAGAGTTTGTTTTGCATTTTTCGTTAGAAAAGGTTTTTTATATTTTACAGGATCCAATCCGGACCTATGGTTATGCTTTCCTTTTTTCCCTCACTGGGTATTTTGGAATCTCTTTTGTTCTGGCTTTGATTAAAATTTTCGGTGCCCTTCTTGCTGTAACAGGTAAGGATGACATACTTGATTAGATTATGTAATCAGCATGTCCTCCTGGCCACATGCCCCAGGCTGGCGTGGCGGCTCCAGCCCCTTGGGACTCCAGTCCCTCCGTCTCTCTGCTCTGCCATCTTCATCCTCCTTCCAGGCAGAAAGGTGGAGAGAACGTGAAAGACACGTCCATCTCTTTATGTAAACTCCCTAGACTTCTGCTGACACTTGAATTGACTGACACTTGGTTGACTAAACCCAGTTCCATGACCACACCAACTGTATGTAGGAGAGACTGGGCAGGTATCCTGGTTTAAAAATGGGATCCTTTTACTAAGGTAGAAGGAAAAATAGTTTTGGGGAGTCAGGCTCTGACACGTGTTTCCAAAACAGTTCTGGTATTCATTCATTCATGCATTGAACGTTTATGTCCCCGGAACTAGAATCTGGGAAAGGAGGACCAGTAAGAGAAGGAGCTGAGCCGAGCACACAGTCCAGTGGAGGAGGGTGTGCTGGGGCCACGTGCGGAGTCCCTGTCCCCCCGAGTGGGACCGGGGAGGAAGGTTTCCGGCCATAACCCCTGAAGGACAGAGGACAGGAAGGATGTTCATGGTTTTATCCGGCTGTGCCCACCGTTAGAATGTTAGGGTGTCCTGTAGATTGTTGCCTTCAAAGAATCTCCCCCGTTCTACCTAATCCTATCTTCCTTGGAAAAACGTTTCTTGCCGGACCAAGAATGTCTGTCTAAAAGATGGTGAAGCTCCATAGCATCATGGCCTCCATCAAGTGCTTACTACAATTGTACTGTAAAATGTAGCCTCATTGTTTAATGTCTGTAACCCTGCTGGATTGTGAACGCCATGGTTGCAGGAGCAGTGACTTCCTGTTGTTTTTTTGTTGTTTCCTTGACACCTCATGTAGATCTTGGTGCACAGTAGGCTCTGTAAAGATGTGTCAAATAGATGATTTCCAAAGTATTACCAAGATAGTAGGCACATTCTAAAACCAACCTTTTTCTCCCTACAGTGACAACAGGGAGAAAAGCAATGACCATTGTTCTTTCATTTATATTCTTTGCCAAACCATTCACATTCCAGTAAGTACTTCTCAATTAAACAAGTTTCTCTACCTTTAGGTACTTTCACATTTCCTCTTAAACAGCCGTAATTTCTTTGTCAAGAATCCTTTTCATCTTGACCCACATTTATGGATGTGTCTACTGCTGTTTCAGAAACGTATGTAATTATTTTGAAGAAATCATTTTGTACACTTAAATTGCCTAACCAGTCCCAATGCACTTGTGACCCTGTTTCTTGTATAAATGAATGTGAATGATGTGGTGAGATTAAGGGATCCCCCTTGCCCTGGTGCAGATATATAAATTATAAATATCTACATAGATGATTCTTAAGGTTATTTGCTGCCTTGTCCTACAAAGGATTTGAGGTAGAGAAATATTCTGTAAATTGTGCCCTAATGGTTTTCTCAGTTTCTGGCTTCTGGTAGAAGCACTGGCTGTTTTCTTTACTGTCTAGTATGTATTTGAAATTAGCATCATTTAAACTTACACTGGATGGTAATTGAGAAGATTCGGCCTTAGACATGGTCATTGTACAGTCGTCCCTCAGAATGCACAGAGGACCGGTCCAGGACCCGACATCCAAGGATGCTGAAGTCCCTTTCAGTCAGCGCTTTGCGTCCATAGGTTCCACATATGCACACAGAGGACCGACTGTGTATTTATTAAAAAGAAAAACCACATAGAAGTGGACCTGTGCTTTTCAAACCTGCGTTGTTCAAGGGTCAGGTGTGTAAGCGTAAAGGTAACCACACAATAAATTATCATCCCCATACAGTCAGTCTTCCTTATCCACAGGTTCTGCATTTGCAGACTCAACCAACTGCAGAGCAAAAATATTCAAGAAAAAAAAATTCCAGGAAGTTGCAGAAAGTGCAGTTTGAATTTGCATGGCAGATTCATCGTGTTAGGTCTGATAATAATTTAGAGATGATTAACGGTATACACAGGGTTGTGCATGGGCTATATGCAAATGCTTTGCCATTTTATATAAAAGACCTTAGCATCTGCAGATTTCAGTATCCTCTGGGTAGAGGGGATTAGTTCTGGAACCAGTGCCCAGCTGATAGGAGGGGCACCTGTGTGGTTTGTTTTCTATAAGCGAGCTTCTCTTTGTGCATGGGTTAGGTACCCATTGTATTAATCCACGCCAGTTCTGCTTTCTCTGATGTGCCCCTGTCTGTCTGTGTATTCTGCCCCCCACTGGGATAACCATTGGGCTGCTGTGTTAAATTCCGTGGCAGATTTATGTATCCAGTGCTTTAAACATACTTATGAGACTTGTGGTAGATGTGTTGGACTTTGAATTTACTATTATCCTCAAAACTCAAATGCACTCTATTTAAAATTCTGTAAAATACTTTCCTGACATACATACTTAACATTAAAAATACAGAATTCTATCTACTATGACCTAAATATTATTTGTAAAATAAAATAAATACTATTTTAGTGCTATTATTTTCGGTATCCAGTAGCAAAATATTTTATTGAAGAATTTTTGTGAAATCATCAAATTCTATGGTTAATGATAAATTGTTACTCTGACATTAATCTTTTTTTTTCCTTATTTCTTTCTCTTAGGTATGTGTGGTCTGGTTTCTTAGTTGTCCTTGGTATATTTCTCAATGTTTACAGCAAAAACATGGATAAAATAAGACTGCCATCACCATATGATCTGATAAAGAAGATGGTGGACCTACGGAAGTCAAGGACGTTGGCACAGACTGTGTAGGCAGTAATTCGTTCTGTAAAATTCTGTTTGTAAAATGGAATTAATTCATCAATCAACTTTCCAAAGGGACTTATGAAAACCAAAGGCTCTGAAGGCATGCTATCCATTTGTGGATGGATTACATATGTACGTATGAAGTCGGCCTTTCTTTAGAACCCTGTTTGTCTAACCTCCAGAGCAATCATGAGGGCCTCGCCCGGCACACCTTGGACTGAAACTTCAACATGAAGGACTCTTAATGCTTACAGCCTGTTGAGAATTTCACTGGAAATGGACCATGTTGCAAGCCTGATTGTATATCATTATGACATATCAAAGAAATTGATATGTAAAAATAGACTGTTTTCCTTTTTCCATTCCATTTTGGTGGTCTTATTTAAATTGAATCTCTGTTGTAAGAGTGAACTGATGATTTAAAGTCCAGAGAGAATAACTTCATTATAAATAAAAATTATTCTGTGATTTTTTTTTTGTAAAAAGAATGTGTTTGATGGAATTTTGTTATAAAGAGGGAAAATAAAGGTTGGATTTTGTTATGAAGAGGGAAAGTAAAGTATACTTTAAATCTTAGGCTTTTCTCTGATCATTTAAAAGTATATATTAAATGTGCTTTAATTTTTCTGTGGATATAGGGGATAGAGGTAGAAGGGTTGTCATCCTGTGTCCTATAAGTATATATATCACAAGGCAGATTTCCTATTATTCATCAAAGGTGCTAGGAAACTTCATGATCTGAATTTTTAAATTGAAGGGAAAATGTTGTTTAGTGTGTAAGTCATGTCCAATTCTTTTGCAATACCGTGGACTGTAGCCCCCCAGGCTTCACTGTCCATGAGATTCTCCAGGCCAGGATACTGGAGTGGGTTGCCATTTCCTGCTCCAGGGGATCTTCCTGACCCAGGGTTCAAACCTATGTCTCCTGCATTGGCAGGTTTCTTTACCACTGAGCAACCAGGGAATCCTGAAGGGAAAATAATTGTTTTCTTAAATAATAATAAGATTATCATAGTTTCTCTTAAAAGTGAAGTTTAATTTGGCAGGTTGAAGATGAGGTAAATTTAAGAACACAAGTAGATTTAGCACAGTATGTTGCTTGCACAGTTTTGAGTCAAGTTCAGAAAGATTTTGGCCCTGATTTTTTAGCACTGAATTTTAGAATTGCTTTAACTGTATTAAATCCCATTAATCTTCATTTTCAGTGTCAGTAATTCTGGCTAAAACAGCTTGATATCCACGCTCTTAGTAATATCACTTACATTTTGTGAGAATAGCATACTTGGAATATTTAATCTCATTCTTAAAGTTCCATCATATTCTGATGGTGACCTTAACCTGTTCTGTGCATACATGGGTACAACAGAACCCAGGATAATTAAGGATCCAGCCCAAGAAATTCTGCTTGATTTTCATGTTGTCCAGTCGCTCAGTTGTGTTCGACTCTGTGACCCCACGGACTGCAGCACGCCAGGCTTCCCTCAGTTCAGTTCAGTCGCTCAGTCATGTTGGACTCTGTGACCCCATGAACTGCAGCACGGCCGACTTCCCTGCCCACCACCAGCTCCCGGAGCTTGCTCAAACTCATGTCCATTGAGTCGGTGATGCCATCCAACCATCTCATCCTCTGTCATCTCCTTCTCCTACCTTCCATCATTCCCAGCATCAGGGTCTTTTCCAATGAGTTGGCTCATGTATCATATGTTAAATAAAACAATGTGAGTCTCTTTCCCCAAATGGTAATCATTTCGAAACTTTTCATATTTTAAAGGGAAAGGTTAATTTGTTCCTTTTTATACTACTGCCTTAAATTCTAAGACAATAAGGATTTGTGCTTTAAAAAAAAAATTCTAAATCCTTGATGAAATATTACCGTTTTAACTTATCAAGGCATCCTTTTATCCCCATACTTCTCTTAATTTTTTAACTGCCTATTACAAACTCCCCATCCCACCCACCCTACCCCCAATTTTAAACAATTTAGCATTTTATTTAAAAGTTTGTCAGGCTAACACTGTACTCCCCATGTTTTTTGACCTGCCATCAGAAAGAGAGAAACTTTATCTCACTTGTATCCATGGAGTAGTAGTAGTGTAAAAATACATACTAATTTCTATAGGAAAGGAAATCAACATTTGAATGTGTACGTTGTGCCAGATTTAAAATATGATCTTTCAGATATTCTATCATGTAGCCTCGCTACCAAAAAGTAACAATAAGGGAATTTAAAATATTAACTACTGGAATTCCCAGGGAATTCCCTGGAGGTCCAGTTGTGGTGCTTCCAGGGTGGAGGCTGGCCGTGCTGGAAAGACTAACCATGTGACTCTACGGTTCGGGGTTTTGAGCCTCAGGACCTCAGCTCAATCTTTGTGGAAGATAAGAGGTTTGGAGATTGAGTTCAATCGTATGGTCAGTGATTCAACGAATCGTGGCTATGTAATGAGACCCAGTAGAACCCCTAGACACTGAGGCTTGGGATTGCTTCCTGGTTGGAGGTACCCGTGGATGCGCCAGGAGGGCGATGCTCCTGTAGACACTGAGGCTTGGGATTGCTTCCTGGTTGGAGGTACCCGTGGATGCGCCAGGAGGGTGATGCTCCTGTAGACACTGAGGCTTGGGATTGCTTCCTGGCTGGAGGTACCCGTGGATGCGCCAGGAGGGCGATGCTCCTGTAGACACTGAAGCTTAGTGTTTGTAATCCTGCCAGACCTCACTCCACGGGTCTCTTCTTTTGTCTGTTCCTGATGTGTGCCCTTTATGATTAAGTGGTGCTAGTGGTAAAGAATCCGCCTGCCAA
The DNA here is from genome assembly GCF_019320065.1 of Cervus canadensis. Classification (NCBI taxonomy): domain Eukaryota; kingdom Metazoa; phylum Chordata; class Mammalia; order Artiodactyla; family Cervidae; genus Cervus; species Cervus canadensis. The sequence continues at coordinate 4,954,802 of NC_057413.1, read as the reverse complement.
TGCAGGAGACGCAAGAGACTCAGATTCAATCCCTGGGCTGGGAAGATTCCCCTGGAAGAGTGCGTGGCTGCTCACTCCAATATTCTTACCTGGAGAATCCCATGGGCAGAGGAGCCTGGCGGGCTACAAGCCATGGGGTCACAAAGGGTCGGACACGACTGAGCACAAAACAGCAGACACGATAAAACCGCAGTGGAATGTATGGTGCTCCCCTGAATTCTGTGAGTCGTTCTAGCAAAGTATGGAACCTGAAGGGGAAGTGGGAACACCCCAAATTTATTACCGGTTGGTAGCCTGGGATCCTCGGGGCTTGCAGCTGGTCCTGAAGCAAGGGCAGTCTTGTGGGGACCACACCCCTAACCTGTGACACTTAACCTACTGCAGATAGATAGGACTACACTGCAGGTTTCAGGCTTAACAAATGTTTTAAAATAACTTCTAGCATTCGCTGGACTGTTACCTAAGTCTCTTAATTTCCTACAGTGATTTTGTGTGTGTGTATCCTTTTTTGTTCCACACTGGAGGATAATTGCTTTAAAATACTGTGTTAGTTTCTGCCACACGTCAAGATGAATCAGCTGTAAGTATCCATATGTCCGTTCCCTCTTGAAGCTCCGTTCTACCTCCCATCCCATCCCCTCCCTTTCGGTTGTCACAGAGAACCAGGTTTCTCCTGCAGTAATTTTTATCTTTAACCCATTTTACATTCTAGATTTTCCTTTGTCAAAGAACACAGAATTCTAGTAAAAGTTGACCAAGATTATGAACCAACAATATGACTTGGCATGATGAAAATATTTATGCATCCTGGCGTCACAACTGCTCTTTAAATGATGTGGTTTTCAAATTATCAGGTGAAGCAGAGTGATGCTCAAAACTTGTGTGCTTCCTTCGTAATTAATTAAATAACAGTCTGTTTCCATTATGCATTTGAGCAAGAATGCCTCATTTGCACACATTCTGCTTTTCATATATGCCCATGGAATGGCCTTGTATCAATACTTGTCCATTGAACCAACCATCCTAACCTTTTTAACAAATGCTGTAACATCACTGACTTGACTGCTCTATTTTTTTTTTTTTTTGGCCACATCTCAAAGAGTATGGAATCTTAGTTCCCCGACCAGGGGTTGAACCTGCATCCCTGTAGTGGAAGCACGGAGTCATAATCACTGGACCACCAAGGAAATCCCTTGGCTGCTCTATTTCATTTGTTCATTCATTCTCACGGAACCAGATGTGAGCCAAGCATTATATTAGATGCTGAGCATGCACAAAAAGTAGCTCAGTTGGTAAACAATTTGCCTGCAATGCAGGAGACCCTGGTTCAATTCCTGAGTCAGGAAGATCTGCTGGAGAAGGGATAGGCTACCCACTCCAGTATTCTGGCCTGGAGAATTCCATGGATTGTATATAGTCCATGGGGTTGCAAAGAGTCGTACATGATTGAGCAACTTTCACTTTCACTTTTTTTCATGCACAAAAAGAATCAAATACAGCCCTCATTTTTTTTAGAAAAAAACTGTGTATTTTATTTTGGGGTGTAGCCAACTAACGATGTTGTGATAGCTTCAGGTGAATGGCAAAGGGACTCAGTCATACATACGAAAGTGACAAAGTGAAAGCGTCAGTCGCTCAGTGGTGTCTGACCTGGTGGACTACAGCTCATCGGGCTCCTTTGTCTATGGAATTCTCCAGGCAAAATGCTGGAATGGGTAACCATTTCCTTCTCCAGGGTTTCTTCCCAACCTAGGGATTGAGCCTGGGTCTCCTGCATTGCAGGTGGATACCATCTGGGCCGCCAGAGAAGCCCCAGCCACACGTACATACATGTATCCATTCTCCCCGGGCGCCCCGCCCATCCAGACTGCCGCATAGCATGAGCTGAGTTCCATGTGCTACACAGTGGGTCCTTGCTGGTTATCCATTTTAAACACAGCAAAGTGTACGTGGCCATCCCAAACTCCCCTTCTCCCCCACCTTTTGCCCACTGCAACCTTAAGTTCATTCTCTAAATCTGTGAATCTCTGTCTGTTTTGGAGGTTCATTTGTATCATTTCTTTTTGGGTTCCACATATAAAGAACCTCTTAAGGTACACCCATTCTAGAGAAGATTTGCTGTAATGTCTACATAAAAATATATAAACTATATAAAAATATATAAACTTCTGTTGATTTCCTTCCAGGAAGATCTTACTAGCCTTGAATGATAATTGATAATTCCCCACAATGGTAGCACTTATAAAACTTGAGTATGCAGATGAATCACCTGAGCATCTTCTTTGATAATAGGATTTTAATTCAGTAAGATTGGCTTGGGGCCTGAAATTTTACAAACGAGACACTATGCTCCAGGTCCATGGACCACACTGCAGTGTAGAGGTCTTAGTTACAGATTCGGGACATTTTCAATATTAGGACATCTGAAAGTATTTGAATGCTTTTCACCCGATAGACTTCTGCTTGCCTTTCAAACTCACTGTTCTGTGTGGCCTGAGCCTATTTAACTTGTCTGAGTCTCTTCGTTCAAACCGAACGGAAATCTTACCACGTTGCAAAGTCGCTGCAAAGTGAAAAGAATTCTTTAATCATGGCAGGTGTATGAAAGATTTAATATTCATTACTTTTTCCATAAATGTTACTTTTTTAAAAATCTTCACAAAAGTTAAGATAAACCCATAATTTCCTACCAGTCATGGTCTGTTGTTTTAATTTCATGGCATGTAGTTAGAATACTCTTTATGCTATTTTGCAGTGACATTATGAAGAAAACGTTCACTGCAGTGATTTACCACTGCTTCAGAATGAACTGTATGTTACAGGGGCCTCAGGAAGGAGGGCTGAACACTTATGGGATTCTTCGGAGACTTTAATCACAAAACGTGTTTTATTAAATGTCTTAATCCTATGATACCCCCCAAAATTTCTAAAACATAATTAATTAGACCATTTTAATCAGTTTGACATGATTGATAAGATTTAAATAGATGAAATAAGTAAAACGTGGATAATTATTCATGATAGACAAGGATAGAATGAGACCTTGCAGTGTGATTGCTACAGATTCCCTTCAGGTCTCACTGCCCCCTCTTTTTTTTCCTCCTAATGCCAGTTACAGTGAAAGGAAAGAATGATCAAGTGTGTGGAAGAAGTGTTAGTCCCTCAGTAGTGCCTAATTCTCTGCAACTCCATGGACTGTAGCCTGCCAGGCTCCTCTGTCCATGGAATTCTCCAGGCAAGAATACCGGAGTAGGTTGCCATTTCTTTCTCCAGGGGATCTTCCTGACCCAGGAATTGAACCTGGGTCTCCTGGATTGCAGGCAGACTCTTTCCCATCTGAGTCACCAAGTGTATATTGGGTTTCATATCTGACTCAACAGAGTATGACCATTTGGGGACTGATTTTTCTGTACCTTCTGAAAATTTCCATTAATATCAATACATAGCCTAACTGTTAAGAATATATTTTGTACATATATCCAGAGGAGATTCATAAAGGCAAGTAGTCATTTTTCTCTAGTTTCTAACTATATTCTAATTGATAGAATGATTCTCTGCAAACTCACTGCTAAGCAGCACAAGATGATAAAATCTCAAGACTGTCTTGATGTTGACACCTGTCATTAAAGAAGTCAAATGAAATGTCTTAAGAAGATTTGATCTAGGAACTCCGTGATGGTCCAGTGGTTAGGACCCCGTGCTCCCAAAGCAGCGGTTGTGGATAAGATCCCGCATGCCACACAGCAAAGCCAACAGAAATGCACAAGGTTTGACCTAATAGTATCTTTAGCAAACTAAAGGTGCACGCAGAGAGAATCCTTCTTTGCTTAATGACAGTAGCAACTGATTAAATGGATGTGATCTACACACACATGCCTACCTACATATATCTATTTCTTAAGTCCTTCTTCACAGACACTATATTTGACTGTAGGGATGAATTCACTCATCAGATACGTTTTCATCACATTCTTCATTAAGCGTTTTCCATTTAGAAGACAAATCTAAAGCACTAGCCTTATCATTCTTCAGTTTGCAGTTTAAGTACAAAATCCTGCCAGGGTCGCATTCATTAAAATAAAACAGTCTTGGAAATTAAGTGCTAATTTCCCCCTCAAATGGCCTTGTCTGTTTTTTTTCCTTCCTTCCTTCTTTCTTTCTAATTACCACTCTAATGAAGTGGCCAGTGTTACGGTAAGAAGTGATTTCAAGGCAGCAGTTTCTTATCATGAATCATGTATTTTACCCGCCACCCTCGTCCCATGTGAGTCGGCCCTGGTTATTTAAAATGCATGCACAAACTCCATCTCACTGAGTCTATAATAGTTTTAAAATAGCAAATCATCCTTTCAGCACAAAGAGTAGGCTTTCAAGCATTTCACTAAAGCAAAGAAGAAGAAAGCCATTATATATTCACCCTAGGATCTTTTCTGATCACTCTATTACTCTCAGAAATATATTTTCAAAATCTTAAAATGCTCTTAAAACAGTTATAGTACCGACGCATCTGATAAGGATGAGTAGGCTCAAGAGTGAGGTGATATATGCATAATTATGGCTGATTTGCATTGCTGTATGGCAGAAATCATCATAACATTGTAAAGCAATTTTCCTCCAATTAAAAAATACATTTTAAAAAAGGAGCTATGATGATAGGAAGCAAAAAACTGTAACGCACTCTCAAAGTATTAAATTTTTTAAGCTTTCAACTGACCACGCTCTTCCAAACCATGGGTCACACAATTCACTCTGCTTCTAACATGGACTCCTCTTTTTGTTTACCAGAAAAAAAAAAAAAGGTTGGCCAAAGCATCTTGCTTTCATCCATTAAACAGGAATTTCTCTTTTAACTTTGATCTTATTCCATCTGGACTCCTGATCTTTCCATGACGGAACATTATTTTTCATCAAATGGCTAGAATGTGGTCAAGGGGCACCACTGCTGGTTGCCATTTGGTTATAGACAAGAGAAACCAGTGACCCTCTTGGGCATTTCTGGGTGTGTCTAGACCCTCATTTATCCTCAAGGACCTTTTTCCCACCTATGGCTTGGGTTGACCCACGATGTGTTCACTGTACATTAAGGAGTGGGAATTCAACCTGGTTCTTGAAAAAGAAATTCTACAGCTAACTTAGAAAATTCAAAACTAGAGACACAGACATGGAGAACAAACATATGGACACCAAGGTGGGAAAGGGAAGGTGGGATAAGTTAGGGGATTGGGATCAACATATATACACTAATTTGTAATAAAAGAGATAAACAAAGAGAATAAAAAGAACTGCAGGAGATAAAGGAGACAGTGGTTCAGTCCCTGGGTGGAGAAGATCCCCTGGAGGAGGGCATGGCAACCCACTCCGGTATCCTTGCCTGGAGAATCAAACACAACTGAAGCGACTTAGCACACGTGCACACTTGAAACTTGCAATTGCTGCTAGGATTTCAACTGGTATTCAGTTGGAACAACAGATCCATTTAGATGAATTGACATCTTAACCATATTACATTTTCCAATCTATAAATATTGTACTTATTTTCATATATTTAGATCTTCCTTGATTTCTTTTGTGAGTATTTGATAACTTTCAGAATATATATATCTTGCACTTGTCAGTAGATTTATACCCAAGTATTTCATGTTTTGGGTGCTCCTGTAAACTACACTTTTTAAAATTTCAGTTTCCAATTGTTCAACGCTGATATCTAGAAATATAATTGACTTTTTTCTATATTGATTGGTATTTTATTTTCAATGGCAAGCTTCTCTCTTGACATTATATGTATTCTAGAACAGTGATCCTCAAAGCTGGCTGAGCCTTAGAATCACCTACAGAGCTGTAAATACACAGATTTCCAGATCACATGTCCCCTACGTTCTTACGCTATAGTTTTGGGACAGACCTAGGGATTAATGTTTGCAAACCATTCCCGGGTAATTCTAACCTTGGAGAGGTTTAGGAATCAATCATAAAGCATTTGTGGATGTAAATGATTTCATAGATAAGACAGACATGGCAAGAACATCATTCATTTCCCATACTGTCACTAACTTCTGCTCATTGGGTGTCTTCTGTTGGATTTCCAGCTGACAGCTTTGCAATGATATGTCTTTTCTGAAACCAAACCACTTCTTTTTAACCAATGGTACATTTGTTGAAAATTGTACCAGATTTACTACCTGGGTTTGTGTGTGTGTTTCTGTTCAGTCATGTCTGACTCTTTGCGACCTCATGGACTGTAGCCCACCAGGCTTCTCTGTCCATGGGGTTTTACAGGCAAGAATACTGGAGTGGTTTGCAACTTCCTTCTCCAGGGGATCTTCCCCAGGGTTGGAACCCACGTCTTCTGCATCTCCTGCATCGGCAGACTGATTCTTGACCACCTGAGCCACCTGGGAAGCACTAACTGTGCTTAGAAGCTCATTAAAATTCAGTCTACGGCCATGCTTGGCCAGATTAGCACAATATTGCTAACTATTTAAACAACTTATATACAATCGCTTTGGGGGAGGAGCAAATACGGGGACACTGGCTGAAAAGGTCATAAAAATGTGGTTAAATTCTAGAATGGTTTGCCAAGATAAAGTTTGATGATAAAGGGTTTGGTGAGTACAAGTGCTACAAAGTCATATTTAAGTAGTTTGTCAAGAGTGTGGGAGTGGATTTATTACCAGGGCGTTGAGATATCTTTTGGAAGAACCCGAGAGCAGGAAATGCAAACTGGCCTCCCACGGGACGGGAGAAGGATAAAGGAAGCCACCAGGATCCCAGGCAGTTCTTCCGTCCCTTCTGCCCACATGGCTGCTTCCAGCTTCTCTTGGGGGTGTGTGACTTTCTTCCAGCAGAGCAGCTTTCTCAGCCCCTCCCAACAAAATCCCTCAAGGAGATCCAGGCACTACATCCGCACGACCCCAGAGCTCAAATCAATGCCAAACTAAGCAGTTCTCAGGTCAGATTACGAGATGGGCTCTAATCAGTCGATGTGACCATCTCTTAATGTTGACTGATGGTGCCTATGAGAGATGATCCTTTGAGAAAGAAATTGAGTAAGGCATGCAGTTTGATTGACATCTTCCATATTTGGATGTCATACACGGCATCTCCTAAAAACTACAAATTTTAACCATATACCACGTCATTCTGTGACGACACATGTCCCATAAAAGTGTACCTATTTTGAATTCTCTAATAAGTGAAGAACTGCCTTCGCTAAATGAAACTGATGCTTTTAAAGAAAACATTCTGTTCTCAACACAGAGAGTTGAAATTTAGTATGCCCTTTTTAATGTGAGCCTTGCAGAAACAGTACTGGGGTACTTAAAATTAAATTACTTTTAAATAAATGAACTGACTGCATAACAGGGCCGTGGAAGTAAGGCCATTTACTTGAATACTGACCTATGGGGTTTTTTTTCTTCTTTTTCGTGGCTTCTCAGATTACAGCAGTTCCCAGATTACATCTCAGAGTTCCTTCAAATTGGCCTCTATGTTTTATAAAACCCTATATTTTCATTACACAAAACTTTTATCAGTTTAATTTCTTTTCTACCTTGATCCTTTAACATACCTTGAAAATGAGCTTTTCTGTCTGTTGCATAAGCCTGTTGGACTAAAGAGCTACTGCCTGTCTCATCTCATATCAAGACCCCACTTCTAAATTATAGGCGATACATACTGACAATAGTCACTTACTCCAGGAAGACTCTAAATCACAGTACATTCCCTTTTCAGCAATAAATCCTGAAGTCACACAGAAATTTGCCATTAGTTGCATCATCCATCCCCAGGGCATTTGCGTAGGAAAGCTGTTAAGGACATTTTACTGGCTGGTAAACTGAATGGCAAGATGGTGTGAATTTATTTTCAGAATCCTACTAAAGGATCAGGGTGAAATACTCCATTATTAGTCTCTCTTGTACTTTTCCATTTTCCATTACCTGAATGTTAAAAGACAATCCAAATGTACTTGATTGATTGAGATCAAGGAAAGAAGACTATGTCTGCCTGGATGGTTCAGTCAGTAAAGAATCTGGCTGGAATGCAGGAGACAGTGTTCCATCTCTAGGTTGGGAAGATCCCCTGGAGAGGAAGTGACAACCCACTCTAGTATTCTTGCCTGGGAAATCCCAAGGACAGAGGAACCTGGCTGACTCTGTGGGGTTTCAAGAGTCAGACATGACTCAGCAACCAAACCACCACCAGGTAAACCCGCTCCCAAAGATTTTTGAATCTACAAATAGGAATTAAGAATAAAGAAAGAAATATATACCATTTGTGATGTTCAGATCCACTTTAGCACATGTCCTTTTATACAAGAAATTTCAACACATCAGAAATTGGGACAAGACATGATTTGAGAAAGATTGGCATTCATTGAGGTTATGAAGGGCATAACATTAATTTTCCACCTGTCATCATCAGATGATGTTAGCTAAATCAGACAGCATGACTTTGATGGCCCCTGTTCACACAATCTGGTCTGATTATTTTGACTGTGTGTTATCACGTGCATGAAAGTCACGTCAAGTGGGTCTCACAGAAATAAACGCCAGAACAAGAACATGAACCTACAGTGACCACGCGAACTCCTGGCTCGAATCCTGACCTCTTGAAAGACAGTGAAGTCTTCCTTCTCATTCCCTTCGCATGCTCTTTCTTCCTTCTTTTTTTTTAACCTCTGCAGAATTCTGTGCTCTAATCAGACCTTCCTTCTCCCAGCTGTTCTACCAATATGGTGTTTGTTCCAACTGCTCTCAGGGTAAAGTCAGGATTCTTTACCATAATCTCGCTGGTCCCCCAGCCTCACTACTTATTCTCCTGGCACACAAGCTCCCTCCAGCCAAACTTAGATACGTGACGAGCTCTCTCTTCTCTCTTTGCTCCTGCTCTCACCGAACGATTCCATCCGCCTGGAATGTTCTTCCTCTGGCTACTTCCTTCATGTCTTAAGTTTTTTCTTAGCCATTAACAACTCTGGGAAAGGTTTCTATGTCCTCTCGTTTCTCCCCCAGCTGTGTGGTGCAGCCTCCTCTGAGGTCAGGGAGCATCCCTCACTCAGAGCCTCCATGGTACTTCCCACTCTGCCTCTAGCACCTACGAGGGTCTTCTCTACTCGTAAGCTTAGAATCAGAACCGCATCTTTCATCTCTGGGGCCGCCTCACCTAGAATAATGAGCAGAACAGTAAGCGTTTATTCAGTGATTCTCCAACTTTGTGTTTATGTTTAAATTCTCCTCCCTTGCCCCCAACCCCCTTCTCCCTTTGCTCAGTCATCTTGACCTTTCTCCTCTCCCAAAATCCCACTTAAACCTCATCCCCTGGGAAACACTTTCCCTTCTGTTTCCCTAGAGCATGTGGTTTGTACATTTAGCTATTTATTTTGTGAAAGTCCCATAGACTCAAACCAGACTAGAAGACTTTTTACTTCTAGTAGAGGTGTGTGTGTGTGTGTGTGTGTGTGTGTGTGCGTGCATGCTCAGTCATGTAGCCCCCTAAGCTCCTCTGTCCATGGAATTTTGCAGGCAAGAATACTGAAGTGGTTTCCATTTCCTTCTCCAAGGGATCTTTCTGACCCAGGGATCAAATCCATGTCTCGCATCTCCTGCATTGGCAGGCAGATTCTTTACCACTGCACCACCTGGAAGCCTATTAGGTTCCTAATACTCAGTGATTGATTTCCACTCTGAAGTTATGGTGAAAGGTCAATTCCTTCAAAAGAATAATGATCTATACAAGGCCATAACACCTTTCAAAATAAAATGATTCCCTTTGTTTAATGGAAGCATGATTGTCATCATTATTGTTTTCATTATTATTATTTTGATTTGCCAAATAAAACACATCTATCCTGAAGCCAAGAAAAGCAATAAGAACTGGTGACATGCTTTGAGTGCTTTTATTAGTCAGAGCCTTGGTCTATTACATGCCCAAGTCTTTAATATGCATGAAACAATATTCTCGGATGCAACAGATGATTAAAGAAATATATTAAAGCATTCATTCTGAATGAAAATACATGGACAAGGTAATTCCCAAGACTCAGAGTAACTACAAGGAGGAATATAGGAAATGAAGTAGGTCATTTCTCCCCAGAGAAATTCTATGGAGATTGCATTCAAGTTTTGGTTTTAAAGCTAAGACGTTGTGGCATGGAGAGTTGAAAAATAGAGTTTCTGGCTTGTTCACATGCATGTTGCGGTGAAGACTTTTGTTAAAGGGTGAAGAGAAAGGTAAGAGAAAAAACTCTTCCTCCTATGAACACTACTCAGGGATGATTTCATCACAGGACCTGTGCATGTGTGAGCGCTCAGTCATGTCTGACTCTACTACGCCATGGACTGTAGGCTACCAGGTTCCTCCGTCCATGGAATTTTCCAGACAAGCGTATTGGAGTGGGTGACCATTTTGGTGGTCAGTGTCCCAGGAGCTTCCTATGTGCTTTTCTAGTTGTTTAAGGGCTTTTCTGAACCTCATTTTTTAATCTTTCAAATCGGAACAATGAAATCTTTGCTTACCCCACATGTTTTTGGGGTGAAAGGGGGCTGAGAGATCAAATAAAATAAGCAGTTCAACATTTTCAAAGCAAATCCAAAGGCAAGACTTCAAGATTCACTTGTTGCCACAGTTTGGGATTCCCCAAAACAGAATCTACAAACATCCATATTAAACCATGAGCCTTAGCACCACTATATGCCTAATGCAGGCTCACCATGAAACCTGCTTTGCTCAAGGAGAAGAATTATTGTTGGGCTACCTAACACAACCAACAACTGGGTGGTAATAGTGGTTAAAAAAGAAAAAAATCTGCCTCCCAGTGCAGGAGACACAAGAGACGCAGGTTCAATCCCTGGATCAGGAAGATCCCTTGGAGGAAGACATGGCAACCCACTCCAGTGTTCTTGCCTGGAGAATCCCACGGACAGAGGAGTCTGGCACATTATAGTGTATAGATAGGGCTGCAAAGTCAGATGTGACTGGAATGACTTAGTATGCACGCACACCTAACACACTCGGCAAGGAGTATGAAGTCCTGAGATGTATTCTCCCTACAGCCAATCGGTCAATAAATATATATTGATTACATGGTATTGACAAGAACATAAGATGGGCACTGTCTGGAGTCTTCCCAGCCTCCAGAATCAGAGTGCATGCTTGAAGACATATGGCATGTATATTAGTATAGGAACTATTAATAAAAACCCACCCAATGCAGTTGTGCAGGGATGGGGCCAGGGGCCAGTCTCCTCCTCGGGACACTGAAGGAGAAACTGCTTGAGAGGAAACAGGAAAGACCGTGAATTAATTTCCCTAACCAAGACCACACTGGGCAGCTTCAACTACAGACATTTACTCCTTCACAGCCCGAAGGCTACACATTAGAGAAAACCCTGATGCTGGGAAATACTGAAGACAAAAGGAGAAGATGAAATGGCTGAATGGCATCACCAACTCAATGGGCTTGAGTCTGAGCAAACTCCAGGAAATGGTGAAGGACAAGGAAGCCTGGCATGCTGCAGTCCATGAGGTCGCCAAGAGTCAGACACAGCTTAGCGACTGAACCCAATGACAGCGTTCACTCCAGAATGTAAGGCTGGTTCTCAACCAAGCAGGCAACATTTGTGTAATAACCTCCTCACTGCGGGGAGGACAAGGGCTGGAAAGCAACAAGTGAATATTGATCGGTTATCTCAATCTCATCAAGACGAAGCCTGTAGGCTGAGAGATCTTCATCAGTCCATCAGCAACAGACACCAGGCTGAGCTCTGGAGTCACAAAGAAGGAAATACAGTCTCTATCCTCAGGAAGCCTACGATCTCGCCCAAGTCTGAATCCAGCATGTGCTCAGGTCTTCAATGGTTGACCCAAGAAATGGGTGCGCTCCAGACAAGAGCCATCAGTAAGACAGAGTGTGCGGGAATGGCATCTGTAAGTCACTGGATGGCAAAGCTGGACGTTGGAGCATATGGGCCACCTAGGCAGTATTTTTGAACCATATTTTTATTAGATATTTAATAAAGGCAAATTAAATATTGATTTGCATTACAACTCATCACAGCTATTTTTAAACACAGCATTTGCATAAACCATGATATCTTTGCTATGTCATCTGTCTCCACTGGAAATAATCTCTCCATGTGCTTCCTCATTGTAGAGTAGAAAAATTAAGCTGAAAACATCCCTAGAATGAATCATGAGTTAAGACTGGCTATAAAATGCCTTCTGATTTAAAAAGAAAATGTATCTGGGTTAGTTATTTACATGTCTAAGATAAACGGAAATCTGTCCAAACATATTCTTTTCCTTGAAATATCAGGCAAATAATAATTATGAACACAAACTTTTAGATATTAATAAAAGAAGGAGTGAAAAACATTACAGTATTAGTCTGTAATGATGAGTAATTTCCAGTTAATCAAAGACCTACTCTATTTTTTTTTCTCAGTGAGAAAACAAATGTTAGCTACTTTTTTAAAGACAGCAGTTTCAAACACCCTGTAACTTGGAGGGTAAAACTATGCTTGTTTTCAGTTCACGCATCATCTATAATCATCAAAACCCTGACATGTTCATATAGCAATTCTTCCGACTCTACTCAGATGAAAATAAAACATTATAAGGTAAATGCTGGTGAGATAACAAAATGTTTTTTTATATTCATAGGTTGAGTCCTTTGGGGGTAGTATTGCCAGTGACTTTAGAATTACATTTTCTGAGATGAAGAGGTCTAATTTGTGTGTGTACCTGAGTTTCTACCAGGGTTGAAATGATAACTGGGATGATGATGGTGGTGATGGTGGTGATGATGACAGTGATGGTGGTGATGATGATGGTGGTGATGGTGGTGATGATGGTGGTGATGATGATGGTGGTGATGCTGAGGATGGGGATGATGAGAGTGATGGTGGTGATGATGATGGTGGTGATGGTGATGGTGGTGATGGTGATGGTGGAGATGGTGATGGTGGTGATGGTGGTGGTGGAGATGGTGATGGTGGTGATGGTGATGGTGGTGATGGTGATGATGCTGAGGATGGTGATGATGAGAGTGATGGTGGTGATGATGATGGTGGTGATGGTGATGGTGGTGATGGTGGTGATGGTGATGGTGGTGATGGTGATGGTGATGGTGGTGATGGTGGTGATGGTGATGGTGGTGGGATGGTGGTGGTGGTGGTGGTGATGGTGGTGATGGTGGATGGTGGGATGATGGTGATGGTGGTATGGTGTGATGGTGATGGTGGTGATGGTGGTGATGGTGATGTGATGGTGATGGTGGTGATGGTGATGGTGGGTGGTGATGGTGATGGTGGTGATGGTGATGATGCTGAGGATGGTGATGATGAGAGTGATGGTGGTGATGGTGATGGTGGTGATGGTGGTGATGGTGATGGTGGTGATGGTGATGGTGGTGATGGTGATGGTGGTGATGGTGATGATGCTGAGGATGGGGATGATGAGAGTGATGGTGGTGATGGTGATGGTGGTGGTGATGGTGGTGATGATGGTGATTCTGACAATAGTGATGGGGAGGATGCTGATGACGGTGGCAGCAGCTTCAGGAAAGAGAAGTGCTCCAGCGTCCCCTGCTCTGTTCTGAATTGTTTAAGAAGCAGCCCCTCTGTTTGTGTTTTCGCTGTAAAGACCTACCACCCAGTTTGGCCAGCCTTCTTGTTGGTTACACACATGCACATGCACACACGCACACACAAACAAATGAGCGCCCCACACTTCATTCATGTCAGAACTCAACAGCTTGAGTAGCACAAATATTCTGCAGTCACTCATGAAAAGAAATTTTTAATAATAAATATCTAACAATTAATGGGCTGGTGGCTGCAATTGTCTTCAGGGCACACTATCTAATTTCCTTGCAATGTTTCATATCCTTACTTTTCACGCTGCAACAGTCTATCATTAAAACCAAATGCAGGTTTCTATCACTTTTATTTATTTTTCAAATCAACTTATAAATCAGTGCCAGGCCTTGTTACAGATGAGTTCCAATAAATTATCGGCGGTGGACAAATTCTGAATGTTAAACACTTCCTTTCTCTTCCTCCCGCCCCTGGTCTCTGTCTGTCTCTCTCCCTATTGTTTTTTTCTCTCTCTCCGCTCAAAGAGACGATGCCTCTCCACAGCCCCCTAGGCCTCCATCCCTCGCTGGCTCTGCTTTGGTTACAAGGAACAGAGAGCCTTTAGTACTTAATTATGTGCTATTTAAATAATGCAAAAAGACATTTATTTCACAGAGAAAAATATCAATAGAGGAGACGTGAGTCATTTTACAGTCCCTTGGGAAATTTACCTTTCTGAATTTCAAAAGTGAAAGCATTCTCATTAGAAGCTTTCTACACCCTCTCAGCAGGCTGACAGTTGAAGATCTGAAATCAAGTTTTCACAGGTATCAATCCACTAAGCAGATCACCTACCTTTTCCCAACTGTCCTGTCACCACCTCCAAGAAGCCCTTCAGCACATTTGATGGGCTCCCGCTAACTCTCGAGAGAAGAACTGGGGGTACTATATCTGTGTCTCTGCTCCCACTGACATGGGGTCTGCAGAACAAACAGAAAACGTGACCCACCCTTCCAGTGGGACTAGGGAACGAAAATTCTGAAGAGATGCATTCCGGGACCATAACCCGGGACTGTCACATGTTCCATCATGCTCGTCTCCACAAAGTGTATCCGAAACACTCACATCTTAGCTGGAAACTGAGAAATGTGCTTTCAGATTCTTCCAACAGCAACACCCTTTCATGAGTTCTCCCTTGTTCCACCATAAGAAGATAGAACGGAAGTGAAAGTCACTCAATCATGTCCAACTCTCTGCGACCCCATGGACTATACAGTTATGGCATTCTCCAGGCCAGAATACTGGAGTGGGTAGCCTTTCCCTTCTCCAGGGGAATCTTCCCAACCCAGGGATCGAACCCTGGTCTCCCACATGGCAGGCAGATTCTTTACCAGCTGAGCCACAAGGGAAGCCCAAGAATACTGGAGTGGTGTCAGCAAACCAGAGGAAAAATGTTTTGAGAAAGTTGAAGTGGTCAAATGTGCCAAAAGCTTCTTGAAAGTCAAGTAAAATGAAGACCAGGTTTTAATTTAGATTTTGCAACAGGATCAACTCAGTACTGATGGCGGCTCAGATGGTTAAGAATCTGCCTACAATGCAGGAGGCCTGGGTTTGATCCCTGGGTCAGGAAGATCCCCTGGAGGAGGAAATGCAACCCACCAATACATCTCTAAGTATTCTTCCTCAGAGAATTTCATGGACAGGGGAGCCTGGTGGGCTACAGTCCATGAGGTCGAAAAGAGTTGGACACGACTGAATGACTAACACTTTCATTCAGAACCTTAAGGAGGGCTATTTTTGAAGGAAACAGAAATTGCACACAATTTAAAATATTTTATTAAGAAAAGTTTCAAACCTACAAAAGTGGAGAATAGTATAATGAACTCTAATATACTCAGAACCCAGATTCAACAAAAATCAAGATTTTGCCAGACATGCTTCCTCTATCCTCTTGGAGCTGTTTGTGCCTCTTATTTCTGAAGTATTTTAAAAGAAGTCCCAGACTCACGCCTTTTAACCTGTATTGTACATCTTTGTAGGTTCTCTAGAAACCTACATTATGTCCATAATGTCATTACCACTCCAGCCAAAGGAGTATTAACCCTTCAGTACCACTCGGTACTAAGGTCACATACAAATTTCCCTAGTCGTAGGCAAGTGTGGTCCATAGACCAGCAGTACAGGCATTGCCTGGGCGCTTGTTGTACATGCAGCATCTCGGGCCGTGTTCCAGACTGACTGAATCATACCCTGAATTTCACAGCATCCCCAGGTGGTTCGTATGCCATGAAACTATTTGTGTATGTCTACAGTGAAGAGGCACTTTCTCTACACCTGTTCTTTTTGCAAGTCACGCTCCTACACAAGTACTATACACACACAGGCATGCGTGCACACACACACATGAATAAGTACTGTTACTAGTTTTGTTTTTCTTTTTTGTTTTCTTTCTTTCCTTTTTTTGACCACACTGAGCAGCTTGTAGGATCTTAGTTCCCCAACTAGGGATTGAACCTGCACCCCCTGCATTGGGAGCAAGGAGCCTTAACCAATGGACTACCAGGGAAGTCCCACTAGTTTTGCTTTTCTTTCCAACATTTCTTTTTGTAAATACAAGCAAACACAAAGATATGCATTTTTCTCACGTTTCCCCACAAACGTTAGCTTATTATTAATTGCTGTTACAAATATTGTATTTTTTACTTACTTAAACTGCTTTTAAAGAATTCAATGCTCCTCTTTTCATGTTTAAAGGTGATTGGCTATAAATCCTGCTCTTCCCCGTGGTTCTATCACTCATTCTCTTCTCTCTACGGAGATTTGTCAGTGTTGATGACGAGAAGCTGGGAGGCATTTACACCCTTTCACCTGAATGACCCGCATCCTGCCATTGCTAGACAGTGGTTAAGCTGATGTCATCATCCAAGACTTTTTTAAAAATGAAATCAGGAAAGCCAAGACAAAAACTGAGCCTATTCCACTAAGGTGTTTAGTCGCTCAATCATGTCTTACTCTTTGTGACACCATGGACCATGGGATTTTTCAGGCAAGAATACTGGAGTGGGTTGCCATTTCCTCCTCCAGGGGATCTTCTCCGCCCAGGGATTGAACCGACAAACCCATACCTCCTGTCTTCTCCTTGCAGGCAGATTCTTTACCTGCTGAACCATCGGGAAGTCCCCCATCCCCACTAGAACCTTGCTTAATCTCAAAAGACTTTTAAAGAACAATTACATTCAAAGGAACATTCTCTGAATGTTCATATATCTACTCTTTTAGATTTATTTCCCATAAAGGTCATTGCAGAATGTTTAGTAGAGTTCCTTTGCTACACAGTTAGGTCCTTACTAGTTATCTATTTTATATATACGTTAGTTGCTCAGTCGTGTCTGACTCTTTGTGGATCCCATGGATTATAGCCCTCCGGGCTCCTATATCCATGGAATTCTCCAGGCAAGATTACTGGAGTGAAAGTGAGTAGCCATTCCCTTCTCCAGGGGATCTTCTTGACCCAGGAGTCGAACCCCAGTCTCCTGCATCACCATCAGAGCCTCCAGGGAGACCCATGTGTGTATTTGTGAATGCCAGTCTCCCAGTTTATCTCTCCTTCGCATCCCCCTTCCCCCCCAGATAACACTAAACAAGCATAGGTTCTTGATAAACATTTGTTAAGTAGATGAGTGAAATGGTGTACCTGTGCTAAGCTCCATTATTACTCACTTCTTTGTCCTCTCCTGCCCTTCTAATTTGTTCTAACCCTCTACAATCAGACCACATCACTCAGCTATGAGAGCAAAGCAATGTTCATTCAGTGTTAGATTGTTAACCCAATGAATATTTTTAAGTATAGGAAGGGTTTCCCTCATGGCTCAGGCAGTAAAGAATGTCTGCAATGAGACCCAGGTTTGATCCATGGATCAGGAAGATCCCCTGGAGAAGGGAACTGGCTATCTACTCCAGTATTCTTGCCTAAACCTTTTTCCTTAAGTGTTAAAATATTTTAAAAACCATCATTTCATTTTGCCACTAATACCTCCTGAGATAGAGACTTCTGAAATCGTGCACTACCTCCTTCATTTAGAGACTTGAAATTGCAATGATGACTGATTCATATAGCACCCAAAGTGAATATGTAACTCTCAAAGTTCTTCCAACCTAAGGTTCAGCACTCCTTTGATATTCTTGAACCAGAATCATAATCTGACATTCTTCAAAGTCAGATATAGCCCACAGTTGAGGAAATCAGTAAAAATATATACAACATTGGAATCAGGACCAGCACATGTGCTCGTAGAAGGCATGAATTAATACATATAAAATAAAGGTTAGCAAAAAGCGCTTCAACAACAATGTATTGTCTTTTAGCATAGGATATGTATTATATATTCCTGGAAATACCTTCAAGTGGGGAGTGGAGATTGTAGACATTGTACAATTAAAATAGAGATGGTCATACTAAGTGAGTCAAGCCAAATAGAGAAAGACAAATATATGATATCACATATGTAGAATCTTAACAAAATACAAATGAACTTATTTACAAAACATAAATAGACTCATGGACATAGAAAACAAGCTTATAGTTACCAAAGAGGATAGTGGGGGGAGGGAAAAATTAGGAATTTGGGATTAAAATATACACACTACTATACATAAAATACATAATCAACAAGGACCTCCTGTAAAGCACAGGGAAGTATACTCAACATCTTGCAATAACCTCTGATGTACACATATATATGTGTCAGATATATATGTATTATAGCCAAATCACTTCGCTGTAACCTAAAACTCACGTAACATTGTAAATCAACTATATTTCAATAAAACCTTTTAAAAATAGCTCTACAAATTTTAGAATTCTCTAGGTACCTC
This sequence comes from Cervus canadensis, assembly GCF_019320065.1. Taxonomy (NCBI): domain Eukaryota; kingdom Metazoa; phylum Chordata; class Mammalia; order Artiodactyla; family Cervidae; genus Cervus; species Cervus canadensis. The sequence continues at coordinate 4,936,353 of NC_057413.1, read as the reverse complement.
GGGGCCATTCTAGACATATTTTTTACAATACAATCTTAAGATTTCAGTGTTCTGTCTATAGAGGGAAAACAAATAAACAAACATTCATGGATGCCATCACACACCTCAGCAGGAACAATGAACTTCCCAGCTATCTCCCTCCTCCCCCTAAAAAGCAATTTAATGCACCACTGGAGGTTGCCTATTAATTGGACTAGAAATAAAGTAGCCTGTGAGGGTTGGCCGGGGAAAACACAGTTTTGTGTATGTGTGTGTATACACATATATAAGTGTTTATGTATATAATATTTCACCCACAAAGTAAACAAGCCACACTCGTCATTTTCTAATTACAGGGCTGTTTCATAAACTGTAAATGCTAACATGGGAGAGGTAAATCATAGCAATTTAATTAATAAAACAGCTTAGACACTTAAACCCATATGTGCACCCCTGGGGGGCACCACATCAATAACAGAAGCTTGCAGGCATATTTTAGAAAGTTTATGCAATCATTGCAGATCTTGTAGTCAATAATTGTTACAAACTGCATTAACTCTTTTTTTGCTGTAGCCTAGGAGAGATTTCTCAGTCATTCAATGTTCTTTGCTCTGTGGATGGTTTCTTGGGGTCGCTAGGAATGGAGGAGTCCAGGGTTTTTTCCCCTGAACCTGTAGCACTGAATGGGCTCAGAAAACCGTTTTTCCAGCCAAACAGCAAAATGTGGCAAGTGAGACTCCAGAGAAGGCAAGGCACACTCAATCCACCAACTTTCCTTCCATTAAACAGGGAGACTGAAGATCATACAAGCCAGGAAATGGAATTTCAACCTTGGAATTTATATATTGGTAGATCTTCTTTCTCTTTTAACCTTTTAAAGTTAAGTCTACAAGACTCCCATATATTATTGGTGGGAATGTAAAATGGTGAATTCACTTTGGAAAGCAGTTTAGCAAGTTCTTAAAAAGTTAATATAAATTCATCACCAAACAGCAATTTCACTCCTAGGAACTTCTTATTTCCTAAGAGAAATGGAAACATGCCCACCGAAAAGCTTCATCATGAGTGTTCTCTGGGTTATTAGCATCTCATATTTTTTTATTTTCTCACGTGTACTGAATCTTCTCTTTCTCCCTCAGTCATTGCCAGATCCTTAGTCCTGTTGAATTCCACATCCATCAATCCATCCTTCCATCCATCCATCCAATGTACTATCCATTCATCAGTCCATCTGTCTGTCCATCCTATCCTAACCTCACTTGGTTCCCATTATACTGTGGACCACAGAATTAACCATTTTAGGGTATCTTCACCAGTACCCTAAGATACCCCCATCCCACCCCATCATCTTTCTGCTGTGCCCTGTACAATTGAGGCACTCAATAAATATTTATTGACTGACTTCCCATCTTGCCACTACCTGCTGCTGAAGAAAATAATACAACTGTCTTGATTGAATCCATTAAAATCGGCTGAAATTTAACGTCAGTTAAGCTTGCTTCAAAATCTTCCAGTTCAACTCCAGATGAGTTATACTGACACTCCAACAGGAGTATGACACTTTCACACTCAATCCTTCCTGCCTTTTAAAAACATGCTAGGCTCCATTCCAGGCCAATTATTAGACCAGAATGTCTTGAGGTCAGGACCAAAGAATCTGCATGTGTTAAATCTCCCTGGGAGATTTTCATATGCAGCCAGAGTCCAGAAGCTCTCCCCGCTTCCCATCTTCCTCACCTGAGTTGTGGGAGGAGCATAATAAGATCCTCCCATGTTGCTGAGATGATGGAAGACATCTGGTATATGTTCCTTCAATTTCCCTTTTCACTCTCCTAGAATATCTTTTCAAAGCAAGAGTAAGCAAATTTTCTTCTGTCAAGGGCCAGATAGCAAACATTTTAGGCTTTCAGTGCAAGAGGCAATGTCCTCAACTCATCAAGCAGCCATAGTGAAAGTGAAAGCCTCTCAGTCATGTCCAACTCTTTGCGACCCCATAAACTACACAGTCCATGTAATTCTCCAGGCCAGACTACTGGGTAGGTAGCCTTATCCTTCTCCAGGGGATCTTCCTAACCCAGGGATCGAACCTAGATCTCCCGCATTGCTGGCAGATTCTTTACCAGCTGAGGCACCAGGGAGGTCCAAGCAGCCATGATCACAGTTAAATATTTTATATCTAAGACTTCTTTGGTGGTCCAGTGGTTAATAGTCCACCTTCCAATGCAGGAGACATGGGTTCAATCCCTGGTCCGAGAAGATTCCACATGCTTTGCGGCAGCTAAGCCCACACTCCTGAGAGCCCACACTCCCTAGAGCCCGTGCTGCAAGAGAAGCCAGCACGATGAGAAGCCCGAGCATCACAACTGGAGAAGAGCCCCTGCTTGTTGCAACTAGAGAAGGCCCACATGCACAGGAACAAAGACCCAGGACAGCCAGAATAAATACAATTTGTAAAATATATTTTATATCTAAAAATGAGAAAAATATGCTGCTGGCTTGTGGGTCATACAAAGACAAACAGGGGCCATAGTTGGCCAGCCCCTGTTTTAATTAGAGTCACGGATGATCTCCTCATGGACAAATACAAGGGATATTTTTTAAATGTTTCCACAAACCTTGATCTTTGTGTAGCCCTTGATACCATCAACCACCTCCCCCCTTTAAGGCTTGGCTTTCATTGGCTTGTCCTTTGTTGTTATTGTTGTTTCGTTGCTTAGTTGCAGCTGACTCTTTGCAACCCCATTGCATGTAGCCCACCAGGCTCCTCTGTCCATGGGCCCAGGCAAGAATACCGGAGAGGGTAGCCATGCCCTTCTCCAGGGAATCTTCCCAGCCTGGGGACTGGACCCTAGTCGCCCGTGTCTCCTGCAGCGGCAGGGGGATTCTATACCACTGAGCCACCGGGAAGATCCCTCATTTATCCTCCTTCCCTCCTGTTTTTCTCTGCCCCTTGCACCAGCTCCTGCGTTGTCCATGCGTGCCTACATGTGTGTCCCAAGCTGCTTTTGTGGCCATGTTGTGAGTCACCTGGAAATGCACTTTTTTGAATCAAGTTGTGCCCGAACCACTGGAGCCTGGCACGGGCAGGCCAGCGGCTCGTTCTGCAGACAGCACTCCTCAAACCGTGCTACTGCAGTCAGGCGCTTGCCCGACCCGGGGTTCACCCTCCACCTAACTGAAACCCAGGGCCGTGGCTATCCAGCCATAATTGGGGAGCACAGCGACAGCATCTCATGTTTCCATAGCACCCCATTCTGCCAGGGGTCGTTTTTTATCAAGGTCAGTCAAAAGAACAGAACTTATCTCCTAAGGAGGGAAAACCGATGTCTAACACGTCCTGAGAGTATCTGTCAGTCGTCCAATATATTTGAATCTATATTCACAGGCCATCTTGCCCGAAACAGTTAGAAGCATGGACAGCTGTGCCAGGGAAGTTATTCTTCCAGCTGGAACTGAGTCTAGGAAAGGACTCTGGCCTCATTTTGCAAGTACTAAGCATTCTAATGAATCTGACTTGATTTCCATTTTAACAATATCAAACAAATGTACTACATGGCACTTTTCCAATAACCACTTCCACAGCATTCATTCTGACACCTCCCATTGTGACGAAAAGCAGAATGAATAAGGCAGCATTCTGGGGTAGGGTACCTGCGGAGGGGAACTGAACTTCATTTCATTTTCAAATTAGATAGCCGGGGCACGCCCTCTTGTGAGAGGGCGGTTTCTCCAGGCTGAAACCCCATGACACACCTTCCCCATCCTCATAAACCTGGGTACTAGCTCTTCCTGCCCATCTGTCATCCAGGACAGCTGTACAATAATTAACACTCGGTATCTGACTTGTCCTGGGAAGCCCCACGGACAGAGGAGGCTGGCAGGCTACAGTCTATGGAGTCGTGAAGAGTAGGACACAGCTTGGCAACTAAAGAGCAACAACAGTCTGATTTCGCCATTCTGGGAGCCAAGTGAAACATGCTTCGCCTGCTAGCCCAGCAGCAGGCAGTCTCAGTAAAAGGGATGATTTCAGGATATTTAGCTTTCCTCTCCTAAACTAACCTGGTCAAGACACTTACTTCTTGGTTCCACATCCTGATCAGAAGATGAAAAATTGATTCTACTTCGCTATTGGCAACACCCACAGCATTTAAATATGGTCCCAAGAGGGTCTGATTTTTTTTTTTTTTTTTTTGCTGTGCAACAGCTTTTAAGTTTTATGTTGTATCATTGTTCATTTTTTATTTTATTGTTTGTGCTTTAGGTGTCATGTCCAAAAAATTATTGCCAAGGAACATCTCGGGGAGATTTTTCTCATGTTTTCTTCTAAGAGTTTTATGGCTTCAGGTCTTACATTTAAATCCCTAATCCATTTTACGCTACTTTTTGTGAGTGGTGTAAGAGAGGGGCCTAGTGTCATTTTTTTACCTGTGAATATCTCATTTTCTCCGCAGCATTCCTTAAAGAGACTATCTTTTCCCTAAGGCAGATTCTTGGCTCCCTAGACAAATATAAGGTGACCATATATGCTTTGGTTAATTTTGGAGATCTTGACTCTGTTCCATTGGTCTATGTGTCTGTTTTCATGCCAGTACCACAGTTTTAATTACTATTGCTTTGTAGTATAGCTTAAAATCAAGAACTGTGATGCTTCCTCCTTTGTCCTTCTTTCTCAAGTTGCATTGGTTATCCAGGGCCTTTTGGGGTTACATATAGATTTTTAGGATTATTTTTTGTACTTTTGTAAAAAATGTCTTTGGAATCTTCATAGGGATTGCCTCGAATGTATAGATAGCTTTTGGTGGTGTTGACATCTTGGCAATAGAGGACTGCCTTCCGATTCTTCCTTAGGCTCATCTTTTCCTTCACAGAGCTGGACAATTAATGTCCATGCAATGACCCCTTGCTGGTGGCTGGAACTTTATCCCAGCATTAAAGGGACCAAGAGTAGGTCACCTGGTCAGTCCTCACGTAGTGTATGAGTCTCCTCTGTGTTATCTTTAGTTAGAGGCTGCTCAACTTTTGATGTGGTACCTCCAGCAAATGAGAAAGCCATTGCTGTGTTGAACATGCAGAAATGCATCTCAAGGAACTCCAAAGAGTTCCATGCAGAAAGAATGCAGACAGAGGCAAAGTGATAGATAAGAAGTGAGTTCTTAGGACTTCCCTGATGGCCCAGTGGTTAAGACTCTGCCCTTCCACTACAGGGGTGCCAGGTTTGACCCCTGGTTGGGGAAGGAAGATCCTGCATGCGACGTGGAACAGCAACAACAACAAAAAAGTGGTTTATTAGAATAGGATGCTTGTGAGGCTTACAAGTGGGTGGGCAAGGGGATGTCATGTGGAGAAATTTAGTGGGCTACAGCTTTATAATCAAAGCAGAAGTAGGAAAGTGGAGATGACCACCTTCTTCCTCCTTCTTGAGCAGATGTCATGCTTCCACGATCCGTTCCTCCTCCACACTGGGAGGGGGAGTTTTCTTGTTCCCACATGGTCAAACTGAAACTGTCATGGGCAATGGAAATGAGCAAAAAGGAGGTAACATATACTAAAATAGGTCAGTCATGTCAGGCTTCAGTATAATATCACCTTTCCCTTATATTTTCATTTTAGAGTGCATAGAGGAGCATGTCCCAGGAATCATTAACTTACTGAACTCACTGGGCAGGATGTGGGCATCAGTCCCTGATAGTTTTATTGTTTGGGGGCAGGTCTCATGCTTCTGTTAAATGGTTTTGTTGCTAAGCAAGCCTGCCTGGTTCTGTGGTTAAGAAAACCTACTTTCTTAAGTAATCATTAACTTACAGGGGCTTCTCACACTTTCAGCTTTCCAACATCATTAATCAACTGTACTCCAATATGAAACAAAAATTATTTTTAAAGTGTCCAGAATTATTCATTCCTTTTTAATTCGATATTGTAAGGTAAGAACATGCATGACCACATGTAACTTTTTTATTTAGTTTTATAATTTCACTTTTAAAATGTATCTGAAATATGCACTAAGCTGTTCGATAAAGCTCATTTTTCATGATATTTAAGACATTTTCCTTTGGTTCCCCCGTCGGTGTCAGTGCTCCTCAATGAGGAAGGAAAAATCAATTCAATTATCAAAGCGCGGTTAATTGCTTTCAAGATTAGGGTGATTTAAAGAGCAGCAAAGTATTTTATCTGTACTCAGCAGTTTTGGTAAAGGATATTCTCCCAAGCACACTAAGAAGAGAAGTTTAAAATCCTGTCTGCTCACATGTTCCATTCTTCCCAACTTTCCCCCATGTCTGCCATTAACAGAGCTAATGGCGGGAGACCCGGCACTGAAGAACCACAGCCCAGGGGTAGCGTCTTCGACTGATATACCTGCTTCATCTCTCAAGAGACTGATGTTTTCAGGCCTTGGTGCTGGGCGCTCCAGTTCTTTGAATAACTGAAACAGTTTCTTGAACACATAGAGAATAAAGAAGAACGTCCTTTATGCTGAGGATTCTCCCAGCTCATCTGTTCACGGATGGCTAAAACTCTTTTACAATGATCTCTGTTTCCAAGGCAAGCCATTCAATATCACGGTAATCCAAGCCTATGCCCCAACCAGTAACGCTGAAGAAGCTGAAGTTGAACGGTGCTATGAAGACCTACAAGACCTTTTAGAACTAACACCCAAAAAAGAAGTCCTTTTCATTATAGGGGACTGGAATACAAAAGTAGAAAGTCAAGAAACACCTGGAGTAACAGGCAAATTTGGCCTTGGAGTACAGAATGAAGCAGGGCAAAGGCTAATAGAATTGTGCCAAAAGAACACACTGGTCATAGCAAACATTCCCTTCCAACAACACAAGAGAAGACTCTACACATGGACATCACCAAATGGCCAACACCGAAATCAGATTGATTATATTCTTTGCAGTGAAAGATGGAGAAGCTCTATACAGTCAGCAAAAACAAGACCGGGAGCTGACTGTGGCTCAGATCATGAACTCCTTATTGCCAAATTCAGACTTAAATTGAAGAAAGTGGGGGAAACCACTAGGCCATTCAGGTATGACCTAAATCAAATCCCTTATGATTATACAGTAGAAGTGAAAAAGAGATTTAAGGGACTAGATCTGATAGAGTGCCTGATGAACTATGGACGGAGGTGGGTGACATTGTACAGGAGACAGGGATCAAGACCATCCCCAAGAAAAAGAAATGCAAAAAAGCAAAATGGCTGTCTGAGGAGGCCTTACAAATAGCTGTGATAAGAAGAGAAGCGAAAAGCAAAGGAGAAAAGGAAAGATATTCCCATTTCAATGCAGGGTTCCAAAGAATAGCAAAGAGAGATAAGAAAGCCTTCCTCAGTTATCAATGCAAAGAAATAGAGGAAAACAATAGAATGGGAAAGACTAGAGATCTCTTCAAGAAAATTAGAGATAACAAGGTAACATTTCATGCAAAGATGGGCTCAATAAAGGACAGAAATGGTAGGGACTTAATAGAAGCAGAAGATACCAAGAAGAGGTGGCAAGAATATAGAGAAGAACTATACAAAAAAAGATCTTCACAACCCAGATAACCAGGATGGTGTGATCACTCACTTAGAGCCAGACATCCTGGAATGTGAAGTCAAGTGGGCCTTAGGAAGCATCACTATGAACAAAACTAGTGAAAGTGATGGAATTCCAGTTGAGCTATTTCAAATTCTAAAAGATGATGCTGTGAAAGTTCTGCACTCAATATACCAGCAAATTTGGAAAATTCAGTAGTGGCCACAGGACTGGAAAAGGTCAGTTTTCATTTCAATCCCAAAGAAAGGCAATGCCAAAGAATGCTCAAACTACTGCACAATTGCACTCATCTCACACGCTAGAAAGTAATGTTCAAAATTCCCCAATCCAGGCTTCAACAATATATGAACTGTGAACTTCCAGATTTTCAAGCTGGTTTTAGAAAAGGCAGAGGAACCAGAGATCAAATTGCCAACATCCTCTGGATCATTGAAAAAGCAAGAGAGTTCCAGAAAAACATCTATTTCTGCTTTATTGACTATGCCAAAGCCTTTGACTGTGTGGATCACAATAACTGTGGAAAATTCTTAAAGAGATGGGAAATACCAACCACTGACCTGCCTCTGAGAAACCTGTATGCAGGTCAGGAAGCAACAATGTTAGACTGGACATGGAACACAGACTGGTTCCAAATAGGAAAAGGAGTACATCAGCTATAATATTCGTACCCTGCTTATTTACCTTATATGCATAGTACATCATGCAAAATGCCAGGCTGAATGAAGCACAAGCTGGAATCAAGATTGCTGGGAGAAATATCAATAACCTCAGATATGCAGATGACACCATCCTTATGGCAGAAAGTGAAGAAGAACTAAAGAGCCTCTTGATGAAAGTGAAAGAGGAAAGTGAAAAAGTTGGCTTAAAACTCAACATTCAGAAAACTAAGATCATGGCATCCAGTCCCATCACTTCATGGCAAATAGATGGGGAAACAGTGCTGACTTTATTTCTGGGGGCTCCAAAATCACTGCAGATGGTGACTGCAGCCACAAAATTAAGATGCTTACTCCTTGGAAGGTAAGTTATGACCAACCTAGACAGCATATTAAAAAGCAGAGACATTACTTTGCCAGCAAAGGTCCATCTGGTCAAGGCTATGGTTTTTCCAGTGATCATGTATGGATGTGAGAGTTGGACTGTGAAGAAAGCTGAGCGCCGATGAATTGATGCTTTTGAACTGTGGTGTTGGAGAAGACTCTTGAGAGTCCCTTGGACTGCAAGGAGATCCAACCAGTCCATCCTAAAGGAGATCAGTCCTGGGTGCTCATTGGAAGGACTGATGCTGAAGCTGAAACTCCAGTATTTTGGTCACCTGATGCAAAGAGCTGACTCATTTGAAAAGACCCTGATGCTGGGAAAGATTGAGGGCAGGAGGAGAAGGGGATAACAGAGGATGAGATGGCTGGATGGCATCACTGACTTGATGGACAAGAGTTTGAGGAAGCCCCAGGAGTTGGTGATGGACAGGAAGGCCTGGCATGCTGCAGTCCATGGGGTCACAAAGAGTCAGACACGACTGAGTGACTGAACTGAACTGAAAACACTTTTACCAGCGTCACTGGAGTTTAGTTCAGTTTTACATCTTGAATCATGTTTAAAGAGCATTCTTGAAGTTATTAATATAAAGATGAGTAAGATATGCACCTAATCTTAGGGACCTTACAGACTAGATGGGGATCAAGACTGTGGTACCAATTGCTTTACTTCCCAGGGGTGAAATGCATCTGGGCCCAGGGAAGCTGCCCCAGTGAGGCTCCTGAGAGCTACTGCCTGATCAGAGGGGTGGAAGAAGGTGGAAGTCGCTAGGGGAAGGGAACCGATATCCTGGGTGGAAGCCATGTGAGCAGAGAGACATGGACACGCCTGGTGAGACATGATTAAGACATGAACTACAAGTCAGAGAGGGATAGCGGATAAAGCAAGGGAGGGTTCTCATACGAAGCATCAAGAGTTGATCCCACAGGCATTGAAGGACCTCTGGAAGGTTCCAAATGGGGATATGACACAGGAATTGTATGTAGAACTTGTTCTCAATTTTAATATCATTTTATGATGAAGAGCATTATATATGCATCATAGAAAATTTGGAAATTCCAAGAAATTATAGAAAAGAAAATAATGTGTAATCTTACCACCCAGAGACAACAAGTACTAATATTGTGCTGTATTTCCTAACACTTGTCCACGTATATATGTATATATTCTGTGTGTGTGTGTGTGCACACTAAGTCATTCAGTCATGTCCGACTCTTTGCAACCCTATGGACGGTCCCCCACGAGGCTCTTCTGTCCATGGGATTCTCCAGGCAAGGATACTGGAGTGGGTTGCCATGCTCTCCCACAGGGCATCTTCCCAACCTAGAGATCAAATTGGAGTCTCTTATGTCTCCTGCATTGGCAGGCAGGTTCTTTACCACTAGCGCCACCTGGGAAGCCCGTATTCTATGTGTATGTATATGTAAATCAGTGATGTGAGAGGTATATATTCTTAACAGGTGATCTATGGAAGAGAGAAGCCTTATGGAGAAGATGTTTTGGCAAACCCACTGAATGGTCTAAAATGCATCTTGGGCGTTCCCCACTGTGGATGAAGGAAGGGGAGATTTACTGAAATATATATTGAACTTACTGGAAAGGAGAAACAGGAAGAAGCGGCCATGATATTTGACCTGTATTTATTGTTTGCTACATGATGTAATTCTAGTCCCCTTCTCATTTACATTTCTTGAATAAATTCTTTATTGTTCACTCATTCATGCTTTTGTGCCAGTAAAGTTTTGGGAACATTGTTTTTAAAAAAAGAGAGCAAGGTACAATTAGACATCTGAGAAATATATCTGTATATAAGAAGAAATACATATTTATTTATCCCATTTGTAGAAGGAATACACTTCAAGTAGGGAAGGAATGAATCTCTCATTTATGGATGGAGAATATTTTTCTAAAATTAATGGATCCATTAATTTCTAATTATTGTCAAATATGTAAGATAAGAAATTTAAAGTCTTTTTGGTTCTCCTATACCACCACTTCAGGAACTTCCAAATTTTGTTGATGTAATCTGGAATTTAGACCTACATAACTGTTTTTTTTTTTTAAATTTTTTTCCTTTTCTCTATAAAAAAAAATCAAGGCAAAAATCTTTGATGTCCTTTGATTTAGAATGCAACTAAGACCTACATAAATTTTAATAGAAAATATTATATATTTTTGTTTTTTAAGAATTATTTGTATATTGAAATTAAATTTCTAAACTTAAAAACGTTATACATAATTATGGTTTCCTAGTTTTGTCATTTATAACTGGTTTTCATGTATAAAATAGACAATAGATATGTACACATTCATATATTTGGCTTCCCATCTAGAATTCCTTATTTTGATTATATCTCTATTGAATAGGTGATCATATATGTCTTCAAGTAAACTTTTTTCAGAAAGAGTAAATGAATAATAACTAATATTTATTTAGCACATACTATGTCCCAGATGCAGAGGCTTCCCAGGTGGTGAAGAAATCCTCCTGCCAAGCAGGAGATGCAAATCTGACCCCTGAGTCAGGAAGATCACCTGGAGAAGGAAATAGAAACCCACCTAAGTATTCTTGCCTGGGAAATCCCATGGATAGAGCCTGGCAGGCCACAGCCCATGGGGTCTCAAAGAGACATACAGGAGCGAGCACACACAGAAACAGGCAGAACATTGTAAGGCAACTACACTCCAATAAAAATTAACTTAAAATAAGCAATAAATAAAAAAAGATTCGGGAAACCGAGACGTAGAGTGTTATTTTTCAGTCGCTCAGTCATGTCCAACTCTTTGCAACCCCATGGACCACAGCATGTCAGCCTTCCCTGTCCTTCACTGTCTCCCAGAGCTTGCTCAAACTCATGTCCGTTGAGTCAGTGATGCCATCCAACCATCTCATCCTCTGTCAGCCCCTGCTCCTCCTGCCCTCAATAGGGAGTTTAAAATAAACATATCCATGTGCACAGCTATTAACGAGTAAAAAAGTGAACCATGGACTTATTATTCCCCATGTACCTGAAGGAGGCCAAAAATCAAAACTCCTGAATTCTGCATAAATTGCAGCCTCCTGGATCTATCAGAGGAAACTGTCGGGAAACATCAGCTGAAAACAAGGTAACGTGATGTACTGTAATAGAGAACCTCCCAAGTCCTTTCTAACCAGAGCTTCAGGCTGAAATTACACCTGTGTGATTGAGTCCCACATGATAACAGGTTTTTATGGCCTTGTTTACACAGTACCACACAGGCATGTGTTCCGAGACCCTGTCCGACCTGCCCTCAGTGGACCTTCCCAGCCTAGGTAGATTCTAGCCATCTGTTCACCACTGTGTTTTAGCCAAAGCGCTGGGGAGTATCACCAGCTAAGGGTCCGATTTAAGAGGACAAATCAATGTCATACTGAGAACTGATCTTTGCTCTCTCATTGGGTTATTTGGCCAGTTAAATATTATTTAACTACGGAAAGAATGGCTTCCCTGATGGCTCAGATGGTAAAGAAACTGCCTGCAATGTGGGAGAACTGATCAATTCCTGGGTTGGGAAGATCCCCTGGAGAAGGGAATGACAACCAACTCCAATATTCTTGCCTGGAGAATCCCATGGACAGAGGAGCTTGGCAGTTACAGTCCATGGAGTGGCAAAGAGTTGAACATGACTGAGCAACTCACACACACACACACACACACACACACACACACACACACACACACACACACACACAAGGAAAGATACCCTAGAGCTCAAAGCCATTCCATACACGTTATTAAGTAGAAGTGATCACGTGCAATTAACCTTATGAATACATTACTGTTTTCTCCTGCATTTGAGAATTAGATTTTTATGGGTTATTATCTGTGGCAAAAGGTTTTGAGGCAAAGCTTATTCAGCGATGGGCTTCCCCGGTGGCTCAGTGGTAAAGAATCTGCCTGTCAAGCAGGAGATGCAGGTTTGGTCCCTGGCTCAGGAAGATGCCCTGGGGAAGGAAATGGCAACCCACTCCAGGATTCTTGCCTGGAAAAGTCCATGGACAGAAGAGCCTGGTGGGCTACAGTCCACGGGGTGGCAAAGCGTTGGACATGACTGAGTGACTAAACAACAACAATGATTCAGTGGTAGGCAAATACTAAAAGGAAAAACTTCCTGTGTGGCTCATTCATTAATTCACACATTCAACAAAGGCTTGCTGTGGGCGCTGGGCTGGAGTTGAGGATGCAATTGTGAGCAAAGCAGGCATAACTCCAATGCTTGCAGAGTTTACGGCCCAACAATGAAAAGAAAACACTCATAATCACACAGGTTATGGCTACAGATGAGGATAAATTCGATGAAGAAAAAGTTAAGTTCCTATTAGGAATATGCATGGAAAGTCTACTTTCCATTGAGTAATCAAAGAAGGTGTTTCTCAGTAAATGGGAGATGATGATCATGATAGTAGGGAGGAAGATAAGGATTCAAGATACATTATAGGAGACAGAATCCACGGAACTTTCAACAACCTGAGGGGGAAAGGATGATGGTCAGAATCTGGCATAAAAAACTGGGTAAATGGCGGGGTCATTAGCTGAGCTGTGATCACTGGAGTAGCAATAAATCCTGAAGGAACTGTCCAACATTACAGTTGTGAAATTTGAGGCACCATATGATATTCAAGTATGGTGTCACACAAGCTGTAAGATATATAGGTCTGAGCATAAAAGACTCTGAAATGACGAGATAAATTTGAGTGTTGTCATTTATAGGTATTAATTGAAGTTAGGGACAAGGGTAAAATTGCTGAAAAAGACAATGCAGAATGAAATGAGGCAGGGACTCAGGACTGAGCTCTGGGGAAATTCCCACTGGAGTACCAAATAGAGGAATACAAATTCAAAGAAGGAATTTAGAGTGTCAAAGATGTGTGTCGGCAGAAGAACGTGAGGTACACAAGATAAGGAAATGAGGAATACCATAAAAGATGCATATACAATATTATGAAAATGTAGAGGAGAGAGATGACATTCATCTTGAAACTAGCTGGATCCTACCCAGGAAAGGCTGGAAAGAGGTGCGTTCTAAAACAATTATTTCTTTCCAGCCTTCCTGAATAGAAAACAACTCCACTAAACTATAAACACACAATAACCCCTTTTTTCAGAACGTGTCCATGGCATTATAAATCGTGGAAAACCAGAGGATGAGGTGATGCCTCTGGATGAGAGAGGACCAGAACTCTCTCCTAATTCTTTTAATTACATGGTTATGAAAAACTTGGGAGGCAACTGCAAAATTACACAATTTTTATAAAAAGTTCTCCCTACATTGGGTTTGAACAATGCCCTTTCTCACCTTTTTTGGGGTGAAGAAAGTAACATGCCATTATGTTCGTCTTAATGGCTCCATTGCTCTCGAAAGGCCATGGCTCCTAGAAAAAGGGGTGATGGCTTCCATTACTCCTGGCGTGGGCATCACAGCAGAGATGGAAGTGAAGATGGAGCAAAGAGATGGCTGATTAGTTCTGGGGACAAAAGAAGAGCAAGTAAGATGACCAACCTGGGTTGACCAGGAGCTTTGGCATTTTCAGCACAAACAGTCCTACTCTTGTGTAATCTCTCACTCCTGTGCATGCCAGGATGGCTGGTCACCCGCAGGAGGCACAGATGGCCCTACGACTTCAATTCTGGGTAGCTCATAGAATTATTGTATCTTTAACAAAAATAGAATGCCTCAGGAAGAACGAGGGCTGGAGAAGAAAGTGAACCCTAAAGGGCTCAGTGGGTGATGAATGTGAGTCTCCTGTGAGGTAGCAACCTTGGGATTTGGGCTCATAATACACTAGATCAAAGCTAGAGTTGCAGGTGGGGAGTCAATCACCTGGACACTTAGCCGGAGTCCTGTATCAGGTAAAATTGCCCAGGGAGAGAGTTTAGGGAGAATGGTAACATGGAAAACAACAGGTTCTTAAACGGCCCTGTTTAGGAGATGAGGGGAGGAAAGGATAGGTACCGGAGAGGGAGACCAAGGAGAGGATAGAGGAGCAGGAGATAAGGCAGGGGGAAGAAGAGAAGAAAGATGGAGCGTGCAGCTGGCTACGCTTCAATGTTCGATTTAAAAATAGAATTCAATCAGTTCTAATGAGGTGGATGAAACTGGAGCCTATTATACAGAGTGAAGTAAGTCTGAAGGAAAAATACCAATACAGTATACTAACGCATATATATGGAATTTAGAAAGATGGTAACGATGACCCTATATGCGAGACAGCAAAAGAGACACAGATGTACAGAACAGACTTTTGGACTCTGGGAGAAGGCGAGGGTGGGATGATTTGAGAGGATAGCATTGAAACATGTATATTACCATATGTGAAACAGATCGCCAGTCCAGGTTCGATACCTGAGACAGGGCGCTCAGGGCTGGTGCCCTGGGATGACCCTGAGGGACGGGATGGGGAGGGGGGTGGGAGGGGGTTCAGGACGGGGGACATGTGTACACCTGTGGCTGATTCATGTCAATGTGTGGCAAAACCCACCACAGTATTGTAAAGTAATTAGCCTCCAATTAAAATAAATTAATTAATTTTAAAAACTAGAATTCAAGGAGCAGACTACAAAATAATAAACAGCCTTTGTATTTAGTGACCACGGTGTTATTGTTTTTCATTTTATTTCTTTATTTTTATTTCTGGCTGTACTGGGTCTTCACTCTGCACAGGCTTGCCTCCCGCTGCGGGGAGGGGAGGCTACTGTCTGGTCGCAGTGCGGGCTTCTCACTGCGGTGGCTTCCCGCGCGGAGCACAGGCTCTGGGCGTGGGGGCTCAGTAGCCGTCGCTTCCCGTGCGGAGCACAGGCTCTGGGCGTGGGGGCTCAGTGGCCGTCGCTTCCCGTGGGGAGCACAGGCTGGGCGGGGGGCTCAGCACAGGCTCTGGGCGTGGGGGCTCAGTAGCCGTCGCTTCCCGTGGGGAGCACAGGCTCTGGGCGTGGGGGCTCAGTGGCCGTCGCTTCCCGTGGGGAGCACAGGCTCTGGGCGTGGGGGCTCAGTGGCCGTCGCTTCCCATGCCGTCGCTTCCCGTGCGGGGGAGCACAGGCTCTGGGCGTGGGGGCTCAGTGGCCGTCGCTTCCCATGCGGAGCACAGGCTCTGGGCGTGGGGGCTCAGTGGCTGTGGCTCCCAGGCTCTGGAGCACAGGCTCTATAGTTGTGGCCCACGGGCTTAAGTTGCTCCAAGGCATGTGGGATCTCCCCAGATCAGGGATGGAAATCGTGTCTCCTGCATTGGCAGGCGAATTCTTTACCACTGAGCCAACAGGGAAGTCCCAACTAAGATGTTAGCAATGGCTTTGGCAGAGAAATCTTACTGACTTACTGTAATAGGGAAGAACAAATCTGACTCCATGTTGGATCCGTTTCCTTCACTTTAACTTTCTTTTCCTACTGCTTCTGTTACAACAGCATCACTGAAGGAAGGAGTGCTGCCTACAACTCCAAGTATACACAACGGCCTGTCACAGGGGACCCTGCCTCCCCTACCTAAAACACCTTTGTTCAGCTCACAGGAGGCATTCTGACTCAGTTCACCTGTGAATGGTTGCAAGAAAGAGGAAATTAGCATAACCCCTCCGGAGGAATCTGGCTGAAACCAGGAAATATTTGTAACAACTTTTGGCCTTTTGGGGCTTCCAGTATTCTTGGGCCTCCCTTGTGGTTCAACTGGTAAAGAGTCCACCTGCAATTCTGGAGACCTGGGTTCGATCCCTGGGTTGGGAAGATCTCCTGGAGAAGGGAAGGGCTACCCACTCCAGTGTTCTGGCCTGGAGAATTCCATGGACTGTATAGTCCTTGGTTGCAAAGACTCGGACACGACTGAGCGACTTTCCCTTTCCCTTTCACTTTCTTTCTGGTGGCTTGGGTGGTAAAGAATCTGCCTGCATTGCAGGAGACCCTTGTTCGATCCCTGGGTCCGGAAGATCCCGTGGAGAAGGGAATGGTTACCCACTCCAGTATTCTTACCATGTGAACTCCATGGACAGAAGAGCCTGGAGGGCTATAGTCCAGGGGGTTGCAATGAGTCTGACAGGGCTGAGTGAAAAATATGGGCTTTTTACTTTATCGCCTCACCTCCCCACTCTAGTAAAAGCAACTAGTATCCAGACCCTAAGAAGATGGTTCTTGGGGGGACTGGTTCACCATCTTCTCAGTCAGCTGGCTTTCATATAAAGTTGATCCTTGCCCCTAAAACTTCCTCGATTTATTGACCTGTCGGGAAGTGAGCAGTAGGAGCTTAAACTTGGTAACATTACTCTGCTGTTTAGTTGCTATGTCTGACTCTCTGCAACCCCACGGACTGTAGCCTGCCAGGCCCCTTTGTCCATGGGCTTTCCCAGGCAAGAATACTGGAGTGGTTTGCCATTTCCTTCTCCAGGGAATCTTCCTGATCTAGGGGTCAAATCCATGTCTCCTGCATTTCAGGCAAATTCTTTACCACTGAGCCACCAGGGAAGCCCTAATATTACTCTGGGCCGAAGCTATATGTCAAGAGATACCAGCGAACAGGGGCGGGAGAGAGAAGGAAGCTTGAACACAGATCCTCAAGGAGCTTGGTGATGGAGAAAAGCAGGATGATAAGCTAGTCATTTACCATGTCAACATTGTGTTAACTTTTCAAACAGTAGCGCACAACTTATTACAAGCCACACTGTGAGGAAAAGCACATCTTAAAAATGCACGATGTGAGACTTGTGAGCTAAGTTCTATTTGGGGCAAAATGAGATCATAGTTCAGGAGGCAGCACCTGAAATAGTTCTGAGAAGCTGCTCCAAAGAGGCAACGGGGAAGGTCAGTATATATGTGATTTTGATGAAGGGGGAATACATGCAAACATGAGCATATTTTTCTGCAACAGGTTTCTGCTGGTCACAAGGAGCAGTCGTCAGCATGAAGGATGTTAGTTCTTTTCTAGATATGAGGAGATTCAAGAATCGGGCTCATAAAATCAGCTCCTAAGGATACTTAACTATCTGAAGGCCAGTTCTGCCAGTTTTCCCCCGAGCTCAGAAAGCCTGGCTGCTGAACTCCTCTCAGGGCGTGTTGGAAATCAGCAGCTGCAGCAGCACGTGAGTTAATCCTTGCAGAGGTAGATGGCAAGTGCCAGTCTGTAGTTGACAGAAACAGTCAGGAAGCTTTGATGAGTCACCAGCCCCACCCCAAGTCCTCCAGTCTGTAAAACCACATGGCTCACCTTGGACGATTTCTGCAGTTTCTTCCAGCCCCACTGGACTTCTTCTCTAGAGTTCAAGGCTATGGATCACATAACCACTCTTCCTTTTTTTTTTTTTTTAAACTCCAGATGGCTTTTTCCAGTTACCTAAAGCAGCTTGTCCAACAGAACTTACTATGATGATGGGAAAGTTCGATCTCAGTGCTGTCCAGAACAGTTACCACTACCCACACGTGGCTACTGAGCATTTGAAATGTGTCTGGTATGACTGATGAAAGGAGTTTTAAATTTTATTTAGTTTTAATTAATATAAGGCATCACCTATGACTACAGGCCACTGTACTGAATGGTGCTGCTCTCAAGGATTGTAATAAAGTTCTCAAAACTCTCAAACTCTAGTTACTGTAGAACCATATCCCATATGCTGAATTTTGTTGGTAGTTTGCTGCTATTGTTTTTCAGTTGCTAAGTTGTGTCCAACTCTGCAACCCCATGGAATGCAGCACACCAGGCTTCCCTATCCTTCACTATCTCCCAGAGTTTGCTCAAATTCATGTCGTTGAGCCAGTGATGCTATCTAACCATCTCATTCTCCGCGGTCCTCTTCTCCTTTTCCTGTCAATCTTTCCTAGCATCAAGTTCTTTTCCAATGAATCAACTCTTGGAATCAGATGGCCGAAGTATTGGAGCCTCAGCTTCAGCCTCAGTCCTTCCAATGAATATTCAGGACTGATTTCCTTTAGGATGGACTGGTTTGATCTCCTTGCAGTCCAAGGGACTCTCAAGAGTATTCTCCAACACAGTTCGAAAGCATCAGTTCTTCATCACTCAGCCTTCTTTATGGTCCAGCTCTCACATTTGTACATGACCACTGGAAAAACCATAGCTTTGACTATGCGGACCTTTTGTTGGGAGTACAACCAAAATAGACAAGCCCTGGAGTGCATTCACACCAAAAGGTTTTACCAAATGAATATAGGATGAAAGAAAGCAGTGTTGGCTGCTGCTCCATCTGTCCTGGAAGAGAATGAAAAGGTGAGTCTCATGTTTCTAGCCCTACCAAGAGTAGCTCTAAATGTGTTGGAAGACACCAATAGGGTGGGAGAGGGGCTTAGAAAGATGCTATTAAGAGACCATTATATACAGTATATAATAAGAGGACTCCACAAGGAAGATACAGAGTAGATGAGACAAGATAACAGAGCAGATGAGACCAAGTTCCCACAAGCAGCTCACAGAAAGCGGAAGAAGTAAACCAGGAAATGGGGAAAGAGTGTCAAGGCACCAAAAGAATTCAGTTTTTGCCTCCACACAATCTATCTAAAGAAAATTTTCAGCATGAGGAGGACTAGTTTTTCAATGTATGGATTTCCTCCCCTGACTACAACTTGCATTAAACACTTTACCACGAACACGGATATAGCACATGTACTTGGAAATGTCTTCTGTCTTTTGAATGATAAATTAAAGGCTCTCCCTAAATTAAGTTCACATGTTCATCCTTACATGCTGATCAATTTGTACAATTTTCAAGTAGATGTTAAAATTCATAAATACATTTAATCCCTGTTCTAATTGCACATCTTTTAGATTCATACATCCCCGAAGTTACTTGATTTTATTTTACATTGGAGCATCTTTGATTAACAATGGTGTGTTAGTTACAGGTGTACGGCAAAGTGATTCACTTAAAGTATCCATTCTTTTTCAAGTCCTTTTCCCATTTAGGTTATTGCAGAATGTTGAGCAGAGTTCCCTGTGATACACAGTAGGAACTTGTTGGTTATCTATTTTATATACATTAGTGTGGACATATCCACCCCAAACTCCCAGTATATCCCTCCCACCCCCATCCCTTCCCCTGGTAACCAGAAGTTTATTCTCTAAGTCTGTGAGTATTTCTGTCTTAAAAATAAATTCATTTGTATCATATTTTTTAGCTTCCACATATGAGCAACATCTTATGGTACTCGTGTATCTCTAACTTGGCCTGAAATTAGCTTAGACACTTTGCGAAAGTTGTTTCACATCCTGAGCCCATGTGGTTGTTATCTAAGTCACTCAGTCATGTCCAACTCTTTTGCGACCCTATGGACTGTAGCCCACCAGGTTCCTCTGTCCATGAGATTTCCCAGGCAAGAGTAGGTTGCCATTTCCTTTTCCAGATCTTCCCAATCCAGGGATCAAACCTGTGTCTCCTGCGTGGCAGGTGGATTCTTTACCGCTGAGCCCCCAGAGGCCCATGTAGACCTTTAGTGAGAATGGAAATACTAAAAGTATCTGAGAGAGATGTGAATCCATTGTGTAATCTTATAGTTAAAATGCCTCTATGCAGCATTTGCAGTTGAAGGATACGCCATACATGACAAGCATTTAAAACACAGATTGGGTGGGAGATACGTTAGATTGAAAACCTTAATTTCAATATTCATACAAAAACCAGATTTGGTGAAAACCTTAGCAATCCTAGAGGTAAACCATCAGTCAGGGAAGAGAGACATCTACTGGTGGGTAAAATTGTTAAATTAAAATATTATGTATAGATAGGTATGTCTATAAATATATATGGTATGTCTATAAATACAGATGTAAAATGCTGTAAATATATGCAAATACTACATATGAAATATTAGCATACAATATTGATAGTATATTTATGCATGTATATGTACTCACAAACACCCTAATCACATAAAACAAGTACTCAACCAAAAGCATTTTGTAGATATTAAAAAAATACACTTCAAATCTGCTTTCTTCATGCAGAAATGATGACCTGAAATATTAGAACACAAAGGAAAGATACACGCAAGCACAGTGACTAATGTGACAGAAACAAATACAACTCAGACACCTCTGTGGACTGATGAGGTAATGATACAGCTTGTTTCTCCCTAAAATTGTCAATATTATTTTAACGTGGTAGATTTTTATTTTTAACATACTTTCATTTACTCCAAAAGAGTAACTACACCTGATTATTATTTTTTGTTTCCTTCTGACAGTATTTTGGGGCAATGATAAATTTCATTTTGGTCTCAATCTAAAGATTATCCTGAATTTTGATTTATTTAATTTGAAACTAGCAATGCCCAGCATATTGTTTTTCTGGGGCTGTGTCAAAGGACATCACAGGGCCCATGTAGACCAGCATCATTGTTACCTGCCTGATAATCAGAAAAGCAGAAGATGGAATCTCCTCTCGATATACCGCCCCACACCTTAGTGCTCTTTCTCTTTTCTAAAATGAGAAGAAAAAAAAAAATCCTTTCCCCAATCAGCGGTAATCTCTCCAAAGGTCTTTTAATTTCAAAAGTCATAAGTGTTAATTAGCTATTATTAAGTGCCCTCTGTATAAATTAACATGATTGATGAAAAAATTAAGGCTAATGAAAAATGTAGCAATGCATGTATTTTTAAGTGACTATATTAAAGGATGGTGGTCCCTCCGGACGGAAACTAAGGCCCTCCATTCTGTACGCTGACTTGATTATTCTCTCTTGCCATCTTTCCTCCCACTACCTTTTTTTGGGGGGCATTAGAAAAAAAATTTGCTGAATCGTTCACTTTAATTCAGTCATTTCACAGTTTTATTGTTTAAACTTAAGACACCAAATGGCATACCTTATTTCATGACATCCCAAGAGGTAAAAAATGTCCCGAGTTTTCACCCTTCCACGTGAGAGTGGGACGTCCTCTCTGCTTAAACAGCGTTACTCCATCTCTCCGGCCTGATTAAGAGGTGCCAGGCGGGCAGTCCTGCCGGGCGCCCGCGCGGAGTGGGGCTTCCGGGCGCCCGTGTCAGCGGTCTCCCTCCGATCATTTCCCTAGCTCACTCTTTGGAGTATTTGGGACATAGTTCAAAATTAACAAAAGCTTTCCACAAAAATTAAAAAGGAACCTACAAACCCACATCTTCAACTGAGAGTTAAATAATGTAAATTCTACACCGAAGATTGCTAGAGCTTTTTTTTTAAAGCTAAAAATATGTGGAATTGTCACAATAAAAGCCGTTCAATAATTGAATATTTGGAGACTCTGAAGCCCACACTAGGGTTTAATTCAAAGCTAATATGGGGAAGAATATTCAAGATAAAAGTGCTCAAGTCATAAAGTTACTGAAAAACACAGAGATACACAATTGGTCATTTAAAACTACAGATTTTTTTCCAATTAGGCAAGAAATGAATTTTCATTTTCTTCTATGGATAACTGGAAAGCTAGTCATGGTGTGTACTCACGATTTAAAAAAAATACACTTTCATCCAGAATAAATCTTACCCTGAGAAAATAGAATTTCCCATATTTTTGTCCTTAATAAAAATAGAAAGGGGACTGCTTCATCTTCCTTTCATAAAAGATGACAGCCTCTTGCAAATTTGCCAATCTTTGTAAAGGCATGAAAATAAATTTTAGATTTGGACTTCTAAATTTCCTGCAATGTTTCTAAAATCCGAAATGTCTTCAGGATGATGGAACGTGATATACCACCTATGTAGGTCATAAGCGAGTTAGCTTGCTGTCTGCCTGTGCTAATGGTTTGGGCAGGCATGTTTTCCCCTTTTTTTTCTCTCAATCTCTCTCCCTGCCTCCCTTATCAACCTCTCTTATGAATATTTAAGAACCCCGGTGCTGCACACCACCTCCCGTCTGATCTGCAGAGGGGTCTGGTCCGCCAAGCCGAGGCTCCGGGCACGGTGAGCGCATCATCTCAGCCTGTCCCCGCGCTCACGTGCTCTCCTGAAGCTCCGAGCCTCCTGTACACGGTCATTTCTGGTTCGCAGCGCCCGCGCGTGCATCAGGGGGACCCAGCCCTCGCTGTTGGCGGGGCTGCGTTAATTAGCTCCCTGTCTTTCAGTGGGAGAATGTTCTACAGCTGAGAAGAGCAGTGCATTTATGAGATGTATTAACATATCGCTTGTAGGGACAAAAGGAAGTGAGACGACTGAGTCGAGCAGACAGAGATGAGTTGAAAATCACGTTCACAATAATTTTTGATTGGAGTACAGTTGCTTTACAATATTGCGTCAGTTTCTGCTGCACAAGGAAGTGAATCAGGTGTGTGTATTCACATCTCCCCTCCCTCCCGAGCCTCCCTCCCGCCCCCATCTCACCGTCCGGCTCATCACAGAGCGGGTCCCACCTGAGAAGGCCCAGGACGTGCGGTGCTAGAAGGCTTGGGTGGTTGGTGCCAGCCTCTTCCGCCTCATGAGAAAGAAAGAGGGGCCCCTGTTTGAATGAGGAAGCTGTACACAAATTTTCAGTTTAATCAGGAGACTTGGAAAAACAAAGCAACTTAGCGCTACTTCTGGTTGTATATGATTTGTAATGTCTGTGGATCTGCAATTATGTGTTATTATGAAAGCAGGCAGAGCATGGTTGATGTAGAAATGTCTTCTTCCCACACAAATCTCTTTTGCAAGTGGAAGCTCCAAAGATCTTTCACGGAAAGATTCAGTTAGGGGAGCGATTTAGTTAGGGGATCCGTTTTTTCAAAAACCAGATCGGCAATAGAGCGACTTGGCGTTCAAATCCAAAACAAGCTTCTTGGTACTCCAGTTTTTCATTAACCTTTCTCCCCAGAGGAGGTCATAATTAAGTGATCAGCGATATGACTCTAATGCTACCATGAAAAAGGGAAAGAAACTCTTCCAAGGCAGAAATATATATTTATGCTAAATTTCAATTAAGTATAATTAAACATGAAACCTAAGAAAAAAAACTCAGATGTTTTTCAAATATTACTTTCTGGTAAATTATGGTGGAGAAAGAACAGGTCGTGGAAATCCCAGTTAAACAAAGGCAAGTATCTATCTCTCAGCATTGTTGGCTAGGACCCAGATGCAAGGCAAAAATGAGACTTTCTTTTTTTTAAAATATGTATTTATTTATTGGCTGCCCCAGGTCTTAGTTGCGGCTTGTGGGATCTTCAGTCTTCATTGCCGCATGGAGGATAATTAGTTGCGCTTGTAGAATTTTGTTCCCTAACCAGGGATCTAACTTGGGTCCCCTACATTCAGAGCTCAGAGTCTTAGCCACTGGACCACCAGGGAAGTCCCATGATGCTTTCTTTTTTTAACCAATGCAACATAATTAACATTTATACAATTTTCACACAATAGCAGGATACAAATTCTATTCAAGTTCCCATAGACTATAAACCAGGAGACACTAGAACATATCCAGGGACATATAACAAGATGCAAAAATGTCGTGGTTTAAAGGTACTGAAATCATACAGTCTGTTCTCTTATCACCATGGGATTGTGTTAGAAATAAATACCAAAGATACTTGAAAATAATTCTTATATTTTCAAGTGCAGTGTGACAGTTAACAAGAGAGCTCTTTGACTTAGCCACTGAAAGCCTCAATAAGGTTAAAAGACTGAAGAAACAGAGGGTGATTGCAGAGAAGAAAGGATTTAAATGAGAAATTAAAATCAAAGATACTTTTAAAACTTTTCCCATGTATTTGCAAATTTAATGTCCACTTTTAAATGATGGGTGTGTCTAAGAAGTCATAACAAGGAAAATTAGAAAATATTTGTAACAGAATAAAGACGAAAAGGGAATTTACATGATGCTTTCTTTTAAACTTCATATTGTTAACCATGCTCTACTTAAACAAGAGGGTATTTAGATCTAGTACTTTTCAGTAAGTTTGTTAAGGGAGTTCGTTAACATCTGGGAAAATAAACTCCAAGTCTTGTCTTTACACACACACACACACACACACACAGAGCCCTTCTCTCTGGTCAGCCCAAGATATCCATCTGCTGGGGTGGGGTATGTGGTGGATGGGATTGGGATTGATGTAGAAAGTTGTTGCCTTGATTGGGAAACAGATTTATGTAGAAATTATCTCCAAACTGGAGCTTCCGAGGTGGTATTAATGGTAAAGAACCTGCTTGCCAATGCAGGAGACATAACAGACCTGAGTTCGATCCCTGGGTTGGGAAGATCCCCTGGAGGACGGCAAGGCAACCCACTCCAGTATTCTTGCCTGGAGAATCCCATGGACAGAGGAGCCTGGGGGTCTACAGCCCATAAAGTTGCAAAGAGTTGGACACAGGACTGAAGTGACTCAGCACAGCACAATCCCCAAACTATTTCTACAGTTTATTTTCGGGCCATTATAAATCAAGGTACAACCTCCACAAAAGAGAGAACTGGATATATTGAGTAGCTTACAATTATTTTTCTTTTTAAGAATACATTAATAATTGAAAACTTGAAATTAAAAAAGGTAAGAAACTGTACAGATCTAAAGAAAATGGTGATAATCACTAGTAACATAAGGAGTAATATTTAGATGATGAAATTTAATAATTTATAATAATTTCTTTAGTAACAATTTTACCATACACAACTTCATTGCAATGTTTGAACATTTGTAAAATTCATGGATTCATTCCAAATCAAATATTGCTTGAAGATTTTTATTGACGTTCTGGTTGCTACTCCCTCAGCAGAGCAAGAATTCTCTAAATTGAAACAAAGGGAAAATATATTGAAATTATAATGATTCAGGAAAGGTTGTCTCATTTGGCATTGCTATAAATGGAACCAAGTTATGAAAATCTTGATCATGACATTATTAAGGATTCTGCTGAAATGAAATAAAAAATAAATTTATGAAATGAATGTGCAAGAATATGTTAAATTAGGTATTTCTTTTTTATTAGTCATCCAGTTATCACCAATCCATCAAGAGAACACTCAGACACACGTACAGTAATAAATAAATTCGTCTCCAATATTTTGCCAATGTTCTGACATACTTTAAATATTTCTTAATTTTGTTATTATGAAGGTATACTTGTCAAGGTAAGGGGATAGAGCATACATAACTGTGTTAGCTTGATTTATATTTATA
Source organism: Cervus canadensis (assembly GCF_019320065.1). Lineage (NCBI taxonomy): Eukaryota > Metazoa > Chordata > Mammalia > Artiodactyla > Cervidae > Cervus > Cervus canadensis. The sequence goes on along the minus strand of NC_057413.1, from coordinate 4,910,738 downwards.
TTCATGTATCACAGTGTCTTCTTCCAGCCCCGGCAAATGTTGGAGTCCAGCTGGCCAGGCTCTGATCAAGTTTGAGAAACATTAGACCCTGCAATTATCAGCCCCAGATGTCACTGGTGGATACTGCAGGGTGGCAGGATGGGAGCACATTGAACAGAGGTCAGCGGGTGCCAGCCGAGATGCACCAGGGCTCAGCATGAGGCTGGGCCGTCTTTCCCTCCAGAGTCAAGAGGCCATGAAGCCTCCTCCCCAAACCTCACACACCATGCGCCGCTTTGGAGAACAGCAGAGTGGAATCTGAAAGACTGATGGTTGAACCCAAACTGAGCTAAACCTTTAAAACCAAAAAAACCTGTTAGACTCCTAGACATAGAGAACAGACTTGTGCTTGACAAGGGCGGGGGCGTAAGGGAGGGAAGGATTGGGAGGTTGGGATTAGCAGATGCAAGCTGTTGTGGTGCAGCATGGATAAATAACAAAATCCTACTGGATGGCACCGGGAACCATATTCAGTATCCTGTGATAAACCATAAATGGAAAAGAATATAGAAAAGAATCTATGTTTGTATAATTAATCACTGCTGTATACCAGAAATGAACACAGACTGTGAATCAGCAATACTTCAATAAAAAATAAATTTTAAAAATCTTTAGAATGATTAAATGAGGCTAAGGGACAAATTAAACTGTATTGAATGTGTATCTAACTATCGTCATCTTACCAAGTACAGGTAAGAAAACTTGCATGAATGGTTGCAAAATAAAAGAAAGAAAATTCTTTTGTACCTCCAAACAGTGGGAGTAAATAAGCCCTTCTACAAGTGTAGAGAGAGGCAAGTGACAGGTGGCAGGTGAAAACCAGTAGCTGCAGCTGCTCAAGCAGGCCCCTGTGATGGGAAGAAGAAGAAACTGCAGATACTGGCTTTAGCCTTATCTCTTAGGGCTTTATTAGACAGCTCCCCTTGCTTTCAAGCACCCAGACACCTGTGCCTTTGACTAGACATCTAAACACTGGCCTCTAACTTGATGGATCATCGTTGGCACTTGATTCGGAGACAACGATCCTCTAATTTCCCCCCGCCTTAGTTTGGCATCCCCGCTCTTGTGCATTCAACTTCCAGGCGAGCAAAGCATTGGCCAAAGCAGCTAACTCACTGAACTCCCCACGTGCATGGAATTGTTACTACTAGTGCCATGGGTGTAATTTCCTCTCTTGGGTGACTTGTGTGATCCTAAATTTGGACGACCCTAGGGTAGCCTGCCGAGCAATCTAAAGTGCCGGATTTAGGCTCCAGTCTCTCTGGAGGTGTGAGTTCAAATCCCACCACTGCCAAAGTTTTGGGCTTCCTTGGTGGCTCAGTGGTAAAGCACTCTCCTGTCAATACAGGAGACGTGGGTTTGATCCCTGGACTGGGAAGATCCCCTGGAGAAGAAAATGGAAACCCACTCTAGCGTTCTTGCCTGGGAAGTCTCATGAACAGAGAGAGGAGCCTGGAGGGCTACATTCCATGGGGTCGAACAGAGTAGGACAAGACTTAGCGAGTAAACAACAACAGAAGTTCTGCAACACTTGAGCACCCCTCCTAGATGTTTACCCAGCATATGTGTGTGTTCAGCTGCTCAGCTGTGTCTGACTCTTTGCAAACCCATGGATTGTAGCCTTCCAGGCTCCTCTGTCCATTGGATTCTCCAGGCAAGCAGACTGCAGTGGGTTGTCATTTCTTCCTCCAGGAGATCTTCCTGACCCAGGGATCGAACCCACGTCTCCCAAATCTCCCAAATTAGTAGGCAGATTCTTTACCACTGCGACACCTGGGAAGCCCACCCAACACAGGGGACTTCCATTAATAAATCTGTCAGCTGTGCTTGATAAACTGGAAGTCGATTAATTAGATTAAAGAAATAAACCCTATGAGACTTCTTGCATCTGATTGTTTTGGATTAAAATAGGCTACATTAGCAGCAGCACGATAGGAATTCTTAAAGACCAAAAATCATTTAAGTCCAACAGTAGGAAGTGAAAGCTCTCTGAATCACAGATGTTAGGGCTTCCCAGGCGGCACTAGGGGTAAAGATCCAGACTGCCAATGCAGGAGACGTAAGAGACACAGGTTCTCTCCCTGGGTCGGGAAGATCACCCAGAGGAGGGCACAGCAACCCACTCCAGTATTCCTGCCTGGAGAAACCCGTGGACAGAGGAGCACAGCGGGCTTCAGTCCAGTCCATGGGGTCACAGAGGGTCAGACACCACTGAAGCAAATTAGCACACAGCACAGATGCTGTGTCCCATTCTCTCTCAACTTAAAAAAAAAAAAAAATCTATGTTGCAGGGCAAATGTCTGTACAGTGTAATCTCCAACAGAACTCTAAGTCTAATTTGTCCATTCAGAGGGCTCCCTACATAATAAAAAAATGTGTTGACAAGATATTAACTCCATCTTTTTCTCTTCTTCATTCCCTTTGCCTCCTGGAAGTGTTTAGAAACCTAGTTGGAGGAATAAGCAGACAACTAAAAGCAGTCATCGTCAATCTTAGCACTAAAAATTTAAACCCTGAACTTTAAACACACAAGAAATCAAAGTGAATAAAAACAGACCATGTAGTCAGGCTGATGATTAATAAACAGTTAGTACATAATGAGGTAGGAATTGCATGAGTTAAACCCCCAAGTAAGTCAAGAGTGTATTCTTTCCATTATAAAATGGGCCCTTAAAACAACAACATATGTTATCATTAACATGGCTTCTTATCATAAAAACAGCATCCAAATGAGTTTTGGTATTTGCTTTTTAAAAAACTTGAAATGGCAATGCTAAATGATGGGGTGGGAAGAGCTTGCAACTTTGATGTAGTAATAATGTTTATCTGGTTTTCTTCCAGACTTTTTTAGAAAGATGAGTTCTAACAAGCTATAACTATGTAGAAGAGCCAAATTTGAAGAAGAAAATTTGGGAGAACTAAGAAATCTGGGGGCTCCATTGTTCTAATGGTACATATTAAAATCCTGAAATGTGGAGAATCATAAGAAATCCTAATTAAGTCTGCAAGTTACAATTTCTCTGGAAGGGGCAAACAATTGATGTGATTTTATAAAGAGCTTAAAAAAAAAAAAGACAAGCTCTGAGTAAATAAAAAACAGAACTGCATCTGGAAAATGGAACAATGGAAGAAGGACAAAAATAAGAAAATGCTGTTAAGAAAATCAATTAAAGCTGACTGAGAGATGTCAGGGGCAGAAAAGAAGATTATGTCCATAACAAAGAGAATAATTATGTGGAAATAGAAAGAGAAGGGGAAAAATGATATTCCATTAATGTTTATAAAACATGCTGTATTTTTATAATGAAAGTATTACTCTCACTTTGCTTAAGCCTTTACTAATTTTAATAGTTTTTTTTTTCAAAAAATACTGTTATTATTAATTGGAACCTAAAAGTTAATACAGACATGCTGAATACTGCCTTCTTAAGCGAGACCATATCAGCTGCACCCGTCAGCATTACTAAGACCAGGAAGTTTAAAGATGAGCTATTACCACCTCCATTGGTGCAGTTACTTATGACTTGGATCAGGATTTATAATCAGTGTGACATGTATCACTGCTAAACCTCCCATCCACCCAGGTTTAGCTTGCTTAGTCCACCTCCTCCATGGCCCCAAACCGTGACCAGGATGCAGGAGGGTACCACCTACTGTTCAGATGTCTAGAGTGGTATTTACCTGGTTGGGTGATTAACACACCTATTTGCTGTCTGTATCATGCAAGGTCAGCAGGTTAGCGTGCTTCCAGAAGGCTCACAGATAAACTTTTCTCTGTAGTTATACCCCTGAGTGAAGAAGCTTATGAGATTTTTTTTTTTTTTTTTTTTTTTGCTCAGGGCGAGCAGGGTTTTAGAGGAAGAAGACAACCTGGGGACAAGTGACAGACACCCGAGAGGACCAGAGAAAAGACTTTGAAAGTGGCCAAAACAACAAAACCTCTTTGGATTGTGTGGGAACCAAAAAAAGAGTTCCATGCCAACCCAAAGCTGGCTCCATATGGGACTACAGCTTGCCAGAGCAGGAAAGGAAGCCAGCTCTTCCCCAGACTGTGGCCTCCTGACTGGGGCTAGATAGATCTCAAGGCCTCTTTTAAGAATGAGCTTTGCAGCTGATAGAGTAGCAGGGACATGTATATACTACCTTGTATAAAAGAGAGCTAGTGGGAACCTGCAATAACAGAGGGGGCTCGGTTCAGTGCCCTGTGATGACCTAGAGAACTGGGATGGTGGGTGGAGGGGTGGGGGAGAGCTCCAAAAGAGAGCGGATGTATGTATACTTACAGCTGATTGATGCTTTTGAACTGTGGTGCTGGAGAAGACTCTTGAGAGTCCCTTGGACTGCAAGGAGATCAAACCAGTCAATCAGTCCTGAATATTCATTGGAAGGACTGATGCTGAAGCTGAAGCTCCAGTACTCTGGCCACCTGATGCGAAGAACTGATTCATTGGAAAAGACCCTGATGCTGGGAAAGATTGAAGGCAGGAGGAGAAGGGGACGACAGAGGATGAGATGGTTGGATGGCATCACTGACTCAATGGACATGAGTTTGAGCAAACGCCAGGAGATGGTGAAGGACAGGGAAGCCTGGCGTGCTGCAGCTCAGGGGGTCGCAAAGAGTTGGACACGACTTAGTGAGTGAGCAGCGACAAAAAAGAGCCAATCCCACCTTCAACACAAAGCCTTCTCAATAGGACTCATTCGACAACTGGAATGATACAGTTGAAAGCTGCACATTTCTCCTCACTGCTTGACACTCAGGTGGATGTTTTGTTTAGATGCCCAAAGTCTCTGAGATAGAGCGAGGGACAGGCCCCCAGTGTTGAATACTCTTTTACCTTAACGAAACAGGTTTTACTGAGTTAACTTCTAGTCCTGAAATGATTAGCTAATATTGAAACCAGGGTAATCTGGGGCCATTTGGCCCATACATCATCCTTTTTCTTGTATTGATGAAGATAATCCATTTAAAGCCCACACACATGGCTTTTAATTATGTATATTAGTAATGAATTAATGCCTTTAGAAAAATGCCCACCACCTTTTGGTACAAAATCACTTCAACTGTGGTACCTGAACCTAACAAGTTACGCTCATTTATTCAACTGTGATTTGTAGCTGGTACTGTAGTAAGAAGCATCCTCAACTCTCTATGTCTCACTTGTGTGGATCCCAATAAATCCAACAAGTTTCCAACTACAGCTTTGCCTGGGGAATTGGCAGGTTGCTGTTTGTTTGCAAAGTTGAGGTGCAAGAAATTCTGAAAATCCCCCCAACTCCTTTAAAAACGCTTAAGTTCCACTTGGAGCAGTGCCAACAGCATGCCCTGAGAGTGATTCCAGTATTACTCTGCTCCAGATCTGAGAGCTCTTCCAAGACTCTCAAGGTGATATTGCCTTCCTCCAAAACAGTACATTTTCCAAACACCCTCCTCTTTATTTCTGCATGTGTGGGTGCTCAGTCGTGTCGGACTCTTTGCAACCCCATGGACTGTAGCCCACCAGGCTCCTTCGTCCGTGGGATTTCCCAGGCAAGAACACTGGAGTGGGTGGCCATTTCCTCATCCAGGAGATCTTCCCAACCCAGGGATTGAACCTGCATCTCCTGCATTGGCAGGTGGGTTCTTTACGCTGAGCCACCAGGGCTTCCCCTCATTACGTCTAGTGTTCAATAAAAGCTGGACTTGTAACTCTCATTGCATGTGTGGGTGCTCAGCCACTTCAGTCAAGTACGACTCTTTGCAACTGCATGGACTGTAGCCCGCCAGGCTCCTCTGTCCGTGGGATTCTCCAAGCAAGGATACTAGAATGAGATGTCATGCCCTCCTCCAGAGGATCTTCCCATCCCAGGGATTAATCCTGTGTCTCTTATATCTCCTGCACTGGTAAGCAGGTTCTTTACCATTAACAGCACCTGAGAAGCCAAGTAACTCTCATTAGTATGTAAAAATTCTGCAACTAACCTGGTCTATTGTTTAATTGCCAACAGTTCTCAGTATTTTGATGAATTCTTCCCTTTCACCCAATTTACACAAGCCATCAACAGCCACAAATGTAAGAAAGAGAAGCAAAGAACATTGACATCTTGATAAAGGACAAACCAAGAATAAATTAAGAAGTCCCGTCGATAGAAATATAAAGCCCCAAATTTTATTTTCTTTTTAATCTGTTGCTATAAAGCATCAGCCTTCTTCAGAAACAGAGTGAATCTGACAGTCTTGTGTTGACTCTCACGTTTCGCATTACAGACACCTCTCATATCTGTCCCGAAGCAAAAATAAATTTCCCTTTTTAAGCTTTTGATGATAAAAAATCTCATCTGAAGGCTCATAAATGATCCTTTATTATCTATATTAATAATGAATAAATGTCTTTTGAATACCCCTGATCTTTTGCATTAATAGCACCAGATGTATTATAGATAACCTTTTGATTTAACAGCACAAACTCTGAAACAATATTAAACACTAAAGAAGTGATCTTACTGGAGTCACTGAGGTCAGAATTATAAACATTTCTTTCAGTGCTATGTGTCCATTAAATGACATGAACATCTATTAGTATTTGTTTTTTGAGTGTGTGTGGAAGAGCCAAAGAGAAAGAAGGGAGGGAGCGCTCCTGGAGTCACTGAGGTCAGAATTATAAACATTTCTTTCAGTGCTATGTGTCCATTAAATGACATGAACATCTATTAGTATTTGTTTTTTGAGTGTGTGTGGAAGAGCCAGAGAGAAAGAAGGGAGGGAGCGCTCTAGAAACTGAGCTCATAAATTTTTATTTTCTGCAGCCTTTTACTTTTCACACATTCCACGTTCCTTCTCCAACTTTTCTCTAGTGTGAGCTAAAGGACTCAACGAGGAAAGAATTTAAAGCAGCTCTCTGTCTTTCTGCTTCATCCCTCGCCTCTTTTCTGAAATAAAATGAAACTCCTATTACCGAACCTCCAGCTGGAAACTCCGGTTGGAAAGCTTCTGGTGCGTATTACCAAAAAGCAAAGGCTCATTCATGAGAAACTTATCAGTAGCTATTTCTTCTTCAAGTTTTTACTCCACATTAGCGATGGCTCTTCCGCTGCCCAGCGCCCTCTTCACCCCATCACAGGTTTGTGCAGGAGAAGGTGTGGCAGAGGCCGGGTCACAGAGCCAGTCAGGGCAGAGGCACAGCCAGAACCCAGCTTCCTGCCTCGGTTCATCTTCCTCGACCGCACTCCCAAGTTCAGCCCCTTCCACGTGCCTCCATTCTCGGCCTTGGAGCCGGCCTCCAGGTGAGTGAGTCACCCGGGAGCCAGGCCTGGCCACCAGATGGCCCGAGACCCTGCTCTGCACACCAATGCACCGGCGCTAGACCCAAGACCACAGGCCCCCGGCAGAGACCCTGGGACGCCCCTCCACCCACCAGGGGACAGACACAAGCCCCTGGACAATCGTAACTGCAGCCTCCTACACCAGGACCTAGACCCAGCCTCCTATACCCAGCCTGCCTACCAGCAAGCTGGCACGAGCTTCAGTAACCCCTAGATCCCAGCCCTGACTGCCTGCTCTGAGACCCCCCCCAGAGCCCTGCACCCAGAGACCCGGGAGCCCAGCTCTACCACCAGTGACACCGCACTGCCCCCGAGGCCCTCTGTGCCCCACCTGCCGGCAGGCTGATCCCAGCTCTGGGGCGTCTTGGACCCCTCAGCCCGCTGCCCTGGGACCCAGCCCCGCTCCCCAGTAGACCAACACCAGCTTGGGATACCTCGGCCCCCCCTGGCCAGCCGTGTCAGGAAATGCCCACAGGGAGAGAAACGAGAGCAGTCCCGGCCTGCGCCCCAGGGGCTCCTGTTTAGCTGTAGAGACAGAAATGGATCGGCCTCTCACTGTGGAAGCTGCCTGGGCAAATCTTCCATCTCAGACTCATCATGTTCGGGAGATGGTTAGTAGATACTCCATTGGTAAAATCACATCTTCAGAGAGTTGGTATTGTTTAGTTGCTGATGTTCAAGACCCTGATGCTGGGAAAGATTGAAGGCGAGAGGAGAAGGGGACGACAGAGGATGAGATGGTTGGATGGCATCACTGACTTGATGGGCACGGGTTTGAGTATGCTCGGGGACGTGGTGATGGACAGGGAGGCCTGGTATGCTGCAGTCCATGGGGTTGCAAAGAGTCGGACATGACTGAGTGACTGAACTGAACTGAACTGTGTCTGATTCTGCAACCCCATGGACTGTAGCCCACCAGGCTCCTCTGTTCATGGGATTTCCCAAGCAAGAATACCAGACTGGGTTGCCATTTCTGTCTCCACTTCAAAGAGTAACACAGAGCAAAGGAAATGGAAGTCCCAGGGTACCAGTGGAGGCATCCCATGGCAAGGCGAATCTGCTGCTCCAAGCCCATTTTCATGGTTTCAACTTCCCGATCCTCTGGAGTTGCCTTGCCCTTTCCATTGTCAACCTTATTCTTCCAGCTTCCCTGTTAATTGTTGCGACCTTCTGAAATCCTGCCAATATATGGCCTTTGCTTATATCCCCCAAGATCGACTTCTGCTTTGTGTTGCGGACAAAATAGAGAGAAGGGGTTCCAAGTTCCTGGAAGGTGGGAGAAAACAACATCCGGAGAAGGCTGGACTTAAAGCACCTGCGAAGAAGCTGGATTTAAAGAAAGGATAGATTGAGACTTCCCTGGTGGTCCAGTGGCTAAGACTCCACACTCTCAATGCAGGAGACCCAGGTTCCATCCCTGGTCCGGGAACCAGATCCTGCATGCCCACAGTGAAGATCAAAGATTCTGCATGCTTCAACTAAGACCAGGCACAGCCAAACAAATATTTTAAAAGACATAAAGGGTAGACTTTCTATTTTAAACAGCAAGAAGAAGGGTGCAATCAATGAGATGTAGGCAGACTCACATGCTGCGGAGTGGGTCATTGTGGAAATACGCCTCTGTTGAAATTGCAAGATTTCTGTCTCACAACAGTGCACCAAAGATAGGCTTGCCAGCCTCCAACATGTAAGAGAAAAGACCACCCACGGAGTGTGTGGAAACACTGATAGCCGCTCTCGAGGGCAGCAGGAATGAAGTTCCAGACGAAATATAATCTAAATTACTCTCCTAACTGCAGAGTCTTTTCCAGGTAGTAAGTGAGGCAAGCGTGCAGGCCTCGAGAGTATTATTTTGTAAAATAGGGCATTTATGACTTCAGTAATTGGAAGTTATTGAAGGTTTGTGAAAAAAGTAAAGGCTTTTAAGTGGCTGGGGGTGGGGATGTGCACACTTGGTGCGTTTTAACAAATACACCTATGCCTTTGCTGGCAAAAAGTACTTTTTTAAATTGTCAGACACTACAGCGCTATCATTTTTACAACTGCCGTTTAAAAGCACAGGAGTCAGACTCACCTGATGGTCTGAGAGATCCTGAGACCGACGGCTTCACCTTTCCAGGCCCTAAGAGGACCATCTGGAGCACTTCTGCATTCCATGGGCAGTCTTTGGGAAGACTTGCAGTAACAGCACAACAAACAAGGAGGGTGACCCCCTCATCCCAGTTTGCCCAAAACTGTCGCCTTTTAAAAACTGAAAGTCCCAAAGCCTGAGGCAAATGCCCAGGGCCAGATGATGCCCTTTAAAGTCAGAGAGATTTAAGGAAATAGTCCTGTAGACAGACCCAGGACTCCAAGACAGACAGATGACTTTAAACGATACTGAAAGAAATTGACCGATAATTTACAAAACTTATATGGATAATTTGTGGACAATTGTGATAAGTGGAACGAATACCCAAAGACAGACACCAACAAAAGTGTTATTTTTCTGTCCCAAGAAATAATTCATGTCAGAAACCATACAGGCTGGTAATTCTAATGCTATCCAATTCCATTTAACTAAATTCAATAACTAATTTTAGGGGCACATAATTTGTGCAAAACACTAACAGATTTCTAGTCTCTGAAGTTAATGATCACATCTGAAAATAAATGTTATTAGAAACGAGTGTGAGCTACAGGATGGATGAAAGTGGAAGATGTTTCCCAAAGGAAGTAAGCTGGTCAGAACAGTGTTACTGACCTGGGTTCTTGGATTCATTGATCAATAAAAATTTACAAGAGGCCAGAGGAGAAATTCAAGGGAGGTTTTCTTGGGATGAATCTGTGGGTGGGGCCAGAGGCGTGGCTTAGGTCTGCCCACCCTTTTGGAGGTGCTGCGTGCAGGGATCATGCCCAATACCCTGCTTTTGCAGAAATGGAAGTTGGGTTTTGAGCTTTTTGTGTCTTCTTGTGCATAGGGTGTCCCAGCTGCACATGCAGGCGGTTATTTTTGGTACCTTAGAGTCTCTTTGTATTCTGTTGCTTGAGGAGACGTTGGTCCAGGTACGAACACGGCCACAGAAGGTCCCAAGTCCCAGCCGATTTCAAAAGGACAAACACTGTGTTAATCTTATGTCTGGCTCCTAGGGTAGTCACACTCATAAAGACAGGAAGTGGAGTGGTGCTTCCTAGTGACTAGGCGGAGGCAGCAGAGGGAATATTGAAACGAAACAGATAGACAGCCAGATATTCTTCCAGCAAACATGGGTTTATTTGGGATCAGGGAGAGAATGACAGTTTGGAGTCTGTAAGCATGTTGAGTCCTGTGTGGAAGTCCCCGCAGGGCAAAGGAGAGACAGGCTTTTACAGAAGGAAGAGGAAGTTGGGAGCACAGACGTGTGCATAAACATGCGTGGGTGCGGGTATGTGTGTGAACCATTTTCAAAGTGTTTACCGAATTCATTACATGATTGCTTCTGCTTATGTTTTGGGGTTTTGGCCATGAGGCAAGGCATGGGGGATCCTGGCTCCCCAACCAGAGATCGAACCTGCACTCTCTGCATTAGAAGGTGAAGTCTTAACCACTGGACCACCAGGGAAGTCCCAACTCCATGGCATTTCACTGGCAGAATCCTTGCCAGGAAAGAAAAGGAGTCTTTCCTCTTCCTATTGGGCTCTGCTTCCATCACAGGGCATAAGAGGGCCCCCACGCTTGCCAGACTCTGTTCAAGTGAGCTTTCTATTTATTCCTTTTTATAGGGGTTAGTGTTTAGTGGGTGCAGAGTTTCAGAGCTGGAGAAGATGAACAAGCTCTGGAGACTGTAGTGCCGATGGCTGTATACAACATGGTGAGTCCACTCGATGCCTCAACTGTACATTTAAACGTGGCTAAAATGGTGAATTTTCAGTTATGCATACAGCAATAAAACAAATATGAGTTCACTAAGATAATCACCAGTGAAGTCGCTCAGTCATGTCCGACTCTTTGCAACTCCATGGACTGTAGCCTACCAGGCTCCTCCATCCATGGAATTTTCCAGGCAAGAGTACTGGAGTGGATTGCCATTTCCTTCTCCAGGAGATCTTCCCGACCCAGGAATCAAACCCAGGTCTCCCACATTCCAGGCAGACGCTCTACCATTTGAGCCAGCACTAAGATAAAGTCATGCCAAATAACCTTATTTTCTTTTTGATTGGATTGCTGGACAGGGGATCAGAGAGAATTTCGTAGACATTTATCGTGAATGCAGTAAAGGTCCTGACAATCAATTGCTCCTTGTAGATGAGAACGGAAGACTTGCCGACTGCACCACTTGGCAGAGTCAAAGCTCGTTAAACAAGGACATGAAGGTCACTGTTTAGTCAGCCTGCTGTTTCTCAGCCCTGGCTACACTTCAGAAGCACTGGGTGACTTTGCTTTTTTAATGCCCAGATCCCAGCTCATACCTAACTATAAACCTCTGGGGAAGGGGTTCAGGCCACACAATTTTGGGGAAATTTCCAGCTAATTTTCATGTTTAACACAAGTCAGTTTCAAAGGAGGTTATTTGTGGCATGCTTCAGTATTCTACCTTGGAAGGCAGCACAGAAAATTTGAAATGGAGAGGGTTTAAATTTAATAAAAAACTAAGGTGCTTTTGTTTGGATGTATTTGGTTGTGTCAGATCTTAGCTGTGGCATGAAGGGTATTTCATTGAGGCACACAGACTCTAGTTGTTGCCTGCATGGGATCTTAGTTAACTGACCAAGGATCAAACCCGCGTCCCCTGTGTTGCAAAGTGGATTCTGAACCACTTGACCATCAGAGAAGTCCCCAGACCTGGGTTTTGAATTCTAGCTTCTCCATCTCTCCTGCATGAGCCCTGATCATGCATTGACCAGATCACACAACATTTCTGAGCTTGAGCTTCCTTGTACAGACATAGGATTAATTCTCCTTACCTTGCAGTTAAGTGTAAAAATGACAGATCAATGTAGTCTGTAGTCATCAGAGAGAGATTCTAGGAAGTAGGGCTGGCAAAGGGCCTTGATGAAACATACACAAGTAGGAGCATATTTGGAAAGGTGAGTTACATGCCAGAGGCCCAGCTTTAGCACAGCATGGGGGCAATTGGGAGTCTGTCACGTTGGGGTGATGCTATGTGGAGTAAGCCCTCTACCCAGCACACCTTCAGGGCAGTTTAAGAGAATTTAAGTAAAGGTAACTTTAGCTGCCCTATCTAAAACATTCTTGGACCAGCAAGAGGTAGAACCTAGAAAACCAACTTGAAAACACTTACAGTTATTTCACTTCAACAATTTTATTAGTGCCTCCTCAGTACCAATTCCCACTTTGCTGGGAATTGTAGGAAATAAACAGTAAAATCTAGGAATACTCTGATCCATATCAATAAACATTTTCTGGACTAATATATGGGGGGAATGAATCCATGAATAATAAAATATTTGGGCAAGAGAAGAAAAAATAGTCACAAAAAAAAAACACATTGCAGTGAAAATTTCAAGAAAGAGATGGTGTTTATTTTTACCTGTTAGTTAGATTTCAATTAAAGATGTGGATAGCATGCTCTTGTATTAGTTAAAATGAAATAATATCTCTCAATGCAATAAAATTCAGAAAACCTATATATACTTTCTGGGGGAGGGGAAGGGTAAATACTATGGTATGAATAATATGGGTATTGTCAGTAAAATGCCTCATCAACTGGTCTCTAGTCAAATGAGAAAAAAATAGAGAAACAAGAGAAGCAAGCGAGCAGGGGTGCGGGGTGAGATTGATTGATTCATTCAATGTAAATACATTTCACTGAAACTAATAAAATCTATAAAGTCATTTCAGCATGAGAAGGGAAGTAGAGACACATTTAGATACAAAATCATGACTCATAGTACGCTGTCCCTTCTAAAGACCCCAAGTAAGCCAAAATGTTTTCAGAATTACATTTTCCACATCACCTGAGCTGATACACCAGAGTAATATGAAATATAAATTTGACTTTCAAAGGGGGTGTTTCAAACTACATTTGCCAGTGTGGAAAATTAAGCCAATCCTTCTGGATTGATTAAGTGCATAAAACAAACCTGGAGGGTGAAGATCTATTTTCTGTCTCTCCAGGCTACTCTTCGGGGAATGTATTTTTGAGGTCCTCTTGGGAAGTGTTGATGTAGGGCCATCATTTAAAAAAATTAAACACCACACTTAGTTACATATAACAGTAGCCAGACTGGAATCCGATTGTAATTGGGGTGGCAGTGAAACTTCTTTGCGGCTGTTCAAAGGGTAGAGTACGTGGCTTTTTGCTTGTTTTTGTATTTGTGTTACTGAACGCAAGTTCATGTACTCCACGCAGACCGAGGCCAAACAATACCAAAACATCAGAGTCTGGAGCAGAAAAATGTTCATTTCAGGACCATGCAAAGAGATGGGTGGTCTAGGACCCCTAGAAAGCCCCAAATTCCCTAGGGTTTCAGCAAAGCAGGTTTAAAGGCCAGGTGAGGGTTGATTGTTGCAAATTTCTTCATGCTGTCTGTTCTTGCAGCTGTCCTCCTAGATCAGGTCAGGGTTTTTCTGTAAACCTCCAACAGGACAAATGTTTTTCTCTGTTCTGCAATTTTTTATCTCTGTATGAATGGAAAAGTGTCATACACTTAAAGGTCAGAGCCTTGACAATGAGCCATCCTGTCTATCCAAGGCCATAGGCAACATTCTTAACTTGAAGCGAAAGCAATAGAACACAAAGGTTAAAGGAACAGAACCTAAGATGGAGTTAGACTTGTTCTTCACTGTAACACGTGTTAGCTGGAGTGAGGACTCTGTGAGCGATGAGCGTGCTGCGCGGAGCACGTGGCTGGGTGACACATTTGTGCTGAAGGAAAGGAAGAGGAGCAGATTTAGAGAAAAGTTATGGAAGGAATCTCCACTTGGCTTATATTTTCATCGAGGTCCTCAAGATAGTACCCCCACACCTCTCCTTGGCTGTCTAGGTGAAGGGAATCTGGAATCTTGTTTTCATCCACTAACGTTGCAAACAAATGCCCGTGTATTTATGGAATCTAGAAAAATGGTATTGATGAACCTACTTGCAGAGGAGGGATGGAGACGCAGATGTAGAGAACGGACTTGTGGACGCAGAGGGGGAAGGAGAGAGGGGGACGAATGGAGGAAGGAGCATCAAGGTACATACACTACCGTGTGTGAACTAGCTAGCTGGTGAGACGCTGCCGTGTAACGCAGGGAGCCCCGTCTGGCGCTGTGATGACCTGGGGAGGGGAGGCTCCGGAGGGAGGGGATATACGTGTCACGTGGCCGATTCAAGTTGTTGTACAGCAGAAACCAACACAATATTGTACAAAAAATTTTTTTCATGCCTGCAAACAGTATTTCAAGGAACAAAAGAAATAAGTGGAGGCCCTCATGAGAGATAAAATGATGGATTCTTTCCCAAGAAGCAAGACTGTTCGATGTGTTTTCACAGGAGTAGTAAGTAAACCCTGGTACCTTTTTGTTGATTCCAGCCTGACTACCAAACGTATCTGAACCCTCCGAAAGTGTCCTGATAAATGGGGAATGGAAAGACTTACCAAGAGCCCTTTCTTCTTTCTCCCACCCAACACGCTTTGCTAGATCTTCTACCAGCGGACATTCTTTTAATCACCTTCAAAGAGGCTCTGGGCAAGAGGAGCCCTAGGGAGAGCAGGGGACGGTGCCATAATTGTCCCTAGACAAAGGCAGAAAAAGGAGACGACCAGAAAGGACTGAGCGCAGAGCTTGTGCGTGACGCGGGGCCCACCGTCCCCAGATGGTACCAGAGCATCAGGGTCTCTTCCTGCAAGAAAAATTGGATTAGTCACCGTCTTGTCTCCTAATGGACACACTCTGTGATCTTTAGAGCTTCATTTACTGGGTTAATAGTGCTTTGCCTGAGTTCCTTTGCTACAGAAAAAAGAAAAAAAAAATCCTGTAAGAAGAAATATTCTGGGTGCCGTCCGCAACCACTGACACGAGTAATATCGTATTCATCACAGACAGACCCCGCATCTCATTACCGCTGAAGAGTTGCCCCGGAGGCATCTGGGCTGGGGCAGGCCAGGCCTCTCATGTGGAACCGTTCAGGTATATTGTGAAATGATTTAATGCGATAATAATGTCCACTTTGCGAGATAGATTATGTTTTTCATAGTGGCTGATGGTTAATGAATGATACATTAGCAAACATCACTAAAACATTATTGGGAAATGCAGATGAAGACTTGGAGTTCTTTCTTCCTGCTTCTTCTCCACTTTCTCCCCCAGTGGTCCTACCATGGCCCCCTCCCCCTCTCTGAAGCATAAAGATGGAAAGCAGAACTTTCAAGAATCAGAAAACTTAATTTATTTAAAAGGGAAAAAAGAAAAACCCAGCTGTGTCCCTGCCTCTCAGCCTCCCCTTACCAGAAGGAAGTATGAATCCTAAAAACATTCCAACAGGAGCTGAAATATCTCTTCTGAAATCAAATGAGAATCAATGAAAGTGCGAACCTGAACAAATACATTATGTGTTGACCCAGTTTATTAGATGAAGCCGTTTACCCTGATTTGATTTATCTGGCAATACACAGCTCGGCTGTGAAATGAGATAAGCAGAGACCATTCACCTTATTTACTAGATGATCGCAGCTCTGGCCAGCGAGGCCCTGTTAAAGGGTCTGACGGCATTTCCATTACAAATTCCTGTTTCTCAGCAGCCGCATTGACTCACTCCCAGCTCCAAGCAGACCTGGCCCAGGGATCACAGACCCTGGAGACGCCCATCTTTCCGGTTGATTGTTCCCCATCCCTGTTGCTGAGTAACCAGGAGGAAGATGAGTGTCCCGCATCTAGGAGGCTGGTTCTCTCCTACCGAAGGGGTCGGGCATGGTCCCCTGTACATTTTATTTTGACTCTTCTTATAGACCTTTCCTGGATAGATTCGGTCCAAAACTTGCTGTCTCCATTTCCATTCTTCTGGGGATGGGAAGTCCTCCACGGTTCTCAGAATTCCTCTCCAACATCAGCAGGTCTCCATCCAGAAGGCTGCGAGGGGCTGAGATAATAGGAGACAGGCCCACCGTGGATTAAGAGGAGGGCCTGCCCGGAGGTTACTCCGAGTTTTTCAGTAAACATCTACAACCCAAATGCCCAGATTCAAGGAAGACTCAGAGAGACAGCAAGGGCCGGGGGCGGGAGGTTGCTATTCTTGAAGTGTGGTTTGAAGAGGGAAGAGAAGAGCATCCTAAGGTCTTTCAGTCTCATTGCTGCTTCAGCCCCGCAGCCCTGCGAAACCACACACACGGGTGAGAACCCACTGCGGGAGCCTCCAGACTGGGGGCCCAATCACGCACAGCAGAACCATCTCCAGACGTGGGGGCACAGTCCCCTTGGGGGCAGAAGTTCTCAGGGAGCTGATGCTTAGCGCGAGAGCCGTCCCCTGCCTCCCTAGTGGGATCCTTGATGGAGGAAACTGAACATGAAACCACAGGGTCTGGGTAATGTGGTCCCGAGCGTTACCCCTGAGTTCTCTTGGGAAGCCCCGAAAATAAGAGGAAGGGAATGAGACAGACACAGCCCCAGGGACAAGGAGAAGGAGAGGCTGCCAGCGCAGATGTGGCTGTTTGTGGGAGAAACCCATGTCAGGGGGGTTGCTCCAAAGGCTCTGTCTCCTCAAGATATTCTCTTCTGTCTCTTTTTTCTCCCTCTTTTTTCGGCTCTCAGGTCCTCATACCTTCCCCATGGAACCCGAAGTCAAACGCCCTTCTATCAACTCCCGTGTAGCCACAAACTGCTCTCCTGAAGCCAACATCGCAGGGCTTTGACCCTTCCCTTCAAGTCTCTCTCCTTCACTAACTTATAAGCACCTGGGTGACTACATTTTTCTCCTGATTCCCAGATGGTTCAGTGGTAAAGAATCCGCCTGCCAGTGCAGGAGACTCAGGTTTGATCCCTGTGTCGGGAAGAGCCCCTGGAGGAGGAAATGGCCACTCACTCTGGGATTCTTCCCTGGAGAATCCCGTGGACAGAGGAGCCTGGTGGACTACAGTCCATAGGCTTACAGAGAGTCGGACAGGACTGAGCATCTGAGCATGCACACACGGAAGTTTATGCTTCTCCAGCCTTGAGGATCACATGTGATAGTATTTACTTAGAATGAAAAGAGAAGCTATTTCCTTGAATCTATGGTTAAGACATACTCCCTAATGAGCTCTTTAACACTATTGGTGGCAATGTAAATTTTTACAGCCACTAAGGAAAACAGGATGAAGTTTCTTTTAAAAATTAAGAGTAAAATTACCACATGAGCTACAGAGTGAGTAACAGTCACTCAGTCGTGTCTGACTCTTTGCAACCCCGTGGACTATAGCCTGCCAGACTCTTCCATCCATGGAATTTTCCAGTCAAGAATACTGGAGTGAGATGCTATTCCCTTCTCCAGGGAAACTTCCCAACCCAGGGATCAAACCCAGGTCCTCCGCATTGCAGGCAGACTCTTTACCATCTGAGCCACTAGGGAAGCCCTTAACTACCGGAACTACCATACAACCCAGCAATCCCATTTCTGAATATATCGAAAGGAAAGGAAACTACTATTCTGAAGAGACATCTGCACTGTTATGTTATTGAGTGTTACTCAGTGTTATTCACAGCCCCACCCATCAACAGAAAATTGGATTAAATATTTACTGAGCATGGCCCCACCCATGAGAACAAGACCCAGTTTCCCCCTCAGCCAGTCTCTTCCATTAGGAAGCTTCCATAAGCCTCTTATCCTTATCCATTGGAGGGCAGACAGACTGAAACCACAATCACAGACAACTAGACAATCTGATCACACGGACCACAGCCTTGTCTAACTCAATCAAACTAAGCCAGGCTGTGTGGGGCCACCCAAGACATACGGGTCATGGTGGAGAGCTGTGACAGAATGTGGCCCACTGGAGAAGGGAATGGCAAACCACTTCGGTATTCTTGCCTTGAGAATCCCATGAACAGTATGAAAAGGCAAAAAGATAGGACACTGAAAGATGAACTCCTCAGGTGGGTAGGTGCGCAATATGCTACTGGACATCAGTGGAGAAATAACTCCAGAAAGAAGGAAAAGATGGAGCCAAAGCAAAATCAACACCCAGTTGTGGATGTGACTGGTGATGGAAATAAAGTCCAATGCTGTAAAGAACAATATTGCCTGGACTGTGAGGTCCATGAATCAAGACAAATTGAAAGTGATCAAACAGAAGATGGCAAGAGTGAACATCAACATTCTAGGACTCAGTGAACTAAAATGGACTGGGATGGGTGAATTTAATTCAGATGACCATTGTGTCTGCTACTGTGGGCAAGAATCCCTTAGAAGAAATGGAGCAGTCTTCAGTCAGCAAAAGAGTCCGAAATGCAGTACTTGGATGCAATCACAAAAAGGACAGAAGGATCTCTGTTCATTTTCAAGGCAAACCATTCAATATCACAGTAATCCAAGTCTATGCCCCAACCAGTAATGCTGAAGAAGCTGAGGTTGAAAAGTTCTATGAAGACCTACAAGAACTTCTAGATCTAACACCCAAAAAAAGATGTCCTTTTCATTATAGGGGACTGGAATGCAAAAGTAGGAAGTCAAGAGATACCTGGATAACGGAAATTTGGCCTTGGAGTACAGAATGAAACAGGGCAAAGGCTAATAGAGTTTTGCCAAGAGAACGAACTGGTCATAGCAAACACCCTCTTCCAACAACACAGCAAAGACTCTACACATGGACATCACCAGATGGCCAACAATGAAATCAGATTGATTATATTCTTTGCAGCCAAAGATGGAGAAGCTCTATACAGTCAGCAAAAACAAGACCGGAAGCTGACTGTGGCTCAGATCATGAATTCATTGCCAAATTCAGACTTAAATTGAAGAAAGTAGGGAAAACCACTAGACCATTCAGGTATGACCCAAATCAAATCCCTTATGATTATACAGTGGAAGTGAGAAATAGATTCAAGGGATTAGATCTGATAGACTGAGTGCCTGAAGAACTATGAATGGAGGTTCGTGACATTGTACAGGAGGCAGTGATCAAGACCATCCCCATGGAAAAGAAACGCAAAAGGCAAAATGGTTGTCTGAGGAGGCCTTACAAATACCTGAGAAAAGAAAAGAAACCAAAGGCAAAGGAGAAAAGGAAAGATATACCCATTTGAATACACAGTTCCAAAGAATAGCAAGGAGCGATAAGAAAGCATTCCTCAGTGATCAATGCAAAGAAATAGAGGAAAACAATAGAATGGGAAAGACTAGAGATCTCTTCATGAAAATTAGAGATACTAAGGGAACATTTCCTGCAAAGATGGGCACAATAAATGACAATGGTATGGACCTAACAGAAGCAGAAGATATTAACAGGTGGCAAGAATACATAGAACTATACAAAAAGATCTTCATGACCCAGATAACCAGGATGGTATGATCACTCACCTAGAGCCAGACATCCTGGAATGTGAAGTCAAGTGGGCCTTAGGAAGCATCACTACAAACAAAGCTAGTGGAGGTGATGGAATTCCAGTTGAGCTCTTTCAAATCCTAAAAGATGATGCTGTGAAAGTGCTGCACTCAATGTGCCAACAAATTTGGAAAACTCAGCACTGGTTACAGGACTGGAAAAGGTCAGTTTTCATTCCAATCTCAAACAAAGGCAATGCCAAAGAATGTTGAAACTACCACACAATTGCACTCATCTCACACGCTAATAAAGTAATGCTCAAAATTCTCCAAGCCAGGCTTCAACAGTACGTGAATCATGAACTTTCAGATGTTCAAGGTGGATTTAAAAAAGGCAGAGGAACCAGAGATCAAACTGCCAACATCTGTTGGATCATCAAAAAAGCAAGAAAGTTCCAGAAAAACATCTACTTCAGCTTTATTGACTATGCCAAAGGCTTGACTGTGTGGATCACAACAAACTGTGGAAAATTCTTCAAGAGATGGGAATACCATACCACCTAACCTGCCTCCTGAGAAATCTGTATGCAGGTCAAGAAGCAATAATTAGAACTGGACATAGAAAAACAGATTGGTTCCAAATAGGGAAAGGAGAATGTCAAGGCTGTATATTGTCACCCTGCTTATTTAACTTATATGCAGTGGACTGGATGAAGCACAAGCTGGAGTCAAGATTGCTGGGTGAAATATCAATAACCTGAGATATACAGATGACACCACCCTTATGGCAGAAAGTGAAGAACTAAAGAGCCTCTTGATGAAAGTGAGAGAGGAGAGTGAAAAAGTTGGCTTAAAACTCAACATTCAGAAAACTAAGATCATGGCATCTGGTCCCATCACTTCATGGCAAATAGATGGGGAAACAGTGGAAACAGTGACAGACTTTATTTTGGGGGGCTCCAAAATCACTGCAGATGGTGACTTCAGCCATTAAAGGAAATTAAAAGACACTTACTCCTTGGAAGAAAAGTTATAACCAACCTAAACATCATATTAAAAAAACAGAGACATTACTTTGCCAACAAAGGGCCGTCTAGCCAAAGCTATGGTTTTTCTAATAGTCGTGTATAGATGTGAGAGTTGGACTATAAGGAAAGTTGAGTACTGAAGAACTGAAGATTTGAACTGTGGTGTTGGAGAAGACTCTTTAGAGTCCCTTGGACTGCAAGGAGATCCAATCAGTCCATCCTAAAGGAGATCAGTGCTGAATATTCATTGGAAGGATTTATGCTGAAGCTGAAATCTCCAATACTTTGGCCACCTGATGTGAAGAACTGACTCATTTGAAAAGACCCTGATGCTGGGAAAGATTGAGGGCAGGAGGAGAAGGGGATGACAGAGGATGAGATGGTTGGATGGCATCACCGATTAGATAGACCTAAGTCTGAGCAAGCTCCAGGAGTTGGTGATGGACAGGGAGGCCTGGCGTGCTGCAGTCCATGGGGTCACAAAGAGTCAGACACTCTGAGTGACTGAGCTGAACTGATTTATTGTAGCCAAATGTCCATCCAGAGGTGAATGAATAAAAAAGGTTTTGTATACATACAATGGAATACTATTCAGTCTTTGAAGAGAAGGAAATCCCACCGTTGTGACACCATGGATGATCCTGGAGGGCATTATGTTAAATGAGATAATCTAGACAGAGAAAGACAAATACTATATGATCTTATTTATATATGGAACCTTTTAAAAAATGAAAAAGTCAAACTCATAGAAGCAAAGAGTAGAATGGTGGTCAGTAAGGGCTGGGGGCAGATGGGTGAGAAGTGGGAGATGTAGGTGAAAGGGTAGAAGTGTTTGATTATAAGATGAATAAGATGAATAATTTACTCCATGCTTACTGTGATGGTTACTTTTATGAGTCAGCTTGACTGGGCTAAAGAAGATAGCTGGTAAACATTATTTCTGGGTGTGCCTGTGGGGTATTTCTGGAAGAGATGAGTATTTGGTTCAATGGACTGAATGAAGAGATGCCACTTGGGCATCACCCAGTTCATTGGAACAAAAAGATGAAGGAAGCGCAAACTCTCTCTTTTCGAGCTGGGACATCCATTGTCTCCTGCCCTTATTGTTCCTGGCTCTTGGACCTTTCAGCTCCAGGACTTACACCATCGGCTCCCACATTGTACACTTTTAATATATGCAACTTTTATGTGTCAATAAAATCACATATTAATAAAACTGGGGGGAATAAAGAAATGCCCCTTATATACTCAGTATTTCTCCTTATTAGCAAGTCACCAACAGCACTCCATCATAGCTCAAGAAACACAAAATAAGCAGCAATACATAGTTAATGATTTCTTGACTGGTAGTAGCTTGGGAATTTGTATTCAAATCTATTTTAAAGGTAAACCCCACAGTATTCCAGAGGTGTATTTTGTATATCCAGTGACTGTAGCTGACAATAAGTCCTAATGAGAATAAGTCACCCAATGGGGACAGACGATTTCTTTAGGCCCTTAGGGGATTCAGAGGCTAATTTCCCGCAGTGTTCAGATTTCAGTGGTCCACAGATGGTTTTCCAGTCTTCCAGCGGCACAGCCAAGTATGTCTGACTGCCTTCTCTGGGGCAGAAGGCAGTGCTGAATTTCACTGTTCTTCTGCTTGAATCCTCACGTTCGAGACTTTGATCTTTTAAACCACACCACTGCTTTCAGCTCAGACTAGAACTCGTTTTGAAGTTTCTATGTGAATAGAGCTGGCTGTTGGCCACAAAGTTACTCAGATGTCTAAGACAGCGCTAGAAGACCTAGCTGCCAAGAGCAGATGTTCTATCAGGTCAGATTGCATCAAGGCCATATAGACATGCTTCACTCAAAATCTCTTCTGTATTGCTTCATCATACAGGGAAGGAACTGTGGCAAAACCTCTGGGCATATAAACAGTATGTATACGTTTCTGTCATGACAATACTCAAGTCCACTCTTGATGAAACCTGGGGGCAAAATGCTTTTAGGCATCCTCTCAATTTAAGGCTTGACCACTGGAATACCTGATTAAATTAGAATGGTGATGAAGGATAACTCTTGTCTCCCAGGAGACCCTTGGATTCCAACAGTGTACTTAGCCCCTTTCACCCAATAACATTCCGTTGTTCAAATTTCTTTGAGTATCATCTTTTTAAAAATACATTCTTCTAACATGAAACCAAGCAGTGTTTCCATTTGGGGATTTTTCCCCCCTTCAATTTACGACAGAAATAAATGGTCCGAGTTTATTTTTCCCATCTGCTCTGCATTCAGGAATCTGCTATAAGATTTAGAAGCACAGAAGATTCTATTTGCACTGTTTACACCCACTGCCCACCAGGCTGTAACACAAATTCAGCCGGAACCTACTGTTGTATTGCTCAAAGGACTCAGGAGCCCTAATTACCAGATAGTTACACAAAATTCTGACTGGGCTGGTATTTCATTGCAGTTTTTCTTTAGAGTACAGAACCTCTCTCTTCTTCAGCTTGAAATTACCTCTGCTGACCCCCAAACAATGTTCTAGTGCAGGAAGAAATAGGAACAGTCCCTCAGATTATTTCTTTCCTAAAGTCCAAAAGTTTTGGCTTATTTTGAGGAAACATGAAATATTTTGGAACATTAAGAACACAGGTTTTAAAGGCAGATATATCTGGATTTCAGACCCGGCTCTGAGCTTGAACAACCTAACTCACCCTTCTGATATTAGTAGGATGTTATCTACTTCCTAAATTTGAGGTAGCAAATTCAATGAAATAATTACCATCAGTGTCCAAATACAAGACATGAAGAAACATAATATATATCCTAACTTTACCAGAAAAAGATTTTAGGGAAAAGTCATTTTGTGATACTTGTCATGAAATTGATTTTAATGTGTTTTTGGAAACATTACATGCTAATCTTAATTTGTTTATGTGTTAATCGCTCAGTCGTGTCCAACTCTTTATGACCCCAAAGCCCACCAGGCTCCTCTGTCCATGGGGCTTCCCAGGCAAGAATACTGGAGCGGGTTGCCATTTCCTTCTCCAGGGGGTCTTCCCAACCCAGGAAGCAAACTCATGTCTCCTGCATCTCCTGCATTGCCAAGTGGATTCTTCACCACTGAGCAACCTGGGAAGCCCAGCAGCTTCTAGGAAGACCAAGGACCGTGGAGCAAAGAGAGCCAGCAAGCTGAGTCCCCGGCAGTCACGGGGCTAGTGCGCACAGCAGGGTCCCGCCCGCACCACGCATGCCCGCCTTGCATCTGGGCAGGCTCTGTGCTGGACCTTGCACTCCCTCTGGGAACCTCCTCTGAGACCTGAGCTGCCCTGGACGGAGTCCTTTGACCAGCCTCTCACTGGGGGGGCCACGGCGGGCACGCAGTTCATCTGCACCTCTTCAGTCCCTTCTTCCAGCCATCCCTGGTGTATGAGTTTCCTACGGCTGCTGTACCAAACGGGTACATCTTATGCCGGAGGTCAGAAGTCCAAACCTGGACAAAAAGGATGTGTTGGCAACACCTCGCTCCCTCCAGAGGCGCTAGAGGCAAATCTGTTTCCAGAGCTCTATCTCCCCAAATCTTTGATGCCTGATCCCTTTCCTCCAGCTGCAAATCCAGCCATGTGGGACCCTGCTTCCTTTCTCACAGAGCCTCGTTCTAGAGTCAGACTTCCCCGCCTCTTATGAGGACGCTTCTGCTTACATTTAGGGCCTTACTTAGGTAATCCCGGCTAATCTCCCCATCTGATGATTCTCTGTTTAATTACACGTGCAAAGTGCCTTTAGCCATGTGAGATGACATTCACAGCTCTCTGGGATTAGGACCTGGATATCTCGGGGGCCGTGATTCAGCCAACTGCTCCCATCAGTGCATCTGTCCTGGGTCCTCAGACCAGCCCACCTGGCAGCTGAACACAGCACCAGGTGATTACCGCCGATGCCCGGGGGACAGAGAGCCCTCCGCGGGACCCCGCCAGAATTCCCGGCCCACAAAAACATGAGCTCTGATAACATGGTGGATGTTCTCCACAACTGACATTCCAGGGTAATTTGTTACGTAGCAACAGGTAGCCAGGAAAGAACGGGCCCTGATGGGTCTGGCTTGGTGAGGCCCACTCTGCCCAGAAGCTCATCTTATGCCAGGTGCACGTCCCTGAGACAGCTGTTGGGTCAAGAGTGCCTTGAAGATTACCCCAGTCACCCCGCCATCACTGTTTGAGCAGAGGGAAGTGAAGGGAAAGGATGCTCCTCTTCTGTGCGTGGAATTGGCTCTGAGCGGATGAAAACCACTCTGGAGCATCTTTCTGTTTCCACCCCAGACTCTTCTCAAAATGTCCTTCTCGTCTCCAGCTTTCCCCCAAAGTCTGAAGTAGTGACATCCTTTGAGAAGTAAGTAGGGATCACGGTCCGCAGAGAAACATTTCTGTTTCCCTTCTCTCCACTTTAACCTCTGTCTTCACAAGCAGTGGCTTGGGTACCACGTACCTGTCTGAGAGGCCCTGCCTTACCGCTGTTCTCCGGCGGGTCCCTGTTCTTCTGACCTGGAGAAGCGTGCGAGGGGGTTTTTAATATTCCAGAAGATGAGTTGTCCTAATAGCTTTTGCCCTTACCCTGTCTCAGTGGAAACCGGACATGCTTTCCAATTTTCTGGTTTGGAAGATGGAAATCCTGGATGCTGTCTCTTCAACATGCCGTGTTCATAAATACTCCTCCACAGTTGAAAGCAGTCTAGAGTCTGTTTAAAATTACAAAAGATTTTATAGGGGACTTGCCGGATTTGTTTACTCTAGTGACTCAGGACATTTTGTTCCTTGTAAGCCCTTCATTTCTTCAGGAGCACAAATCAGGCATTTACTGAGAGAGACACTCATGTCCCCAGGGATATGAGTGAAGAGGGGACATCGAAATAGAAACAGGATGTCACACAGCCTAACCTAGGCCAGCCTAGAAGTCGTCCTTGTCCTGGGGTTCCATGTAAGCCTCCTTTTCCCACTTCAGATTTGTATCTGACGGAGTTTAAGGTAATGTCCCAGCAAAGTATTTGCATTTGATAAGGTTATTTCTGAAAACTCTCAGGAAAATGAATAGTATTTGCTAGTGAACCTGGGAGAGGGCTAGGGTTATGGAGAGGACAGAAAGAAAAAAACTCCTGTTTGCTGAATGAATGAAGAAATGATGAATGCAGGCCCCTGTTCTCAGCTGGCTGGTCTTATTCATTTCTGACCATGTATTTTCAGTCTTAAATCCGTCTTGTGACTTTCAAGGTGAAAGATTGGGATCACACCCCCAAAGTCATTTTGAGTAAGTTTTCACCATCTTTCTCCCCTTCTCAAAGCAATACTTTGTTGAGGTCATAAGGTTATTGAGAGTAAAAGATGATTCCCTTTTTACTCACTTTAAGCATCATTCAATTCTGTTTAATGCAAATATTTTGAGGAAGGCGTAATTTCCCATCACAGAGCTAAGCCCTAGATCTGGGGGAGGGTGTGAACGAGGATGATCATCCATCCTGGTTTTTCTGGGGCTGAGGGTACCCCAGGATACAGGAGTTGGGACTGTAAAACCAGGGGAGTCCTGGAGCAACCCAGATGAGTGGGTCACCCTTCCACCATTCCAGAGTTGTAGTCAAAAGTGGAAAGTTCCAGTAAAGGTGGAAACAGAGCCATGAGGCACGCTGTCAGAGAGGAAGGGAACGGTGCTCTAGTTTAATGGTGAGGGGAGTTTTCCTCAAACAGACACTGAAGTGATAGTAGAAGAATCAGCTCAGGTTAGCTCAAAAAGCAAGAGGAGACCACTGATGATGGTCCGATGGGGAGGACTCAGCGCTTCCAATACAGGGAGTGCAGCTTCAGTTCCTGGTTGGGGAACTAAGATCTCACATGCCAAAAAAAAAAGCAAGAGGAAAAAACGTTCTGACACGTGCGCAGCCTCGATGCTGGAGAAGGTGTGGTGCAGGTGAGGAAACAAGCCATCCTCCGTGAGCAAAGTCGAGAAAAGGAGGGATTTCTTCTCGGAGGACACGCTCCACCTTGTGAAGGCCTCTGACGCGATGTTTCAGATTCTAGGTCCTACCCTACAAGAGACGGGAAGTCAAGAGGCTTTAAGGAAAACCGTACCATTCTCACACCATCAGATTCCGCTAACAGCCTCTGCTGCCACCTGTTCGTTCTTTCTGAGGACACCAATCCCATCCAATATAGACCTGACCTGAAGCCCCTCTCAGTCACAGAGAAATAAACTGCCCTGGGAAATAAACTACATATTCTGCCCAGATGTGTACAGGAGGAAGCCAAGTGTAAGTAACTAGTGACGGGTAAGTGTGATCTGCCCATACAGACTTCGACGGCTGCTGGAAAACACCCTAGACTCCACCCGACTCACCCCCGCTGTTGGGGTCCTTTAATGGACCGGAACCTGGTGGTTCGGAGTCAACAATGAGAAAGTGAAAGGAGGAAAGAGGCTAATATTCCCTGGGTTAGCAGCCGGCCTTCGCGCTCCAGGGAAACAGCCAGAAATAGAGAGAAAGAAAGAAAGACACGGGGACCCAAGCTCTGATGGAACAAGGGTGCTTTATTGAATTCTGTAAGAGTATATATACCAGTAGCTTCTTTAGATAAAGAGCAAGAGACCAGACTTTACAAGTTTACCAAGGAAGCAAGGAGCAATAGAGGCCATAAGGCCAAAAAGTGATCCATATCAAAAGAGGGTCATAAATAGTTACTTTTCACCGTATAGAAAAACTAATGAAGGAAATGCATACGGGAGAGGCTTGACTCTCCTCTTAATTCCTGAATATTCAGGAATTAATAAGGAACAGAGGATTCACAACAGATCCAAAACAACACACAGGAAGCCTCCTGTTAAATGCTTCCTGACACCCAGCCCTGTGAGGATGCCCGGAATCTCGCCCAGGGGCAACTCATTGTAACCTAGCCTCATCTACTCTGCACTTTAGAAGCCTCTCTGGTGGATGTGTTTCTCAAGCCTTCATTCTCTCCAAGACTGTTAATTTAACAGAAGCCTGGCTTTTCCTGGGTTGCTGTTTCTCCAAGGATGCTTGAGTGCTAGGTCACTTTAGTCATGTCTGATTCTCTGTGACCCCATTGACTGTAGCCCGCCAGGCTCCTCTGTCCATGGGATTCTCCAAGCAAGAATACTGGGGTGGGTTGCCATCACCTTCTCCAGGGAATCTTCCCAACCCAGGGATCGAACCCAGATCTCCTGCACTGTAGGTGGATTCCTTACCACTGAGCCACCAGGGAAGCCCCAGGGATGGGTCCAGCACTTGTGTTTTAACAGGCCCTCCTGTAGGTTCTGACACTCCACTCAATGGTTTGAAGCCATCATCCTATGCAAAAGTCGGACAACAGGCTCAGGAGTTTGAGCGGGGCGGAGTTTTCCCTCCTCAGCCCACGGGCCATGAAAAGTGGGAACTATTCCAAATCTAGAATCCCTTTGCCAAAGCCCTGCATTTTAACCTGCTCCCACTAACAGCCAAACTTCCCTCTACCCCCTCACCTCTTACTCTACCTGCCTTTCTCTTTTCCGGTTTCAAGTTAATGTTTCATTTTCTCAGCTTTGTTTCCAGATGACTAATCTGGAGCTTTAGTGCAGAGAGTCAGACAACCATCCCTGAGTCAGAAGCCACTCTGAGAACTCAGAGTGACCCTGCCTCTCCCCTTCATTCCTGCACCCCTATTTCCTTCCTTCCTTCCTTCTCTTTTCTTCTCTCCCTGTCTTCCTCCTTCCCTCCTTCCTTCCCTCCATCCCTTCCTTTTTCATTCATTTGGTTCCTTACTGAAGTCCTCCCAGCAGCTCTATTCATCCTCAAGCACCCAAACCTCTCCCATAACCAGGAGAGCTCCAGCGGCTTGCTTCTCCCAGCCAGGTCCTCTGACCATCTCCCCCATAATCATGTGGGAAGTTTGCTGAAGATGCAGACTCCTCGTCCAAAGCAGTATAAGCCCAACTCCTCTTCAAAACAGTTTTTTCAATGTTTGAAGGGAACTGTCTTGTCCTCTCCAAGGCGCATCTTCACCGAGGCAGATAGCCCAACGATGTTTCGGGCATCATCTCACACACTAGTCATCTCATGATGTCCATAATCCTCACATGCTCGCCCACGGTTTCTGGGTTTTCACTCTCCCTCTTTGCAGCGCTGGCCCTCACTCCAAAGTTCATATTCCCATTGTCCTGGCTGTCCCTGAAAAAAATGTTATCCTGGGTAAGGGCCTCTTTTTTTTTTTTTTTTCTCAATTCTATCACTTCTAGGGAAAGTACCAGTGTCTCAGTTAAGCTGTGATCAGCAGATGCGGCCAATCAACGTAATTGCTTGGGGAAAAATGCATACCTTCAGGGGCCTCACCTACTGACTCAGAGTTTTCAGGGGATGGGGCCCAGGAGGCTGGGCTTTTCTCATATTCTCTCAGCGAATCCATCAGCCACCCACTGCACCTCTGACCTAAACCTTCCGGAACATGTTTGACTTTGAACTCTGAAAACTGCCTGCGTCTCAAATAATTAATTGTCCATTTAAGGATGACAAAGTGCTAACTGAGAGGTGCTATCTATATTGCTTGATGTACAACCAGAAACAGAAAATGAATTTTTTTTAAAAAAAGATGTTTACTTCTTACAGTTCTGAAAGTTGGCCGGTTCAAGGTCAAGGGGCTGATATCTGGTGAGGACTCTTCTTGGCTTGCAGAGGCCACCTCGCTGCGTGTTCCCAGGCCTCTCCACTTTTGAAAACAGTGTTTTTGGTTTCATGTCTCCAGATCATCGAACTTGGGACCCTGTGGCATTTTTGACGCATGATTTCAAATAGAAATATTAGGCAAACATGAATTTATTTATCCATCTTATTTCATTTAAATGGCACAGAATATTGTCTAAAATAATGTTGGAACCTTAAAAAAAGAAAAACTTTGGCTTGAAATTATTATTAAAAATCTATCCATGGGATTTTCTCTGGGAAAATTTTTTTAGCCTCTCAAGATTGACACTTTATTGCAAATTGTGACATTTATTTGCTGAATTACTAGGCTTGTAGAGTTCTTGTAGAATATTGAATAACTCAAACTCCTTTACAAACTGGAAGACTTGAATTCTCCTTTCCCTCATGAAACCTGTTCTGCTTCATGAAAAGCTTATAAAGCTCATAACAGGGGTAATTCGGACCAAAATTCAAAACCATGAAACAGGCAAAGGTAATCCTTGCCAGTCTCATCCCTATGTGCAGAACCCTGCTTTCCCCAGGAGCCCCGTCTAGAAGCCTCATACAAGGTCTCTTCTCATGTTCCATGTCTAATGCTCCCAAGGTGATCAGGGCTCAGCCTCTGTGTCTTTGCCTTATTACTTCCAGAGTCACAATCCCAGGAAGCAGCATGGAAATTATTTTCTTCAAGTCTACCCATGGCATAGACCCATTTCTACCTGCTCATCCCCAGGAAATACAACTGAAATCCATAAATAACACAAAAAGCAAGCAGGAGAGAACTCTGAAAGGGGAGTGATATAAAAGCCCCCTGGTTTGGAGCCCCAGGGCCAGAGGGACAACATAAGGATGGGGTGTCTCAAGTCCCCCCACCAGCGGGGCAAGGCGACCCAGGCCCGGCATTTCTTTCCCCCAAGCTAGTAAGAGAAGGCAGGTCGGTTGGCTCATCCCTCCCCTGGGATGACCAGAAGGCCCATCTGACAACAGAAGGCAAACCAGCATTGTTTGGATTTGGAGCCCCCAAGAGAGGTGCTCTTTTTTTTTTTTTAATGTGGACCATTTTTAAAGTCTTCATTGAATTTGTTACAATATTATTCCTGTTTTTTGTTTTGGTTTTTTACCCCCAGGCATGTGGGAATCTCAGCTCTCTGACCAGGGATTGAACCTGCGCCCCCTGCATTGAAAGGTGAAGTCTTAACCCCTGGGCCACCATGGAAGTCCCAAGATGTTCTTCTTGAGAACAGGTCAGGAGACTCCTCTTTCCTCCCCTGGCTGAGAAATTCTGGAGCATCCAGCCACACGGAAGCCCCCTCCCCACCCCAGCAGATATTCACCTCAACAAGCTTCTACAAGGATATGGAGGCAGCCAGTCTATGGCTTGACTGAAGAGAAGTAAACTTCAGAGACTCTTGGGAGTTGAGTGTCTGCTCCTGAGAGTCATACCAGCCTTAGCAACTCTGTCTGGGGCTGTGCAATAAAATGCAGCCATCTCAAACCCTCTGTAGCATTGTGCTTATTTTTCTTTTCTTATTTTCCAGAGAGTTACCAGCATCCCCTCTCCTAAAGCCCCAACCACGACCTTGGACTGTATTAGAAGATGTTTTCTTGCTATTTGAACCCTCTGAGTCATTTCTCCAAAAATAGGTGCCGATACAGCCGAAGCCTGACACCACGGTTGTACCACATTGCCAGGGTTGCCAGGTGCTTAGAAAATTATATGTTACCGTGCACAAAAGAAATTGCTTGCTGTAGCTCTTCTTTGATCTCTCTTTTTCCAAATTCATTCCCACATTTTAAAAACGTAGAGCTAAGGAATTCATGCAATTTATGAATTGCTGAAAATGTTGACAAAGTATTACTTTGACAAGAGGAGTTGTTTGTGCAAGTTACTTTGGGGACGTTAGCGCTCTTGGAATGAGCCTTGACCTTGTCCTAAGTCATCTCTTAGGTTTCTGGAAAGCCTCGTCTTAGATCCATGTCCGCCTCCTCAAAACCACAAACTCAGAGATTTCATGATTGATCCAACCCATATTTATTTTCATTCATCAGTTTTAGGAACAGCGGTAAGTAAAAAAAGTGCTACAGAGACATCTCAAGGACCCCAAATTGAGTCGGTCAAATTCTTTCAGATTCTCATTTCTCACTTTACAAGCTACTGTTGCCTGTCCCCAAAAAAGAGGGGGAGGGAGAGCTCCAAGAGATAAACCCCCTTTCCGGGACCACACAGTGTCAGATAGAGGAAGGTTTGGAAATAGCTTTTTCCAGGCTTGATCAGGCTTGTTTTGTCTGGCAAATGAATTATGTAAACCTTATCCACCAGAAACCGTTTCAAGTCAATTAATTGTTGTAATTACTTAAGATTTCTTTTTAATGAATATGGCTCTCCAGGGATTCGATGATATCCTGTCATCTGTAGGGCCTGATAAATGAAATGTGATTTGTGGCTGACTGCAAACTGAACCCTTGTTCTTGAGCCATGCCTGCCTCCCCGCGTGCTCATTAAATGGAAGAAATGCCCTTGATGGAGGCAGGGGCGATCATCAGAAACCATTCCCAGTTAGCTCGCAAGTGAGGGGCTAAATGGCTGCTCACACCCTTTTCCCTCTGCTTCTCACCTCCATCCTCCTGGAGGCGAGTCAACCAAGCCATGACATCGGCAAAGCCACACGTTAGCAGCAGCAGCAGCCTCACCCTTTCATCTCCCATCTCCATTAGGTTCAAAAAAGTAGGCTCGCAAACAACTCTCTGGGGATGATTCTAGAAGTTCATGTAGAAATACAGGAATTATTTCCTAGCCACACTCTCTCTCTCCACTAATATTCTGCTATTTTTTTTTTATTTACACTCCCACGTGTAAATATTATCAGACAATCCAAAAAAATGTGTACAAACAGTAAAAGAGGAAAGCTATTTTACCAAAGAACCATGATTCAGTTGGATGGGGCACAAAAAGTTATACTTGTTCATTTTCAGAACCACACTGTGAATTGGTAAAATGAGATAGATTTTATTACAGCAAGATTTTGCAAAAGATTTTCTAACTCAGGGATAGGCATGATCTATTCTAGATGGCTGACTTTATGAAACATAAGTGGCTCTTCTCATCTTGAAGCTTTTGCCTCTACAAGCATTGATAAAGTAGCTTGACCTCACGTGGACACCCCATTTACAAATGTTGAGCAAACCATACATAGTTACAGATAAGACAGTCTAAAATGGCACAACCAAATACTGGAAACCAGTCCCAGTAGAGTCGCCATCTACACTAGCAAACAAACCTCTGCAATAAAAGATCATTTTTAAATATTTGTTGCCTTCAGTGGCTTTATTTTTGCCCTTCAAATCATTTTCTCTACCCGAGAAAACTGTATTTTTCCGGGACATTTCTACTTGGTAACCTTTATAATCATAAAGCAGTTTCTAGCCAAAATTCAAAATCTTCAGAGAAGATTAAAATAAATTAACATTCAGTTCAGTTCAGTTCAGTCACTCAGTAGCGTCTGACTCTTTGCGACCCCATGAATCGCAGCATGCCAGGCCTCCCTGTCCATCACCAACTCCCGGAGCTTACTCAAACTCATGCCCATCAAGTCGGTGATGCCATCCAGCTCATCCTCTGTTGTCCCCTTCTCCTGCCCCCAATCCCTCCCAGCATCAGGGTCTTTTCCAATGAGTCAACTCTTCGCGTGAGGTGGCCAAAATATTGAAGTTTCAGCTTCAGCATCAGTCCTTCCAATGAACACCCAGGACTTAGTGAACCTATAAAACATTTTAACACAAAATTGGTATCTTCATTGTCATAACTCAAACATTTGATTTACAATTGAAAACCATCATAGAGAAAATACTGCAAGAAAAGTATACATTTGTTTTGAAATCTATAATTTTTGCTGAAATTTAAAATTTCACTAAACTGTGTGAAGCTAGTAACAATGCATATCTGTAATAAAACATGTGAACAAGAATTCTGCAAAATAATCAGCTACTACTCCTAAATATTCAAGCCATGTTTGCTGATTCAGAGTTGGAGTTTCATGGTCTTTATTTCAGGCTGTTACCATTCCCTTACAAACTCATGAGTTCTAAGTCAAATTTAAATAGGAAAGGTTGTAAAACAGACAAACACTGGTTTATGGCTACAAGCCTTTTCACTGTGGAATATCTTTCACATCTTAAAATTTTAACTCTAGGAAAACCCAGGATCATTAAAGACATTTGAAGATCAAAGGTCTTATTAAAGAATGCAGCTAGTCGATATTCACTGAGTAGCTGATAAAGAGGCACATACTAGATGCTTTAGTGATAATAGTGACATAGTCCCTGACCTCAAGGATGCATTGAGCCTCTGTTTCAATAAAGATTGTTCAACAAAGACAGACAGTGTCCATCATCCCATTTATCCCCTCTATATAATGTAAGCCCCATATTCTCATTCATCTCTTCAAACCCAGATTCAATAATTGTTCATTGAGGACTATACCATACACCAATAGTGGTATCTGCACTGGCCACATTAAATAGCGGTGTGACTTTTGGCAAGTCACAGAAATCTTTTTATCTCTGTTCGCTTATCTGCAGAGTGCAAATAATAACCATGATGATGGAGGTGCATGCTGAGTCACTTCAGTCGTGTTCGGCTCTTGGCCATCCTAGACTGCAGCCCACCAGGCCCCTCTGCCCATAGGATTCTCCAGGCAAGAGGACTGGAGTGGGTTGCCATGCCCTCTTCCTGAGATGTGTGTGAAGCATTAAGTGATTTAATGTGTCTTAAGCACTCGGTGCTTAGGGAACTCTGCTCAATGTTATGTGACAGCCTGGGTAGGAGGGGAGTTGGGGAGAGAATGGGTACATGGATATGCAGAGTCGAGTCCCTTGCTTGTTCACCTGAAACTATCACAACACTGTTAATCAGCTATAGGTCAACACAAAACAAAGAGTTTTTAAAAAAAGAAAAGAAATACAACTTTTAAAAATAAGCACCATGTGTCTGGTACAGAGCAAAGGACCAGTAAGTTGCTTGTTGTAGCTGTTATTGTCGTCATTTGCATCTGAATTATGACTTATAAGGAAACAGAGGCACAGAGAAACTAAGCCAAGTCGCCAATATCGTGCAGCTGGAAACAGAACTAAAATTCAGGACAGCTTTCTTTCCCCAAACTGACCATCATTCCTTAAGTAAACAGTTGTATGCCATTCCATAGCCAGTCAGGAGAAGGTCATGGCGACTTCCCAGTTCTCCTCCTCAGCATCAGTAACCATCAGCATCGTGTGTTACAATCTGAGGTGACGCCAATGCCAGGAATATAGCATTCAATGTAACTTTAGTTAAATGGGGGCTTCTCAGGTGGCGCTACTGGTAAAGAACCTGCCTGTAATGTAGAGGACACAAGAGACACAGGCCGGTCCCTGGGTCAGGAAGATACCCTGGAGGAGGGCATGGTAACCCACTAGATGGGGTCTTTTACTCCAACGTTGTAGGATGGTAGGGAAGCAGCACAGAACAAATTCTAATCCTTAACAAACCCGTATGAAATATGTATTGTTGGCTTACTTTTAAGATAAAATCGATACTCAGATTGATTACATCACTTACTTAAGGTCACATAGAAAGGGGTTGAGTTAGGACTTTCCTGTTTTCCAAATTCTGTGACCTAAAAACATTTAGAAGGCATGGTTCAACTATATTCCAGATGGCATGGTTCCAACTGCACTTTCTCTTCTGAATTCCTGTTTGATGGACAATTAAATATCAAGTAGATCAAGTTCTCCTCATTTCACTTATTTTCTGTTTTATTCCTGGGAATTCTTTCCCATTTATTCTTCTGAATCATCATACATTTCAGAATCATCATGTCAAACACACAGAGTTAATCTTGGAATTTTTATGAGTATTGCATTAAACCTACCAATTTTTTTTTTTTTTTTTTTTTGCCTTCTGTTTGCTGAGAGAACCAGTTCCTAGTTTGGTTTATTTTATTTTTTATTTATTTATTTTTTTATTTTTTTTTTATTAGTTGGAGGCTAATTACTTCACAACATTTCAGTGGGTTTTGTCATACATTGATATGAATCAGCCATAGATTTACACGTACTCCCCATCCCGATCCCCCTTCCCACCTCCCTCTCCACCCGATTCCTCTGGTCTTCCCAGTGCACCAGGCCCGAGCACTTGTCTCATGCATCCCACCTGGGCTGGTGATCTGTTTCACCATAGATAGTATACATGCTGTTCTTTTGAAATATCCCACCCTCACATTCTCCCACAGAGTTAAAAAGTCTGTTCACCTTCTCCCACAGAGTTCAAAAATCTGTTCTGTATTTCTGTGTCTCTTTTTCTGTTTTGCATATAGGGTTAGTCGTTACCATCTTTCTAAATTCCATATATATGTGTTAGTATGCTGTAATGTTCTTTATCTTTCTGGCTTACTTCACTCTGTATAAGGGGCTCCAGTTTCATCCATCTCATTAGGACTGGTTCAAATGAATTCTTTTTAACGGCTGAGTAATATTCCATGGTGTTATGTACCACAGCTTCCTTATCCATTCATCTGCTGATGGGCATCTAGGTTGCTTCCATGTCCTGGCTATTATAAACAGTGCTGAGATGAACATTGGGGTGCACTTGTCTCTTTCAGATCTGGTTTCCTCGGTGTGTATGCCCAGAAGTGGGATTGCTGGGTCATATGGCAGTTCTATTTCCAGTTTTTTAAGAAATCTCCACACTGTTTTCCATAGTGGCTGTACTAGTTTGCATTCCCACCAACAGTGTAAGAGGGTTCCCTTTTCTCCACACCCTCTCCAGCATTTATTGCTTGTAGACTTTTGGATAGCAGCCATCCTGACTGGCGTGTAATGGTACCTCATTGTGGTTTTGATTTGCATTTCTCTAATAATGAGTGATGTTGAGCATCTTTTCATGTGTTTGTTAGCCATCTGTATGTCTTCTTTGGAGAAATGTCTGTTTAGTTCTTTGGCCCATTTTTTGATTGGTTCATTTATTTTTCTGGAATTGAGCTTCAGGAGTTGCTTGTATATTTTTGAGATTAATCCTTTGTCTGTTTCTTCATTTGCTATTATTTTCTCCCAATCTGAGGGCTGTCTTTTCACCTTATTTATAGTTTCCTTTGTAGTGCAAAAGCTTTTAAGTTTCATTAGGTCCCATTTGTTTAGTTTTGCTTTTATTTCCAATATTCTGGGAGGTGGGTCATAGAGGATCTTGCTGTGATTTATGTCGGAGAGTGTTTTGCCTATGTTCTCCTCTAGGAGTTTTATAGTTTCTGGTCTTACATTTAGATCTTTAATCCATTTTGAGTTTATTTTTGTGTATGGTGTTAGAAAGTGTTCTAGTTTCATTCTTTTACAAGTGGTTGACCAGTTTTCCCAGCACCACTTGTTAAAGAGGTTGTCTTTTTTCCATTGTATATCCTTGCTTCCTTTGTCAAAGATAAGGTGTCCATAGGTTCGTGGATTTATCTCTGGGCTTTCTATTCTGTTCCATTGATCTATATTTCTGTCTTTGTGCCAGTACCATACTGTTTTGATGACTGTGGCTTTGTAGTAGAGTCTGAAGTCAGGCAGGTTGATTCCTCCAGTTCCATTCTTCTTTCTCAAGATTACTTTTGACAAACCCACAGCAAACATTATCCTCAATGGTGAAAATTTGAAAGCATTTCCCCTGAAATCAGGAACAAGACAAGGGTGCCCACTCTCACCACTACTATTCAACATAGTGTTGGAAGTTTTGGCCACAGCAATCAGAGCAGAAAAAGAAGTAAAAGGAATCCAGATAGGAAAAGAAGAAGTGAAACTCTCACTGTTTGCAGATGGCATGATCCTCTACATAGAAAACCCTAAAGACTCTACCAGAAAATTACTAGAGCTAATCAATGAATATAGTAAAGTTGCAGGATATAAAATTAACACACAGAAATCCCTTGCATTCCTATATACTAACAATGAAAAAACAGAAAGAGAAATTAAGGAAACAAAACCATTCACCATTGCAACAAAAAGGATAAAATACTTAGGAGTATATCTACCTAAAGAAACAAAAGACCTATACATAGAAAACTATAAAACACTGATGAAAGAAATCAAAGAGGACACAAACAGATGGAGAAACATACCGTGTTCATGGATTGGAAGAATCAATATTGTCAAAATGGCTATTCTATCCAAAGCAATCTATAGATTCAATGCAATCCCTATCAAGCTACCAAAGGTATTTTTCACAGAACTAGACCAAAGAATTTCACAATTTGTATGGAAATACAAAAAACCTCGAATAGCCAAAGTAAACTTACCAATTAATTTGAGAAAACTAACACACATATTTTAAATAAGTCTCTCCCTTTAAGTAGCTGTATTTATTTTTCCTTTAGTTGGTCAAATTTGACCTTCTCTGATGTATAAGTTGGGTTTACGAGGTGATACTGGTAAAGAACAAAGCTGCCAGTGCAGGAGACATAATGAGATGTGGCTTCAATCCCTGGGTTGGAAAGATCCCCTGGAAGAGAAAATGGCAACCCACTCCACTATTCTTGCCTGGAGAATCCAACAGACAGAGGAGCCTGGTAGGCTAGAGTCCATGGGGTTGCAAAGTATCAGGCACAGACGGAGAGACTTAGCGTGCGTGATATATAAATTTGGGGGGCTTTCCAGGTGGCACTAGTGGTAAAGAACCTGCCTGCAATGCAGGAGATGCAAGAGATGCAGGTTCAATCCCTAGGCCAAAAAGATCCCCTGGAGGAGGGCATGGCAACCCTCTCCAGTATTCTTGCCTAGAGAAGCCTAGGAACAGAGGAGCCTGGCAGGCTATAGTCAGTTCATAGGGCTGCAAAGAGGTAGACACGACTAAAGTGATTTAGCATGATACTAAATGTGTTGTAGTTTGGGCTTTCCTGAATGCAAGCCTTCAACAAGTACTTGGTATGGAAAACTATCTGAGGGACTGCCCTGGTGGCCCTGTGGTTAGGGCCTCACCTTCCAATGCAGGGGCTATGGGTTCAATCCCTAGTTGGTTAGCTGAGCGCCCACATGCCTCAAGGCCCAAAACACAAAACATGAAACAGAAGCAGTATTGTAACAAATGCAATCAAGAGTTTAAAAATGGTCCACATTAAAAAAAAAAAAAAAGTTATCTAAGATGTGGTGCTAGGAAGCATACATGAGAAAGTGAAGATAGCAATATTGGGCAGGAGAAAAAAAAATTAAGGATGAATTCATTAGTGATTTAAAGCTACTAGAGAGAGTAGAGCTCCATCTCTGAGAAGCTATGTATAACATGCCTTAGAAATGTCCCACTGAGGGCTTGTATCCACAGACTCTCCTAGGGGTATTAAATCCTCAGGCCGCCATGCCTGTGAACTAAGACACTGGTGAAATCCTTCAAGCAGAAAAACATAAAGCCACAGCAGCTCAAGGTAAGGAGCTATCCCTATTCGTGGACACTGTGCGCTTCTGTTGCAAGTGAAGCTTGGAAAGGGCTGAGGGCTAAGGATAAGCACATGTGGTAGCTGCTACCACGTGTAATTAGAGACGTGTTTCCATTTTGTTTACGAATGTTTTCCCCCTTGTTGGGGAAATCTTAATTTTTATTGGATCTTAATTTTTTTTAATGTGTATCCCTATGCTTTTAGATGTTACTACAAATACTCATTTACAAATACTCAAATACATTTAAATATGTATTCTCAGTTGTAATATGTAAGGCTTTCTTTGAGTGAAAATGTTGCACAATAATTTCGCATGCTTTGTCCCCAACATTTCACAGAATCCACTAAATTTTGGTTTTTGTGTTTTGGGGGGTTTGCCCTCCATATGTACTGAAACAGTCATAAAATAATCAACTCAGGCCACTTTAAGAAAAAAGTTACACAAGCGATATGCGACAATGACGATGACAATGAAGAGGTGAGTTGGATTTTCCTTTTTTTAGTCAATTATTTGTCGATGTAAACCTTAATTCTCTCTTCACATGTGAAGTCTTTATTTGCATTGAGGTTCATGGCCATGTCTGTTAAAATTTGCAGAGTGCAGTATTTTATTATGACGATCGTTGTAAAATAGATTGTTAATACCTTGCCTCAAAAATCTGTCAGAGATATTTTAGGTATCACTGCACCACTAACTCAAGCTGTTCATAGAGAATGAAAGTCATCAGAATTGAGGGGGAAAGTAGGAAAGAAAATAAGCACCATTTTCCGAAAGTGCAGGAGCTCATGAAAACTTGTCTAGGCTAATCATCAGGAGTGTAAAATTTTTATTTCTCAGTTTAATAAGCACCACCTGTGTTTATAAAAAGTCCCTGATGACTTGTTGTTTTGTCTCTTGCAAAGAATATAAAGTGCTCTGAGAATGGATGCCAGAGAGAACACATATTATTAATATACTTTAAATCCTCCCATATGACGAATGTAACCTTCATTATCCCCTTCTTGCTCCCCACTACACACTTTCTTCTTTAATTTTTTTTTATTGAAATGATATAAAACAAAAATCATTGACTGCATATAAATCAATTGTCTGTGACATGTTACAGGAGAATAGAAAACATCAAGATTGCCAATAACAGGCACTCAGTCTCATAAAACTTGTAATCAACTTCTAAGCCAAGGCATAAATTGTAATATATTGCCACAAACATAAAAGAATAACAAACTATTCGAACTGCACCTTCACATTCTCTGTCGTTAATAACAAATAAGCATGAAAAAGTTTTGACACTCGTTCATTTTAATGGGCGTCTGCTTGTTTATCTGATGTGTCATCTGACACCACAGAACACGTGCTCATCCTTGGAAGGGGTTGAGCAGAGAGGCTCCCAGGCTTTGGAGGAGAACTCCAGCCACAGGAAAATGCTCAGAGTAACTCATTTTCTATCTCAGCTCAAACAGAGAGTGTACCCAGTCTTTCTCTGGCCCTAAGTGAATACAAAAAAAGCAAGTCCTCAATCCGATCTCTATTATCTGGACTCCTCCAGACATCTATTGCTGCATAAAATCACCGCACCGCAGTGATTTAAGACAAGAAACATCATTTATTTGGCTTATAAATCTGGGGGCCAACTGGGCAGCTAGGCCCTTCTCACTGGCGGTCTCTCATATGCTTGCAGCCCATCTGTGACTGGAGCTGAGATCTGACTGAAGTCATCGCGAAAGCTTTTGACTCAAGCTTAATGCCTGAGCTGGGGAGATTCAGACTGCTGGGTGCTGGAACAGCTGGGCACCTCAGGCACCTCTCCTCCCCCACTTCCTCTCCCTTACCCCCCTCCTACCTCCACGTCCCTCCTTCCTTCCCCACGTTCCCTCTCCTCTCACCTGGAGACTGATGATGGCTCAGAGACAGAGCAGGTGAGAAGTGGGTCACCTCTGAGCAGCGGTCCCCAAGCTTTTTGGCACCAGGGGCCAGTTTCGTGAAAGACAGTTTTCCCACAGAGTGGGGTGAGAGGTCTGGTTTCAGGATGATTCAAACGCATCACACTTATTGTGCATTTCATTTCTATTGTTATTATTACAGCAGCTCCACCTCGGGTCATTGGGCGTCAGATCCCAGAGGGTGGGGACGCCTGCCTTTGAGAACCTCATCAATCACACTCCTGCCTCCTCCACCCGGGGAGACGGTCGCCTAGGCACAGGTTCAGGTGGAAAGGAGGAAACAGACTGCACTTCTCGATCAGGAGTCGACCAGGTTCTGAGAGGTTCCCACGCGGGGTGGGAAATGGTCTTGTAGATACCTGCGTAAACTGCCACCTGCCCCTCGACTTGCATGGCACAACTAGACACACACTCACACACAAAGTGCCCAGGCTCACACACAGTAAACAGGATTCATGACGCAGCTAGCGCCGTGAGGCGCTTCATGGAATGTTTCCTAAACGCTATTCCAAAAGCACTCATCGCTGTTCCAACCCTGCACAGTTTGGTAGGTGACTGTTAGACAAATAAAACTCAGCAAATTAGTGGGGGACTTCTTAGCACCTTTCATAGACTAAGAGGCAGAAAGAATCTCACAAGCTCTGTTCCTCAAAATGTGGTTCCTGGATCAGCAGAACCGCATCTCTCAGGCACTGGTTAGAGATGCAGAACCTCGGGTCCCACGGCGGCTTCAGTACCTGCATCTTCTCAGGATGCCCAGGTCACCCGTGTGCAAAGAAACTCGGAGGAGCACTGACTCGTGAGACCGTGCAGTGTTTCACAAGCAAAGCCGTCCACAGAGCCCTATTTTAACCCTGATCACTTCCTGGGATTCCTGGGAATTCATTTTGGGATTGTCAGAACTCATGCTCAGGGAATGTAGCCTCTGCCAGGCTTAAAGAAACAGGTCACCGGCCCACCTTCCTCAGGCTTCTCGCAAGAGAACTTGATGGAAACAGATAACCAACAGAGGCCTACTGTATAGTACTGGGAGCTATAGTCAATATTGTGTAACAACCTATAAGGGAAAAGAAACTGAATAGGAAAACACATAATTATATACACATATGTATAACTGAATTACTGTGCTTTGCACCTGAAACAAACATGGTATTGTAAAAAAAAAACTTAATTAAATAAATAAAATTTTAATTTAAAAGTTTTTACATTTAAAAACTAATTTAATTTTAATTTAATAAAATGAATAAAACTTTTAATAAAAAATTTTAAAGTTCCTTAGAAACCAAAGAGAACTTGATGGCTCTGAGAACCACAGACCAGAGTGGTGGCAAGAGGGGTACCTGCCTGCAGCCCCCCCGTGTTCCCCTAATTCTTCCTCCCCCCACAGGCCACTGGGGCTTGAGAAAGCGGGGTTTCTCCTCCCTCCCGCCCTGGCTGGAACGCCCCCACACCACCGTCTGATTCTTAACTTTGTTCCCCTCTCCGCTGTATCCTGGCAGGCCGGCCATGCGGCAGGGAGTCAGCCAAAACCTGCCGGAGCGAAGAATAAACGAGCGAACGTCAGCAGAAAGGGAACCGAGGAGGAAGCCAGCTTCCGAATTAGGAGGACACGGGCGGGGCGAGTGGCCCGCATCGGCTCCTCGCCGTGTGTAGCTGTGCCGTCCACCCAGCGAGACAAGCTTCCCGGGGACCAGACCTGAACTCCCGCAGGTGGGAGCTCCTACGGCAGCCGGTCCCGTGGGGGACCTGTGGTCAGCTGCGCATCCACTCACTCTAGGTCATGGACACTCTGGCAGCCTTCCTTAATCTCTGTACCCTTCTACACCTGCTCTCAGCCCAGAGGAACTAAGACTGCTTTGTTTATTGTGAAGGAGGAGGAGGAAGGAAGGGGAGGAGCTGGAGGTCAGGAGGCTGAGGAATCTGGGGCTTCCCTCTCCAGGGGATCTTCCTGATCTAGGGGTTGAACCCGAACCTCCTGTGTCTCCTGCACTGCCAGCAGATGCTTTCCCACTGAGCCAGCGGGGAAGCCCAAGGGAAAATGAACGACCCTGGGACCCACTGTAGCACCGAGGCTTTGTCAGGAGGCCCCGGGATGGGGCTGCAGGTGGGGGAGGCCCACACAACATGCGGGCAAGACTCAGAAGGGGAAGAAGACGAGGGACCCCCGGGAAGAAAATAGGCTCGGTGTCTGGGTGATGGCACCCAGCTGCACAGGGTGAGTCCGGGTCCGAGAGCTCAGAGGGCATCACCACCGATTAGGGTTGTATCACTACAGTAGGTACCAGCTGTTGGGTGAGGTTTCCCAAGGTAGGCAGAGCAGGTGGTCTCTACATGGCTAAAATTCTGCTAGTTCAGGGGGCCTCCCTGCTGGGCCAGTGGCCAGGATCTCACCTCTAATGCAGGGTGTACAGGTTTGACCCCTGATCACGGAG
Organism: Cervus canadensis; assembly: GCF_019320065.1. NCBI lineage: Eukaryota > Metazoa > Chordata > Mammalia > Artiodactyla > Cervidae > Cervus > Cervus canadensis. The sequence continues at coordinate 4,867,442 of NC_057413.1, read as the reverse complement.
CTAAGATCCCAGGTCTCCTGGCCAAAACTCCAGAACATAAACAACAGAAGCAACATTGTAAGAAATTCAATAAAGACTTTAAAGCAATACTAGAGAGCAACTGTCTTCTAATCATTGTATTTTGCTCTATACTTCTCAATACTGTACAATTATCATCTTTCACAATTATTTTAAAAATTCAATAAAGACTCTAAAACCATTCCAGGTGATTTTTTTAAATAACTGGCATGTAAAAATTTGAGTTTGGTGTTGATTGGCTTTTGAGCTAACAGGCCCCAGCCTACCGAAAAGAAATAAAGAATGTAAGGGTCAATACACAGAGGCTATCTAGGGCTCATTCACACCAGGCAAGGAGGCAGTCTAACTGCAGAGCATCCCCTGTGAAGTGGAGGAAGCAGAGCAGGTGGAAGTGGCTGAGTGGCGTTTCTTAGAAGCCGGAGCTGGCCAATTACACACCAACCATCCCAGCTGGGCTCACCTGGACCATCCGACGCAATGATTCAAGGATCACTGGTAGCAGTCGTTTAGCCACTAAGTCGTGTCCGATTCTTGTGATCCCATGGACTGTAGCCCACCAGGCTCCTCTGTCCAAGGAATTCTCCAGACAAGAATACTGGAGTGGGTTGCCATACCCTTCTTCCCAACCCAGGGATTGAACCCTCGTCTCCTGCATTACAGGCAGATTCTTTACCATCCAAGCCATCAGGGAATCCATCAAATCATCAAGAAACACAAATTGTTCTTATTTTTAAATTCTTTGGAAATGGTAGGAACACACCAAATTCCATCAACATGCCGATGCCCCGCCCCTTCTGATTCTTCTGCGTTTGCTTTATCCTTGACTATAACGTCTGATATGTGAACCAGAATCTCTCTTGCTTCTGCAAATAGTATAGACATGGAAATGTGCACAGCAACAATGACCCTACTGGCTGGATTTTGGTTATGCATTTTTTTTTCAATATGGAAATCACTCTAGTGGGGTTTGTGTTTCATGTAGGAAAAAAAAAGGCAGTGTCATTAGTCTGGCTCTCAGACTGCATAACCCTTCTCACAACAGGCTCAGTCACCAGGAACCACATAGATTGGAAAATGAAACACATTACCACACACCCGTGAAAGGCATCTTTGCAAAAGTGTTGGAAGTGGGGGCTCCAGGGGGGAGGTGTTGGTCCGGGGAGGGGGTCCGAGGCGGGGTGGTCTGGAGGGGGTGTGGTCCAGAGGCTGCAGCATCTCAATGAGTCAGCCTCAAACACAGGGTTAGATACCATCAGACCAATGTCACCCATGCTAACAGCCAGCAGCTCTGAAGTTCAACTGTTTTCTAAATACATTAAACTTGCCATGAGAAAGTCAACTCTAGGCAGGATTGGGGGGGTGGTGGAGATTGGGGAGGGAGGAATTAAGAGTTGGAAAATAAGAATTTTAGAATGTTCTTGTCTCTGTCCACAGAACAGAAGGAAGGGCCTTTCTCACCCAAGTAACCCATGCACTTCGAGAAAGGTAAAGCCTTTTGTGTCAGAAGAAAAACAAACCAATTGTTATACTCAAGAATACAATGGCTACAATTGCTGTTTTCAACCTGGTGGTTTGTTGAAACTGTAGGGACCATTAGAGATTTCCTGCAAGGCAGATGAAGTGGATTTGGCTTTGCTCTTATGATCCATAATAGCTACACTGCAAGAATAGCAATTCCCCTCCCATATCGAGCTCTGCTAAGTGAGGAGACAACATGAGGGAAGTTACATGAACTTGGGAATTGTATAAATGAGTTCTTTAGGCAAAACTCCCTATTTTTCAGTTCATGAGGGTTGAAAACAATAACAAACTCATTTACAAATATCAGGCAATTGGATCCAAGGTGACCTGTTACTATCTCTGTTCAGAAATACCTATTTGTTGCAAAGAAATTCTCCTGACGTTGAGAACAATTAATCCTACCTATGAACTTGAAAAACCTATTGGTGGGGGGTGGGGGGGCGGGAGGCAATGTCTTTTTTTTTTTCCTTTGGAGAAAACAAGTTACAATTTGGAAAAGAAAAATGAAGGATGTTAAGGCTAGTGGTTAAGACACACCAGTGCCATCCATCTACTTCCAAGGCAGGTCCCTGACTTACTAAGCCATCCAAGATGCTACTTCACTGCACTGCATCCAGGCTCCCTCCCAATGCCCTCCAGAGGTACCAAGCAGGAGCATCTCTTCAAGGTGAGACCCTGGATCCCTTGCACCAAAGTTTTTATACCCAAGGGATTTGGCAGACGCTTATTTGTAGAGAAGGTTGAAAAATTTTTTCTTACTTATGCCCTTGTCAGATAAATAATCATACCACTAAAGGCTTGGGGAATTTCTGATTTTACAGAAATATGGACCACGACACAAAAATGCCACACCCATCTAAAAACAACACCATCATTTACTATCCACGTAAAAGTACCATCCACGTAAAACCTTCTTGGGAAAGCAAGGAGAAAGTGGCAGATATAAGTCAAAGACGCTCGCTGTTTCAGCCTCCTCTGGCTCCCCTGCCCCGAGCCCTGGCTCACCACCGCCCTAGCCCCTCTCTGGGAGCCAGCCTCTGAGCGTGCGCGTTTGTTAGGCAGGTGTGTTTTTTACACCTGCCTCAGTGTGAAGCCAGCTCACTTCTGGCCCCGAGGAGAAATTCCCTTTCCTTGTAGCAAGATAATGTTTTAAAAAGCTGACTTTTAAACCTCTTCCTGAATTTTTTAATGGATTAAATTCATCATGTCACCAGCTGCTGTGCAGCTAATAGAGCCATAAAACACTGTATTAAAGGATTACCCATGCAAAATTTCCTCTTGCGCTAATGTGAATTTTAATACTTTTAACATTTAGTTGAGATGGGAATGTCCAAGAACAGCTTGTTCAATAGGTTGTTCTATAAAATTAAGTTCCTCGTCTCATCAGAAATGCCAGGACTCCATTAAGTTAAAATTTTACAGAGAGGCTAAGATGATTCACTGTGCAGCATTTGTAAAAAAGGAGGCAACAGCTGTGTCGACATTATTGCTCTTTAAAAAAAGAAAAAAGAGAGGAAAAAAGAAGAATGCAAACCAGTCACGGATCCCATACATACATGGAGACTGGGCTGAACAGAGGAGAATGCTCACTTCGGGTTCGTGGCAGATCAATTTACACAGCCCCAGAATCAGTCATTAGGAACACCTCAGCTTCTGTTCCTCTTGAATGTCATTTGTCAGAAGGTCAGAAAGTCTGAAAATATACAAAGGGGTGATTATCAAAATTACATAGATATATTTTGAGTAACAAAAATATGATTACGTGTATCTTGAAGAACCCCTGAAAGAGGAAATGGCAGCCCACTCCAGTATTCTTGCCTGCGAAATCCTACAGACAGAGGAGCCTGGTGGGCTAGAGTCCATGGGGTTGCAAAGACTCAGATGTGACTGAAACGACAGAGAATGCACACATGATGATAAAAGAGAAAACAGAGAGTAAATGTAGCTGATAGAGGGTAAAAGAAACACAAGAAAAACAAAAATTAAAAAAAAAAAAAAAGAACAAAAAAAAAGAAAAAAAAAATAAAAAAAAAAAAAAAATAAGAAACACAAGAAAGAATGGATGGATGCTGGAAGCTACACAGTTCAACGTCTCCTTCTCTTGGGGGCAGTTCTGAGTCCCTGAGAGTCCCCACCTTCCTCAGGCCACAAAGTTGATAAAAGAGGAATGGAGAATAAACCCCAAGTCTCCTTTCTTGCCTGGAAAATTCCATGGGCAGAGGAGTCTGGCAGACCAGAATCCATGGGATCACAAAGAGTCAGACATAACTGAACTACTGCACACAGACACGCACACACTCCCACAGCCAGACACAGAGACTCGACTCGTGTCTCCCTTGAAAGTGAAAATGTTAGTCACACAGCCATGTCTGACTCTTTGCAACCTCTTTGTAGCCGTCAAGGTTCCTCTGTCCATGGAATTCTCCAAGCAAGAATACTGGAGTTGGTAGCCATTCCCTTCTCCAGGGGATCTTCCTGACCCAAGGATTGAGCCTGGGTCTCCTGCATTGCTGGCAGCATCTCGAAATATGAACATATTGGGTCTGTCTATATGGGATGGTTTACATGTTAAACGACAGCAAAGAATCAGTAAGTCAACAGTGGTAAGATCATCTTTCCTCCTGTGAAAGCTTTAGAAGGTAACAAAGCTTTATGGGTCACACACCATTTCCACGATATTTCCAAATTAGACCCCCTTCTGAATATTTCATTTGAAATTTTCTCTTCCCGATTATGCCTCCTTACCCTCCTTTCATGAATGACTTCAAAGCCCAATTGTAGCTGCCTAAGCATCTCAAACAGGTCAGCATTTCAATCTTTGCTACAGAAACTGTATCGTAAATGAGTTGGGTGAAAACATTACACACTTTTTCTTTAATGTTGTTCAATAAACTGGTCTAGGTGGAACCATCCGCAGAGCTCCAAATTCACCTCACAATTAAAGCAGACGTTAGAATGTGGACTGTGCCCGATTTGAAAATACAACCCAAGGATGATCAGTTTTAATGTAAATTCTCCAAAGCCAGTATGCTTTACCCCAGCTGAATTCTGTCCATGGCCCCATATTCTGTACTCTGTATGTATTACTGTTCTGAGAGCCTGTCATTTCTTATCAGAATGAGAAAGGCTAAAGAGATAATATTTCAATAACATACTGGCCTGATCATAAAATAACTCAATGGAAATGTGTAGCTGCCTCAGGCAGCTCGGCAGGGTACTCAGCAGTTAGATGATTTCTATTCTGGGTTTTTTTTTTTTTTTTTATGGTTACATTTTCTGTTATATCAGACATCCCCTCAAGTCTTAGTTATGCTTTTATTCAAAAGGGAGAACCACAGTATAAAGACCTACAAAACTTATTATGATATATTACTAGAAAGAAATAAAAGTAGCTGCCATGGTAGCATATTGATAAGGACAGGCCTGCCGCATTCACCGACCTTTTTTCATCTCACCCACCAGGGCTGAGGCCGGAGTTTCTTGGTTGCTAGGCAACGGGGGTCACAGTTTTCAGGTCTTAAATGCACAACCTAGTCAAAAAGCAGATGATGTGATCTTCAAAGGGAAAGCAGATGTCTGGCAGGAGTAAGAATTTTAATAGGTACAGGGGTTTTCAAATTCATTTTCATCATGCTAAAGGCTGAAATGGAGAAACTTTAACTTGTCAAAAGATTGTGGGAGCAGGTTTTTAAGTGCTGGTGATGAGAATCATTTGCTGAAATGATATGAAGAGAATATAGTCAAGCTTCTCTTTGAGAAACACATGGACACATGGCTTAGGATTTTAGCTGCCAGTGGAGCAATTGATCAAACTCTCACTCCAAACACAGGGACACACACAAACAGAGGTATGTGATCAAAAACACGGGGTGATCTTGAGAGATGAATATGGGGGCTGATTTGGCGGTGAGGGTTTTCTGTTTCTGGTTTTCTTGTTTTTAACATTTTCTCACAAACGGAACCACACCCTTCTTTACTTGATGACAATACTGCAGGCAGCATGACAGCCCCTAAAGGTCAACCGCAAGAAAGCTCATTCCCAAACCCTTTCCCTCCTGCCAAGTCAACACTTGCTTTAAACTTTAATAAAGGGCATCAGAGAAAACTGATCTCTCAAGCGGGAAGAAACGCTTGGCTGTACAGAATTGCATTTGACTGTATATCCCACCGGTATGATTTTCCACCCCCCTCCCACCAGTATGCTTTAACTTTACTCATATTACCCTAATAACATTCAGTAATGGCAGCTTTCTAAAGAAGAAATTCAGTAGATTTAAGTGTCAAAAATAAGTAAGAGAATTTTGAATTTCCTGTTTCAAAATTTGTTTGAATATCTTAATTGAAGATTGAGGCAAAGAGCAGCTATTTTTACTTTACTTTGTCAATACCCACTCTGTCAGTATCATAATATCTTGTGGAATAGGAATGACAGCTAATTCCTAAAGTTTCATTTTGCTCAATGTGATGTTTTAGGGGAGAGAAGGATAAAAACATATGTGTATGTGTGTCTGTGTATGTCTGTATGTTTGTGTTTGTGTGTGTCTGTGTATTTGTGTGTCTGTATGTGTGTCTGTGTGTGTGTGTGTGTGTGTGTGTGTTGGGAGAAAAGCAACTAATTATGAATTATAGGTGGATAATGTGGAATCCAGAATTTCAAAAGACAGATGTAAGGGTTTGCAGGCTTCTGTCACTCTGGGCCATATCTGAGTTCCCGTAGATCCCGCCTGATTTCAACCCGGGCGCTAGGTAGACATCCTGGCTCATATAAATAGCAGTGAGATAGCCAGAAGGCAGGTCACACGCCTGGAGACTGAGGCTGTCAGATAACTCTAATGATTTCTCTGGCCCTTCAGGGTGAAAAATTTACTTCATACTTTTTTTGTCTCATATTTGCCATTTTCCTTTCCCTGAAGATAACTGTCATTTTTAGAAATGTCTGCTGCCTTTCCCGAGTTGTCAGCATCGAAAGAACATGAAATGAAGCGACTGGAGAAGAGACAGACCATCCGGCCGAGCTGGGGTGCAGGCGTTCGCCCCATGCTCGCCTGTTGGTAAGTGCGCCCCTCAGAGCTGTTTTCCTCCAGGTTCTTGCTGATCTACAGAGCCTGACTTTTGTTAAACCTTTGTCACCATTTCCAGAAACTCATGGGTCAGGGGGTGGGAGTGGGAAGAAAGAGCCTCCCCCAGAGCAGCCTCCTACGATCAGAAAGACCATCTCCACTGGCGTCTTCTGAGCCAGTGTGGAGAGGGGACAGGAACCTGTCCATAAACAGTAGGTGCCCAAGAGGAAGAGTTGAGCAACTTTCAATGTAACTGGATGGTGTAATTCTATGCCTGTCAAATCTAACAAAAGATATTCAAATGCTGTCTTATATGTTTTTTTCTATTGCAATTTTAAATATATATTTTATAAAAGTATGAATCCACAATGGATTAGGGGAAAAAAAAAAAAACTGGTCCTTGAGCAGTATTGCCCCTAGCTGATGTCATTATACCCAGCTAGCCATCATCCTGGCAAAACAGTCCCAAATTCAACCACTGTGCTGAGCTCTTTACAGTGGGTGAAGCAAGGAGCCCACCCAGGGTTCTAGTAGGACCGTTTTGCCCAAAATCTCTTTGCTTTTGCCACAAGGCTTGCTGTTGATTACTCTGAGCTAAGTCTTCCTTCTCTATGTATCTAAGAGGCCAATGGACGCAGACATGGATACCTGAAAGGATTCACTGTCAGACCTACTCCCTCCAAGAGCAGAGGGCAGATTCTGAGCACTGTTGCAAGATGAAAACATTTTTAAAAATTGAGTTGAGAGTGAAGTTTAGTAGAGAATCCAGGAAGCTTGGTACTGAAAGGAGTCTTGATGGGACTGCACCTCTGCCCAGCTTTGACCTCAGTGTCCCAGCTTTTTTCTGGGAGGGGCGCTCCTGTGGTCCCCTCTGTCTCCCTGTGAGTGGTCAGGAGTGAGAGGGATCTTCGTTGAAACCTTCTTGCTGGGACTGCCCTGGTGGCCCACTGATTAAGAATCTCTGCTTCCAGTGCATGTCCATCCCTGGCGAGGGAACTAAGATCCCATACGCCAGGCAATACAGCAAAAAAGAAAAAAAACCTTTCTTGTTCTGACCCAACCGGCCAGAATTCCCATCAGGAGACAGCTGGGTGTGCCCCTGACTGGAATATTAGCTCTCAGACCCGTTCCCCACCTCCCCTGCTTTGCTCCATCCGGCAGAGGATGGCTTCCAGACCTCCGTGGTCCCCTCATTTCTCCTCGGGTTAGTTCCGTGGGAGACGTTGGTTTAAGACTGAACGGAGCTTCTAGACTCGACTCCCATCCAGGTTCTCCTCTCTCAGCTCGGCTCTTGTTGAAACCACAGTCAGTACCTTCCCTGGAGGGCTCATCACCGCCCAATCAACACAGCCTCAAGAGGCAAACACGGTCAGCTTTCCTAGCCCCACTCCTGGCACCCGAGAAAGAGGCAGGCTTGCCGCTGGAACAGGGCGCTCGGGATAGTTCTGAAGAGCTGAAGGGACCACCGGAAGACGCCCTACACGTGGGCGGGTCTGCTTCCGGGGCGGGGACAGCAGGTCCCACCGCGACCCGAGCAGCGGGAGAGTGAGGAGTCCGCCATGAGGACGGAGCCCACGGCAGGGACCAAAACACCCCCACCGTGGTTCCCAAAGCACCCCCAAAGAACCAGCTTGTAGAATCTGATAACATCACCTTACTCTAAGTCCTTTCAGCCCAGTCTTCCTGCCACTAATCTCTGAGTGCCTGTCTGTACCCTCAACTCTGTCATTACCTGTGGGACCCACCCCCTATGTTAAATTCCCTCTATTTGAATTGCCCAAAGGGATCGTTATTCTCTTGATCTGATATCAGGGCTTGACACTCTTATGGGGAAGAGACCTGGCCCGTACGGGAAGCCATGTACCATCCAGCAGAGCTCGAGCGGAAAGATCTCTGATGGAGACCAGAGCGCGCAGGGTACACACGTCCTAATGATGACCACAAGCTTCTCACTGGGCCAGGAGCTCCCTGGGCATAAGGACGTTGTCTTGTTCATCCCCGACTCCCCAGGATCTACTGCTGGGCTAACTCATGACTGGCACACAAAGAAAACTTACTTCAGTATTTTTAATGAAGGGTAAGGGAACTTTTATTTAAACCTTTTTAAATGCAGGGAGAATTAACGTGTTCATTTTATGCTGTGCAAAAGGAAGATTAGAGGGTTTCGTGTAATGTCTGTAAGCCACAGGAATCCCTGGTCACACTGTTTTATTGACCAATAATTGGCCCATCCTTTTAGAGATGCAATGAGCCTAAAGGAACTTAATTTTCCAATTAAAAATTTAAAAGTCAATTTGATTTGCCTTCAAAAAAAGCACAAAATTGTTTTGGTAGAATTCCTTTCTGAAACTCAAATTTAGCTAGTCAAATTCTATCCAGGCAGAGCACACTAACTCCAGGGAGGTGAATTATCACATCATAAAACCCCTGTTTTTTAGTGGGACTCCAGCTGTTTGAGGTGTTAAATACCTATGTCTCCTTCAAAGAAAACTAGTTTTGACATTTACTTCTTAGGAGAAAGGCAAGAGCTAGCAGAGGCAGGGCTGGCAAATTGGGACAGCGTGGAGATTGCCCTGGTTACCTGCTTCCCTTTCTGAGCCCACCCTTACCCTCTCTGCTCAGCCCTCCCCCCGCCTGTCTTTCCCCACCTCCCCCAGCAGAGCAGGCACTTCGTTTTCACTCAGCTACATATGACTGGTGATAGCTTAGAAATCTGTCCCTCTCTAGTCCAGAACAGGTATATTCTTACAGTCACAAGTTACATCAGTGTTTCTCAAACTGTAGCAAACGTTGGGATCGCCCAGAATTACAGCACAGATTTCTAGGTACCACTTGAGATTCTCATCAGGTAGTTTTGGATGAGGCCCTGCCATCTTGAATGAAGTTCAGTGGGAGAACAGATTATTAATAATAACCATGTCACAAGGATACTTTTAAGGATTAAATATTGTCATGCAGCTGAAGTCCCCAGCACATACATATTATGTAATTTGTTGTTGTTTGGTTACTCAGTCGTATCCAACTCTTTGCAACCCGGTGGACTGTAACCCACCAGGCTCCTCTGTCCATGGGATTTTCCAGGCAAGAAATACTGGAGTGGGCTGACATTTCCTTCTCCAGGAAATGATCTCCAGGGGACCTTCCCAACCCAGGGGTCAAACCTGCGTCTCCTGCTTTGACAGGCAGATTCTTTACCACTGTGCCCCCTAGGAATCCCATATTATGTAACGGGCACTCAGGAAATGTTCCTGTCTTCCTCCCTCCCCTCAATTCCAATTGAGAAGTTTTCTGGGAAAGCCTCAGGAAGTCAATGTGGTTTGAGCAAAGTTTAAATTCTCCCAACCTGGGTGTTGCTTTTGTGTTTTCTCTAGCATTTTAAAGACAGAACACCCCGTCAAATGGCCAGGGCACCCAGATAACATTTGCAGATGCTTCCAGACCCAGATCAGTCCATCCTTACAGACCACAAAGCACTGGTTTTCCCCTGCTTTCCACCCTCCCACCAAATGGCTCACGTCTCCATGGGGTGAAAGGTGAGGGAAAACCTGCTCAAGTGTAACACTTAGGATCAAACCCTTAAAAACGCTTTTTAGAATTCCATCAGAGAGATCATGAAAGCACCTTTGGTCAAATGCACTGTGCAGGGAAAGGTCTTTTTGAACTTTTTATCTTACCATGATGCTTTTGATCTGCCAGGCACACGATCTCATTAAAAGCATATTATTTAGCTTAACCTTGGAACACTCCCCCCTTCTCCTGGTGGCCTGGGGCTGGGGGCTGGGGGCAGCAGTTCCGTGGACTGCATGTATGTCACAGCATCGTGTTACCAAGTCCTGCCAGGTCAGTGCTGCGAGCTCTGCTGGGGCGGGGCGGCTTCTGGCTCAGACATGTCGAGAGCTCTGCAAGGTGAGCTGGGTAGGCGGCTACCAATGAAATGACTCCTAATTACTCAGGAACGCTCAGCCGGGGCTGGCTGACACACTGGGCAATCCATCTTCGTGGAAAGACCAGACACATGGTTTTCAGATCAGATGACTTGCCTGGGTCCGGTGACATTAATTGTTTTCTTTCTCAGTCCTCACACAGTCTTTGGAGAAAAAGTGCAACCTAAATTCTGAAACCAGCCATTGATTTGTGGCTTAGTTTTCCTTACCAGACGGAAGGGGACAGGGGCCTTAACAGAGCAAGGGAGCTATTGATAACGCGAATGCAATGTGTCTATACAATCACTCCCAGGATTATAATTATATTTGATGGAGCTTCTTGTTCATGATTCCTTAGGTACCCTCAGGGGGTGGGTAGAAAATAGAGGACAAAACCTGCTCTACTCTGATCAAGAAACATTTTAATGGATAACCAGCAAGGACTTACGGTAGAGCACAAGGAACTCTGCTCAATGTTTTGAGGCAGCCCGCATGGGAGGGGAGTGTGGGGGAGAATGGATCCATGTATGTATGGCTGAGTCCCTGCACTGTTCAGCTGAAACCGTCACAGCGTCGTTTGTTAACTGGCTATGTGTGTGTGCATGCTAGGTCACTTCAGCCGTGTCCAACTCTGACCCCATGGACTGTAGCCCGCCAGGCTCCTCCGTCCATGGGATTCTCCAGGCAAGAATACTGGAGTGGGTTGCCATGTCCTCCTCCAGGGAATCTTCCCGACCCAAGAATACTGGAGTGGGTAGCCTATCCCTTCTCCAGGGGATCTTCCTGACCCAAGGATCAAACCCAGTCTCCCACATTGCAGGTGGATTCTTTACCAGCTGAGCTAACAGGGAAGCCATAAAAAAAAAAAAAAAAAAACCTCATTAAAAAAAAGAGAGAGACCCAAAGTCAGTCCTCTTCCCTGAGCCCAGGTGCAGAGTCCTGGAGGGAACCCAGCACTCTGCCAAGCTTTCTATAAGAGCAAAGGCTCCTTGGGGCTTTTTCATCTGGATGATTTTCTTTCTTTTCCCTTCATTCTCAACCTTCACTTTCCCTCCCTCCGAACTTCCCTCTGCATCCCAGTGTGAAATGCCCATCTTAGAGGAATAGTGATCTATCTGGTCTTTTTTTCAAGAACCGCTGACAACATTTCCAACTCTTGGGTTTTCATAAACTGATGGGTGAACTGCTGATGTGTCTAAGAAGCAGTGTGGAGGAAGATGTAAGACTCCTAGGATACCTCCAGGTCACTCCCTCTAAAAAACTGTCTTTGTTCACTTGCTCAGTAGTGTCCAACTCTCTCTGACCCCATGGACTGCAGCACGCCAGGCTTCCCTGTCCTTCACCATCTTCCAGTGTTTGCTTAAACTCATGTCCATTGAGTCAATGATGCCATCCAATGATCTCATCCTCTCTCACCCTCTTCTCCTCCTGCCTTCAATCTTTCCCACCATCAGGGTCTTTTCTAATGAGTCGGCTCTTCCCATCAGGTGGCCAGAGTACTGGAGCTTCAGCTTCAGCATCAGTCCTTCCAGTGAATTTTCATGGGGATTTCCTTTAGGATGGACCAGTTTATGTGATAGTCAAGGAATAAGGGCTCTAAGTTCAATGCCCCGTCCCAGTAGCACCATTGCTCACAGTGACAGAAATCTCTGAAAAAAACTTCACAGTAAATTAAGTACAATTAGCAAAACAAATATCAACACTAGCACAGCCCAGTAAAGAAGTAATCACTCAGCCTTCATTCTCAGCACCCATTAAGACCTGAACCATTTCTCAAATCAGTGATCTTTTTAAGTGATCATTATCACGAATGCCTTCCTAAATTAGGGAATCCTCATTAAAGGGTACCATAATGATATTAAACTTCAGCCTTTGCCAAGAAGTGGGGGTAATAAAGCTTTCCAAGAAGTGACAGCTCATATTTTTGATCCAAACCATAAAAATAGCTAAATACTTTCTAATGCTTTGATAAGCTAGACTTTTTTAAATGTTCCTTTAAGAAGCATTTTGTAGGATGACAGACATTTAGAGCTGGAAGGGACCTCTGAAAGCGTGTAGTTCTACTCTCTCTTATTTAACAAATAAGGAGACTGAGGCCAACTATGTCAAACAATTTGCAAAATGTCTTACAGCTAGTCACAAAACTCACTTAACATATGTAAATGTACTCAGAAATAAATCTCATTGAGACAGAAGGGGAAAAGGACGTGCAGCTCTCTGCTTTCGCCCTGTCGAGAATGTCCCGGAGAGAATCGCTCAGTCCATAGAAATGACCAGGACTATGACAGAGATCAACATTCAGAAAATGAAGATGACTCCGGGAGTTGGTGGTGGACAGGGAGGCCTGGCATGCTGCGGTTCATAGGGTCGCAAAGAGTCGGACACGACTGAGCAACTGAACTGAACTGATGACAGAGAAACCAGAAGATGGCTTCTCTGATCCATGATGACTTTGGACTTTGACTTCTGCGTGGCTGATCAAGGGGTGATACCTGCTTCCAAAGACTGCACCAAAAACTGTGGGCGCCCCTCACTAGCAATGTTTAATCATCCTGCTTTGCTCAAAAAAAGATGGCAGGAAGGACTTATTATAATATAATAATGAATTATGCCCTTGATGTGACATTTCACTAATGCCATTATGTTAGAAATGGAGATAGATTAACAAGATATTGTCTCTGACTGAAGAAGATGAAGTGACCTCAGAACAAAGAATATCAAAGTCTCAAAACCAGAAACGAATCTTATTTTCTATTTTACATTCCTATGCAAAAGAGACTCATTATTCAAAATTAATATTTTTCGGCAGTCAGGCTAATGCACTTTATCCTTTACCTAACAGTGTCTTTTTGCTTCATTTTCTACTTAAATAGAATGTAAATGTATGCAGTAACTTCTGGGATTATAACCTATTTAAAAGCCTTCATAACCTCAAAGATCCTAAGGGGTAGGACAGGTTAAATAAAAGTGTTAACTGTTTTCAACCAAAGGCCTCTGAAAAGCTAGAGCCAAATATTACATTATATATATATATATAAAGCATATAGTTACATATATATACACATATAAAGCATATATATATACATATATGGTATACATAGCATATGGCCAAAATATTGGAGCTTTAGCATCAGTCCTTCCAGTGACTATTCAGGACTGATCTCCTTTAGGATAGACTGGTTGGATCTCCTTGCTGTCCAAGGGACTCTCAGGAGTCTTCTCCAACACCACAGTTCAAAAGCATCAGTTCTTTGGTGCTCAGCTTTCTTTGTGGTCCAACTCTCACATCCACACATGACTACTGGGAAAACCATAGTTTTGACTAGATGGACCTTTGTTGGCAAAGTAATGTCTCTGCTTTTTAATATGCTGTCTAGGTTGGTCATAGCTTTTCTTCCAAGGAGCAAGTGTCTTTTAATTTCATGGCTACAGTGGCCACCTGCAGTGATTTTGGAGCCTAAAAAAAATAAAGTCTTTTTACCTTTCCATTGTTTCCCCATTTATTTGCCATGAAGTGATGGGACCAGATGCCATGATCTTTGTTTTTTGAATGTTGAGTTTTAAGCCAACGTTTTGACTCTCCTCTCTCACTTCCATCAAGAGGCTGTTTAGTTCCTCAGGCTGCGTATCTGAGTCCCTGGCTGTATCTGAATTTAACTAAGTATCATTTCTTCGTATGACTCGGACTGCAAATATTCATGGATACACATGCTATGAGAAGCACAATAGAGTGATTACTTATTTTAATTATAGAAAGTATTTTTGAATGTCAAACAAGATAATAGTTACTGCTAAGTACTCTTGATATGAAGAAAAAAATAAGTTTGTTTGAGGAGGAAAGAATTGGTCATTAAGGAAATGTTGGTACGCTTTAAATTCAGTTAAAATAGGATTTGGGGAGCCTACCATGCCAAGCCATCCCCAACCACCAGGTGGCACACTTCTGCCTTCTTTCCACCATCCATGGGCAGGAAAAAGGAAACCACCTCTGGAAGATGTTGGGTTTAGTTTTTTATGCTAAATACTCACCAAAACCAACTTAGCATCATAAATATATATGAATCTACAAGTGCTCTCTCAGCTTTAAGACTGTCATCACTATCAGTGCAAGTGACTTTGCTTTGCTTTTTTATTAAGCTTTGAGCCAACAAGATACGAACACATCAATGAGCAGAAATACCAACAAAAATAAGCCCACTGATTAATCTTTACGTGGAAACAGAAGCAACTGGAGAAATTGTTTTACCTTTCAGGATACTCAAACAAGGATGACTGGTATTTAATAGTCAACACTTGTGTTTCAGAGGTAGAGAATCCACCTACAATGCAGGAGCTGCAGGAGATGCGAATTGAATCCCTGAGTTGAGAAGATCCCTGGAGAAGGAAACAGCAACCCACTCCAGTATTCCTGCCTGGGAAATCCCGTGGACAGAGAAGCCTGGTGGGCTACAGTCCATGGGGTCGCAAAGAGTCGGACATGACTGAACAATTGCACACATACACATCTTATGATACATTTATAACAACTACTCAGAAAGGTGAATATACGCTAGAGTAAGAGAAATACATACAGTCAGGTTAGCACTCTGAACACTGTAAAGATTTCAGCAGATTTTTTCCAACGTTTATGAAATGACTTAATTGCGAAAATCGTCAAAGCCACTCCAATTTTTAAAATATTTTTACAGAACTGTCCATTTATACTAATTCAGATTCAGACACAGAGACTGTCATCATACCTTAGAAATAATCCTTCCTGCTTAAAAGGAAATATGCTTTTAACTTTATTGGAAAAGGTGCCCTTTTTGTTCCCTGGGGTATAACAAAGAGATTCAGGGTTGACCCCAGTTGATGAAGAACCAGTAGTCAGTTAAATAGCAGTTTACACAAAACTTTTAATGTTCTTTGATCAAATGGCCACACGAATGAGACTTTCGCTTCATTCAGATCCAAAATGATCACAAGGCAGAATGAGGTGAACTCTAGCCCCAGTTGCTGAGTTGCTAGCTATGCTGCCTTGAGCAAGTCACTTAAACTCCTTTCTGGGGGGTTTTATTTTGATGTGGACCATTTTTAAAGTCTTTCATGAATTTGTTACAGAATTGTTTCTGTTTTATATTTTGGTTTTTCTGGTCACGGGGATTTTAGCTCCCCGACCAGGGATAGAACCTGCACCCTTTACACTGACAGAAGTCTTGACCACTGGAACACCACGGGAGTCTCTCATTTAAACACCTCACACCTTCTTTTTCTAAGAAGTTTTAAGTAAAATATTTTTAAGGCTCCATTTTACTTATAAACCTATGATTTTATCTACTTTTGAATCTATTGCGTAGCATGTCTCAAGGTAACCAGGGGAACAGGAGAAGGTAAGGAAGATTCTAGCACAAGAAGGAACCCTTCTGAAGGTAAGAGTGTGCAGATTGTCCCCCATCTTCTCCATCTTCTCTGACGAGTAGAACCCAAAGCTCTAAGTGCACAAAGGAAGAGAAGCCCTTTGGTGTAGAACGTGTTCCCTTCGCCTGGTCTAATTAACACTTAGCCACCTCAGAGTGTGTGCACAGAGGTCTTTCTCTAGTGTGGCTGTCTTGCACAGACTCCAGTAGCTAAGTCAGCTTCACAGATTCCAACGCTTGGAACCTACAGCTTAAAGAGTCCAGCAAGAACGACAGTCGTGGTCCTAGAACAGTGTATTACGCCCACCGAAGACCATCCTGGAAGTGTGAAACTCCTTTTCTTATCACGAGTTCCTGCTTAACTCAGGAACTCCTGCCTAACTCATGAGTTACTCCCTGAACTCAGAGCAGCATTATCTTTTTATATTGAGTTTACAAGAGCAAAGATCTCTGAATTCCTCAAATTCTATAGCATACGCATTCTACACATAAAATCCACAGGGCAAATAGCATTCATATTTTTACTTACAGAACTCTGTCTTCCAAGACAAGCTAATGCTGCATGGATTTACAAACTGGTCCGAGACACACACGCCACGGGCTGACCGTGGGCGGACACGCTTCTTTCTCAGTATGCCGCGGCTTCCTCCTTCTTGTTCGTGCACTTCCTGTGGTATTTTAAGAAAGATTTTCACGAGGGATGGGTCCTTAATCAAGACTTTAAAATGAGGGCAATAAATATATTTTATTGGTTATAGCACCTTTTTCTTTATTAGAAGGATAACAGACTGCTGGTTAACTGGTCATGAAATATTAATTAAAAAGAAAAATATATGATGTGCGCGATCTCAGTGGGTGCTCACTCATATTTTCTCCACTGGAATTTTTTTCTGCATAAAGTTAAAGGCACATGGACCCAGTTCTGTCACCTGCAGGGAAACACTCATTTTGCTTCTCTTTCACCAGCAGGTCTGGAGCGTCTCTGCAGCGACATTCAGGACCCAGAAGGGAAATCTCATTTGGACATTAGCGGTCAGAAAACGTGCTCAGGATAACACATTCATGGCAGAACTCCCCACAGAGGGGTGTAGAACCGCCCCCCCCCCCCGGCCAGTTCTGCATGGAACAATTCTGTCCCCACCGAGGAAGTGAGATCGGAGAAACTCTACTTTTTAATAGCTGAACTATTTTTTTTTATTTTATTGAAGTATAGTTGATTTATAATGTGTTTTCTTATTTTGTATTGGGGTATAGAGGATTAACAAGCAATGCGGTGATAGTTTCATGTGAACAGCAAAGAGACTCAATCATACATACACATGTATCCATTCTCCTCCAACCTCCCCTCCCATCCAGGCCACCAGGTAGCATGGAGCAGAGTTCCCTATGCTATGCAGGAGGTCCTTGTTGGTGATCCATTTTAATTATAGCAGTGTGTACATGTTGACCCCAGACTCCCTAACTATCCCTTCCCCCCATATTTCCCCCCGGCAACCATCAGTTTGTTCTCTAAGTCTATGAGTCTCTTTTTGTTATGCAAGTTCATCTGCATCATTTCTTTTTAGATTTCACACATAAGGGATGTCATATGATATCTATCCTTCTCTTTCTGCCTTACTTCACTCAGTATGACAGTCTCTAGGTTCATTCATGTTGCCGCAAATGGCATTATTTCATTCTTTTTAATGGCTGAGTAATATTCCGTACAGTGTTGTGTTCATTTCCGCTATACCGCCAAGTGCCTTAGTTATACAGGTGCATATACATCCTTTTCCATGATGATCTTATCACAGGATATTGAATGAAGTTCCCAGTGCTATATAGTAGGACCTTGTTATTTATCCATCCTGTACACAAGTTTGCATCTGCTCACCCCGAACTCTCGATCTATCTTCAATCTGTCCCCTCCCAACAAGGGATCTCTTTCTGCCCCGGGCACCTCCCTTTGCTAAGCTGCACCTTCTTCAACTTCCAGTTAAATGCCACGTTTTCCCACATTCTACCCAGCCCCACACACCTCAGCCTGCTCCCCTCAGCCTGGTGGAGACGACTTAAATTTAAGAGGAAAAGCAGATGGCCTAGGATAACAGGGAGAGTTATCCTGGACTATGCCTGTGATGCTGTGAATGGAATCAAGATAAGCCTCTTTGGGCACCTCTGGTACACTGGTCTCATGTTGCTGGGAGGAATCCTGGGGAGCACGCCCCCACTCGTAGCTGCTGCAGCAGGGGTGGGGCGTGTGCTGCTGGGCACCCTCAGAGGAAGGATTTTATTGAAGCCTCGATAGCAGTCTCCATGGCAACCAGGGGTCTCCAACCAGGGAGTCTCAAACTCCAAAGTGGACTCCATGGGAGTCACCCAGGGCTGCCTTGCTATAACGCAGCTTCTGATTCAGCAGGTCTGGAATGGGACAGACAATGGTGGTCCTCAGGTTCTCAGGAGTAGTGGGAGACCCTCTCCTCTGCAGGAAGCTTGGAGCCAGATTGGCCTTTGTCCAGTGAAGGGAGGGAGGAGCGGAGCTTGCCTGAGCTGAAAGGACTTTCTTTCTCTTTCTCTCTCTGTCTTTCTCTGTCTTTCTCTCTCTGTCTTTCTCTCTTTCTCTCTCTGTCTCTCTCTCTTTCCTTCTCTCTCTCTGTCTTTCTCTCTCTGTCTCTCTCTCTTTCCTTCTCTCTGTCTTTCTCTCTTTCTCTCTCTCTCTCTTTCTCTCTTTCCTTCTCTCTCTCTCTGTCTTTCTTTCCTTCTCTCTCTCTATCTTTCTCTCTTTCCTTCTCTCTCTCTATCTTTCTCTCTTCCCTTCTCTCTCTCTATCTTTCTCTCTTTCTCTTTCTCTCTCTGTCTCTCTCTCTTTCCTTCTCTCTCTCTGTCTCTCTCTCTTTTTCTTTCTTTCTCTCTCTCTCTCTTGCCACACCTTTAGGCATGCGGGATCTTAGTTCCCCAACCAAGGACCAAACTTGTGTCCTCTTCCCTGGTGGTTCAGATGGTAAAGCGTCTGACTACAATGCGGGAGACCTGGGTTTGATCCCTGGGTTGGGAAGATCCTCTGGAGAAGGCAATGGCACCCCACTCCAGTACTCTTGCCTGGGAAATCCCATGGATGGAGGAGCATGGTAGGCTACAGTCCATGGGGTCACAAAGAGTCAGACACGACTGAGCGACTTCACTTTCACCAAGGGAAGTCCCTAAAGGATTTTTTTAAATGCAAATCAGGGGGTTTATCATAGTTAGAAGACTCTTGGTAACTTTTTATAATCTCTGTCATTACAATATCATTTGTGTTATAAATAAGAATTTTTAAATCTTTAAAAAAAATTTTAAACAGCATGAAAAATGATTGACAATACCAAGGTGCTGTCACCTCCCCACTTTCTTTTCAGAATCTTCAGTATTTACCCATTGGCTTCTTCACTTTCAAACTTGAACAAGCATAGAATTTTTATTTTTCCCCTGGTTAACTATTTTATTTTTTAAATTATAACACAGTAAAATTGACCTTTTTTTCTTTTAACGTACAAGTCTTTCAATTTTGATACGTGAATAGATGAACTTTGAATTTTAATATATGAATAGATGTGTTTAAACACTGCCACAATCAGGACTTAGAATGGTTTCATTACCCCCCTCTCCCCCCAAAAGAGACATAAGATTTCGGTTCCCAAATTTATACAATGTTATCATTTTTTCCCCTTTTCTCTAGTTCCTCTCTTTGCTCCCACATTGACAGGCAATCTTATAAGAGTTTGATTTTTAATAAAAGTAAAATGCAGTTAAGCACTGCTTTGAGAAAATGTTCAGAAAATTCACACTCTTCTAGAAGTAACAAGAGGCAGCAGAGGATTGACACTTTGAGGTTCAGAACCCCCGTGATGAAAGGAGGGAGGTCATTGAACCCCAGATGGGAAGCGAGCACAACTTCCTGCCTTGAGCTCCCTCTGGACCAGTTGGCCTGCTGCGTGTCGCCCAAGGACCTTCCTGAGGATTGAGCTTCTCACCAATCAATGTTCCTTTTATTGCACTGCCAGAGTCAGCCCTGAAGAGAGGGCAAGCTGTCTCAGAGCCCACAGTGACCTGTAAACGCCGATCCTCAAGCTGGAGGGCAGAGCCCCCTGCTGAATACGGACAGCATAAGAGAGCCCCCAGAGAGGTCATTGGCAGAAGGCAGAATGGAGTGAGATCATTTATGCTGTTTCAGCCTGTAGGTCCCTTGAAACTCTTGAATCTGTGTCCCAGAAAATAAAGTTTCAAATCACAGAAAAATCTCAGATCCTCCAATGACTCATATTAACTACAGGTAAAAAGAATAAACCTGCAGGAGAACAAAAATGCTATCATCTGAAGGGCTATTTCCAGCTCCTGTAAACTTCTACCTCCACGCATGCCACAAAGCTGAAGGTCTTGTAATACCGCTTTTGATTTACAGAAGGGCAAAAAAAAAGATGACATTACTGGGACGACCAGTTACCCCTGTGCCTCCTCTTGTAGTTCAGTGTTAAGTACTCTACAAAACTGATTCCTTGGTGGAAAGCGATTCTGTAATTCAATCGAGAGATCTTGCTAATGTCCCAGACTGCAAGAACATAGCTTAAGGGTTTAGGTTTAGCAGGAAGCCTTGCAAACCAGAGACAGAATTAGAGCCTGCCTCTTCCATCAGGGATGAGCGAAGGTTGTTGGCAATGTACCATTAAGGAATTAGTAAGAGTTTGAAAAGGAACTGTAAGACTCGTACGGATAAGTTGGTCTCAGAGATGGAAGGTTGGAAGGTGAAGGATGAAGATGAGACAGGACACCAGATGAACAAAAGGTGAAGGTTGATGACTATTGAAGCTGGATAATTAGTAAATAGGAACAGGATAGACCATTCTGTCTACTTTTGTGTACGTTTGAAAATGTCTAAAATAAAAAAGTTTAAGAAAGAAAGAAAAAGATGTCATCAAAAGGACTAGGATGGGAAAATAAGGCTTCTTAAAACTCAAGGAATTAGTAGATTTTCTCACTTTCATTGTCTGAGCCACCAGAAGCTCAAGAATACTGGAGTGGGTAGCCTATCCGTTCTCCAGGGGATCTTCCCGACCCGGGGATTGAACCAGGGTCTCCTGCATTGCAGGCGGATTCTTTACCGGCTGAACTACCAGGGAAGCCTTTTTTAAAGGTAAATATAAATAAATGTATGATGACTTTGGTAAGGCTAGAGGTCAATTAATCAATTCTAGTGCAATAAAAAATGATTTTAAAAAAGAAATACCACAAATCAGAAAGACTGGCCCAATATAGTCAAAGTGCTGAAAGGAAAAAAACGCACAACCAAGAATTCTCAATCCAGTAAGATTATCGTTTAGAATTTGAGAAGAGATAAAGTTTCCCAGACAAAAGAAAGCTAAAGGAGTTCATCACCACTAAGCAGGCCTTACAAGAATGTTAAAGGGACTTCTTTAAACAGAAGAGGCTATAACTAGAAAAAAGAAAATTAGAAAGTCTCAGGGGTTTCTTGAATTTGTTGGTAGCATAAAGTATGATGGGCAGGGAGAGGGTGAAATGAACAGTTTGCTCAGTTAGCCACTGGGCGGATTTTCCAATGTTCATTAGCACGGTCTTGTTCCTCTCATGCTAAGTTTTGACCACCAGGTCCCCAGTTGAGCACTAAGGATCACCAGCCAATTACCAGTTAGTGATGGGTTAGTCACTTCTGTACTCATTTCTGAAAGCCCCACTTTCCTTAGAGTGGGAATTCCTGGAGTACAGAAATGTCTGTGTACAAAGAGTACCATCATAGCTAAATTTTAAGAAGTAGCTGGAACACTTTAGCAGACAGTAATTTATTTGATCCTTACAAATCCAATTATTTGGGCCTCCCCAGGTGGCAGAGTGGTAAAGAATCCACCTGCCAAAGCAAGAGACGTGGGTTCAATCCTTGGGTCAGGAAGATCCCCCAGAATAGGAAATGGCAACCCACTCCAGTATTCTTGCCTGGAAAAGTCCATGGATGGAAGAGCCCAGTGGGCTACAGTCCATGGAGTCACAAAGAGTCAGACACAAGTGAGCGGCTGACCACAAGCATACTGTTAGAAAATGGAAAGTGGACGGATAGACTCTGGCTATTGCTTATTTATTTAAATTTATTTAAATAAGATCTGATTATTTGACCCTGTTTTACAGGCAGGACATGAATTATTATTCATACTTTACATATGATCGAACTGAGGCTCCAGAAGATTGTAACTTACTTACTCTCACGCTGCCGATCAGCTTACAAACAAGCCTGCTTTTCTGATTCTAACGGAGTACCCGTTCTATCAGACCACAGTTTCCCTCCACTGTCACTAATGATCACACACAGGTGTTGAGAAAGCATTCCCCTGGATGCTGAGAGAGAGACAGGAACCCCCAAAAGGTCTCCATCCCACAGCAGTCTGAAATCTAACTGAGAGAACAAGGCATTCCATTTGTAAAAAAGTGTTTTTAAAAAGCATGTAATAGCTGTGTTAAATGTTGAAAAATAGATAATGAGAGACAGTCTAGGCAATAAAAGCCACAGGGCCTGGTGTTTCAAACTCAACAAAAGGGAAGAGTCTTTCAACAAATACTTCTTCACTATATTTGTTGAGCACCTACTATGTCTCAGCTATTTTGTCCAAGACTGAAGACCTTGTACTTTTCTTAACTAGCTTCTCACAGCACTTGGAGCATCTGAGTAGGAAAAAGACTCCAGAATGCACCCAGATGTCTTTGGGGGCCCCTAAAGTGCATAATTGATGGGGTCTTTAGGGCCCGTGTGTGGCACTGGGCTGGGACCCAGGATGTAACGCCAAATTTCACGTGGCCAGGTGGCTATCTCATGCCCCTACCCCGCCCCTTGTCTTGTCACACGATCTGTACTTTGAGAAAACTACTGATAAAATATTCTTGGGACCAGATTAGTTTTCAGATCTACCTAGTTCAGTTCAGTCACTCAGTTGTGTCCGACTCTTTGCGACCCTATGGACTACAGCACGCCAGGGTTCCCTGTCCATCACCCACTCCCGGAGCTTGCTCAAACTCATGTCAGATCTATCTAATGGGCCGTGAAATGTGTTGTGTTGGCTCCAGCCATCACAGGCCATGTAACCCGCTCTGCTTTGTAGCCACGCTGACTGGTCAGGCTCTGGAGCACATCCTTCTGGTTTTTATCCTTTCAAGCCTTTGGGGGAAGAGAAATTTCCCGGCCGGTCCTTCTGGCTTGTCTTCCCTTTTCACTGGCTCACACACACGTCTTTTGTTTTTCTGTTTTGCTGGGGAAGTTTCTTCCATGCCCCAATCTTAGCCAGCTCCCAACCAGAAGAGCCAATGAGGGATATTATTTTTAAGAAGAACTGTGCTTATTTTTAAAAATATGTTTGATTTGTTTCTTGGTGATAAGACTTACTACAGGGAGAGTTGCATGCTTCACACTGGCTGTAGACTGGTTTTGTTTTGTTGTTGTTTTGAGGGCTTTTTTTTTTACATTTTTTTATTATGGTAATTTTTATTTTTATTTTTTTGGCCACGCTTCGTGGCATGCAAGATGTTAGTTCCCCTTGTTATTGTTGTTCAATTGTTCAGGCGTGTCTGACTCTTTGCTACCCCGTGGACTGCAGCCCACCAGGCTTCCCTGTCTTTCTCTATCTCCTGGAGTTTGCGCAAACTCATGTCCATTGAGTCAGTGATGCCATCCAGGGATCAAACCCATGCCCCCTGCAGTGGACGTGCAGAGTCCTAACCACTGGACTGCCAGGGAGTCTAGAGGGAAAGTCACTCAGTCACGTCTGATTCTTTGAGACTGACCTCATAGACTGTAACCCACCAGGCTCCTCTGTCCATGAGATTCTCCAGGCAAGAATACTGGAGTGGGCTGCCATTTCCTTCTCCAGGGGATCTCCCCAACTAGGGGATTGAACCCGGGTCTCCTGCCTCGGAGGCAGATTCCTTACCGTTTGAGCCACGAGGAAAGCCCGGACTACCAGGGAAGTCCTTTAATTCTTATTTTAGTTGAAGTGTACTTGACTTACAATATTGTGCCGACCTCCGCTGTACACAAAGTGACTCGGTCACACACACGTATACATTCTTTTATATAAGCACATTATTTTCCATTATGCTTTATCCCAGGAGATTGGACATGATTCCCTGTGCTATACAGTAGACCTTTCTGTTTATCCTGAGCTGGTTTTACATTAGTTACATTAACTCACTAATGTAATGAAACAACTGTCATCTGCCCACTGTGTGCCAGAAATTCAGGAAGAAAAAACTGATTTCTTTACGATACAATAATTTTTCAAAGTGGTTATTACTAGTTCCTTTTAAGCAGGGCCTTCCCTTGTGGCTCAGAGGTTAAAGCGTCTGCCTGGAATGCGGGAGACCCAGGTTCAATCCCTGAGTTGGGAAGATCCCCTGGAGAAGGCAATGGCAACCCACTCCAGTACGCTTGCCTGGAGAATCCCACGGAGGGAGGAGCCTGGTAGGCTATAGCCCATGGGGTGGCAAAGAGTCGGACACGACTGAGCGACTTCACTTTCACTTTCACTTTCCCTGGTGGCTCAGCTGGTAAAGAATCCACCTGCAATGTGGGAGACCTGGGTTCGACCCCTGGGTTGGGAAGATCCCCTGGAGAAGGGAAAGGCTACCCACTCCAGTATTCTGGCCTGGAGAATTCCACGGACTGTATAGTCCATGGGGTCGCAAAGAGTCGGACACGACTGAGCGACTTTCACTTTCGCTTTAAGCAGATTGCGAAGAATGAAAGAGGTTGATCTCTACCTTGGGTATCATTACCCCGTTTTATCCTCACCTCCCACCACGTCAGCACAGACCCTCTCTTCTGCCAGGCCAGGCTCCTCACACGTGGCTCCTCACCCCCCGAGTCCCGCCCATCACCCTGGCTGCAGTGTCCTCTTAAATGCTGACTCATATTCCACGTACCCTTGTGGCCAAAGGTGGTTCCCAAATACCATGGAAGCATTCCTGGCCACTCCATCCTCAGCTCTGTCTCTCCTCTGAAGTCCACTCTACAGCAGCCGTGGGTAGAATCTAACCGGTACCATTTCTTCAAAATGCAGGAACTCCGACAGCGGGTGTCAGATGCTACAGCTGGTGCCATTCCCAGCGCTGAGCGTGGAGGTGCCGGAGTAACTGACTCTGAACCGGTCTCCCGTATTGTTAGAGAATCGAGAAAGAAAAGGTGGGTTCTATAGGTGCTTGTTTTCCAATCAGTCTCCTTCTATATTTTTAGTTTAGAAGGCAGTAATTTAATCTGCCTTGTTTTTGCCCGCTACCTCTCGGCACACTTCCCCCAGAAGTCTCAGTTCTAAATTATACTCTTTTCTTTTTTGTGTCCCTCTTTTCACCCCATCAGTCAAAATTTAGCCATTTTCATTTCTCGGACAAAACATAAAAACTGAATTTGGTGATTCCAATTAATTAGCAGCTGTTCTTACTAAACAAATCAGGAGCAAAAAGCTGCTTAAAAAAAAAAAAAGTCTTAAAATCTACCAAACCTATCTGCAACTTCTTACACCGCCCAGGCCCTCGTCTCATCTCAGCAACAGTCAGAACCGAATTGTCCTGGTTCCCTTAGAAACTGCCCGCTGACTCCTGTCAGAGGCGTTCGTGTGCACACAGCGTTAGGTAGAGCAGAACCTGAAAGATTTCTGCACGTGCCTCTTTGTGCCGCATAACTCTACGTGATTTTCAAGATCTTAACCCACCTCTCCTTCTCCCTGCCCCCCAGAACTAATCTATATGCTAATTTGCACTTGATCATGCCGCCCCACAATATGGTAATTGCTGTAATGTTTTCCAGGGAGAAAAAAAAAAAGAAGAAATTCAGCCGTGCCTCTTTCTCTGAAGTCTGCATTCGTGAGAACCTCGGCCCAAATAGCAAGTTAGAGAGCCTGCGTCCACGGTGATGCTTTGCCTCATCCAGGTCAACGTGAGATTGCTTTGGAAAAACTGGAAATATTCCCCTAGGCTACCTTATTTTGAACTGATCCCCAGAAGTCCCATGTGTCTGGGGAAGCAGTGAGTTAAGGTGGCTGCCTTCCCCTACCTGAGAGGGTCTCTAGATTTATAAGAAACCTGAAAGCTCTCACTTAACGGTTCACCCTCTGAAGGATGGCCAAGTGGTCCAGGCTTCCGGCTTCGCCGCTTCGCCTGTATCCACGCAGGGGTCCCTCCCTTCTTGCCCTGTTTCCCACTGTGTGCCCTCCGATGCTATTAAGATGTCAAATGCCGGAGTGACAACAAGAGAGCCCTAATTAAACAGCATCAAAGAGGGCCCTCGAAGGAACAGACTGAACCCAAACAAGAGGAGCTTGGGACCGGAAATGGGGAAGAAAGGCGATGGGGGCTTGGTAATCAGCTGGGTTTCAAGCCGCGGGTTTGTTGTGTGTATTTAAAGGGCCCAACGACACAAAGAGCTCCCCACGGTGTCAGGCCAGAGACCAAGTGTGGATGCGCCGAGACAGAAGGGGTGATGCTCCCTGAGTCCTGTGACCAGAATCACATCGTGATTGGCCTCCGAGATCACTTATGGCAATCAGGGAAGTAATATACTTCTGAATAATTATGAATAATTAGGCACATTTATGAATAATTATTCTGATAATAACTATCCAACTCATTCCATTTTAAAATTGTAATTCAGTCATTATGTGTTGGGTAGTCATTGCCTCCCTCCTGCCTTCTGCATATTCATGGTCTGATCCAACTGCCAATCTCACCAAGTCTGGCGCTTCTCTGCAGGTCAGGGTGGTCATAGCAACAGCCAGATCCTGGACTCATCCTGGGGACCAGAGAACAGACTGGTGGGCAGGGTCGGAGCTTCATAGCCTTCACGGCTGACTTGGAAGCATCTGAACAGTAGAAAGCAGCAGAAAGGACATAGGAAGCCCATTCGTGAAATGCTGGAGCTCTGCCGGCTCGTGACTCATTTATCAACATGCCCAGGACTTCAAAGTAACGGCCCGGAGTCGCTGGTACCTTCAATGCTGATGGTAAAAAGAAGCTGTTGTTTCCACCACGTGTCATTGTAAAGAACACCAGTAAACTGTACTAGAGCTGTCTCTTCGTGGTATCTTCTGATCAGAGTTCTAGGCTGCTTAGAAATCAGAAGTCCCAGCTGGAAGACGGAATTCAAATCATGGGTGTTTCCTCAGGTTTTAAAGCAACACGTGCACTGGTCTTCTTGCCTTACGCTTGTTTCCTCTCATCCTACTTTTCCTTTTTCTTTCTCTGTCTGTCTCTCTCCCCCTCCTACACCTTTGCCAGCTTCTCTGTCACCTTCGTGCCTTTTGCTGTTCCACTTTTAACAATGACAATCATAAAAGTAAGGTGGTTGTTGTTGTTTAGTTGCTCAGTCGTGTCTGACTCTTTGTGACCCCACGGACTGTAGCCCACCAGGCTCCTCTGTCCACAAGAATACTGGAGTGGGTTGCCATTTCCTCCTCCAAGGGATCTTCCCGACCCAGGGACTGAATCACCTGTCTTCTGTATGGCAGGCAAGTTCTTTCCCACTGAGCCACCAGAGAAGCCCCAAAAGTAAGCTTATATTTCCCCAATTCCAAAAGTAAAATATGCGTTAACTCAGAAATTGGGAAAGGATCGGGGCATAAGGAAAATGGAATTTTAAAAGTCAATATCTCAACATCTGAAAGAATGAGTAGTAACTTAACATTACAAGGTTTCTTTTTCCATGCATATTTTATACAACCAAGGTTATATTACATAACCTATTTTGCATCCCAAAATTTTCTTTAACATTTTGCATAGAGTTGTATTTTCTATATTATTAAATCATAAGTATTTTATGTGTTATTAAAATTTGTTTTAAAAGTTTCATGTTTGATATGGTCAAATGAAATTATATGAAAATGTATATGATAGTCATTTACTGATGCTTTGGATATCCATATTTCCCATTTTTGCTAGTTTGCCATATAATCTTGTGGGGAAGTCTTTTCATTCTTATTTCTCACCCTATTATTTCCATGTTCCCCTCCTCTTAGATTAAGACTTAACGTGGGCGTAAGGAAGTATGAGGCTCCAGAAATGAGACAGTAGAATAATGTTTAGCACACAGACAGGCTTACAACACACAATCTTTTGAGGGATGAGCAACAATAATATCCTGCAGTTTAACTCTAAACAAAACTTTTTGTGCAGAATTAACCATAACAGGATTTCATCTTGGACTTTAACCAAGGGGACTTGGTAACTGAAACACCTTCTAACGCCTCCTTTCCTGAGACTTGATTACAGAAAAACAGAGGCCTGAATGGCATCTTGTTGAGCTTCTGAACAGTCATTTGCAAGGACAGCTTCAGACGCATCAGCGCTGCCTGGCAAGCTTTGTGAAAAGGCGTGTTCCTGAGTCCACCGCTGATACCCTGACTGAGTGGAGCTGGGAGCGAGGATCAAAGCAGGAAGTGAAGCAGGCGGCAGAGGTGAGGTGCCGTGTGTCATGCCAAGAACGCTGGACTTCACCCTAGAAACATGGTTCATGCGAGCGACCCAGACAAGGGGTCGCAGGAGAAAGGTGGGCCCGGTGCGAGGGGACAGAACAAACTGAGCGGCTGTGAGCCAAGCGTGCAGAGGTCCAGCCTGAAGGGAAGCTTTTCTTTCCTTCGTGAGGCAGGCCGCACCCTCCGTGAGCTGCCACCGCGCCCCATCAGCCTCTCGGAAAACAGCTTGAGCCCCAAGTGTCAGCGAGCACCCCCACTTCCCTTTGCCCCTCCTTCCCTCCTGCCTTCACCCTCCACACACAGAGGCCATTATCTCCCGCCCCCACCTTTTTTTTATTTTTTTGAGCGAGGTATTTGGATAATGATTCCGCTGCCCAGTCAACCCCTCCTCCCCCACTTTCCCGCTGCCAGCTAAATTCTAGTGATTGATGGAGGCAATACTTGGAAATTTTGAGATGTGGGGAGAGGGACGGGGAGGAGGACCACCGGGGACAAGGAGGGGGGGAGGAGCTGCTGGAGCACCCGGGATGTTGGAACATGTCGGGGCTGGTAAATGCTTCATTGAGGTGATGATGACAAACATTTATCTCTGAGCATATATATGCATTTTACCTAATGATCTCAGGCGTCCATAAGGAAATCACAGGAACAGGCCCTAAATGAGAATCTCTTAGGAGTGGGATCTGAATTGTAAATGCCTGCCAGAATCTTGCACATCAAATTACAATAAGCAGAATGATATTTTAAGCAGCTTAGTACTTAAAGGGTAGAGGGTAGGTCTTCCCTGGTGGCTCAGACAGGGAATTTAAGGAATCTCCCTGTAATGCTGGAGACCCTGGTTCGATCCCTGGGTCAGGAAGATCCCCTGGAGAAAGAAATGGCCACCCACTCCAGTATTCTTGCCTGGGAAATCCCATGGATAGAGGAGCCTGGCTGGCTACAGTCCACAGGGGTCGCAAAGAGTCAAACATAACTTAGCGACTAAACAACAACCACCACAAATAATCATACAATCCCTAACATCACTTTCCTCTAAGAATTCAAGATTGAATCCCGGGCAGTCCAGTGGTTAGGACTCCACACTTCCACTGCAAGGAGCACAGGTTCGATCCCTGGTCAGGGAACTAAGATCCCCCAAGCCTCATGGTGTGGCCAACACAAAACAAAAAAGAGAATTCAAGATAGTTCAGAATTTTCCAACGCCTTGTGATCGTTTTGAATGTCACTTATTTTAGGGAGATGCATCATTTTTCTGTGACAAACATTTACAGATGAACAATTCTGAATAACAGACAGCTTGTCCAGTAGAGTAATAACAGGAATAGTAAGGAACATCACGGGGTGACAGGAGGCCCAGCTCATCCTTCACTTTCTCCCCACACCCACCCTAGCAGACTCCTCCAGGTCCCCCTTTCACACTTGAATAGAGATTTCAAGAGGCCAGGAAGCCTGCCCAGGTCAGGCAGCCTGTAAAAGGCGGAGACAGGAATTTGAACCCTGACCTACTTATCTGTTTACCCCTAAGCTCTTTTACTGAAGGCTCCAGAGCTTACAGCAAGGTTCAACTTACCAAGAGCTCAACAAAGGAAAAAAAAGAAACACTGTTGAAAAACAAGTGGGAAAATAGCCCATTTTACAAAAGGAAAACCAGGAGGCTAAAACTTAATATTAAAACACTTAGTATAAAAATTATATACATGTGTGTGCTCAGTCACTCAGTCGTGACCCCACGGACTGTAGCCCGCCAGGCTCCTCTGTCCATGGGATTCTCCAGGCAAGAATACTGGAGTGGGTTGCCATGTCCTTCTCCAGGGGATCTTCCCAA
Organism: Cervus canadensis; assembly: GCF_019320065.1. Classification (NCBI taxonomy): domain Eukaryota; kingdom Metazoa; phylum Chordata; class Mammalia; order Artiodactyla; family Cervidae; genus Cervus; species Cervus canadensis. The sequence goes on along the minus strand of NC_057413.1, from coordinate 4,837,229 downwards.
CCCAGAAATCGAACCCAGGTCTCCTGCATTGCAGGCAGATTCTTTACCAACTGAGCTATGAGGGAGAACCCCCCCAAAAAAATATATATATATATAAAATAATATATATATAAATATATATATAACATATATAAAGCTTTTTTAATATATAAAGCTTAATATAAAAATTTATTAAGAAAAAACAGCTAAAAGAAAACCAGGCTATAATGGACACAATGTTAAAAATAAAAGTACTTTATTATCAAGACATTAGGAACATAATGTATTATTCAGTCTATTTGAAACCGATATGGAATTTATGATTTTATTTTTTGTTAACAAACTGGAGATGAAATAGTGGTAACCACTCTTCAAGTTTATATCTTTCTTCTTTTGGTTTTTTTTTTTTGGCCCACCACGCAGCATGTGAGATCTTAGTTTCCTGACAGGGGTTCAAATCCACACCCCTTGCAGTGGAAGCATGGAGTCTTAACCACTAGACCTCCAGAGAAGTCCCTCGAGTTTGTATTTCTAATACAATGGCTAAACTTCGTTTTCCTGTGACTTCTATCTTCCTATGTCTGCAGGCTGATGGACTAAGATGAATTGTGATAGGATTGGTAGAACTCCAAGTTAATGTCAAATAAAACCTCTTATGTGTTGTTTCTGTTTTAATTGTACAGCATCTTATAGGCTTTGGTCTCTACCAGAATGATCAACCTGTCACTTGCATTGTTTGACTATTGATTAAGTTTCAGAAATGTGTTGACATAAGTCTGACTGTAAAAAGAAAGTCAGCTCCCCTGCCTCCTGCCACTGGGATTCCCAGTCTCATGCCATTGCCTTTTTGCATGATTAATGTTGTTCTGAAAAAGCTACAGAATCAATAAACATTTTCTGAAGCAGAGATATCTACATCCCCAAAGAGGGGTGCCTATTTAGTTTCCCACTCAATCTACAAAATACATTACCCTTTGGAGTGGAAGGGTCAGTCTTGGCTGCTGGATAAGAATCAGGAATTTTGCTTAGATTTATTTCTTCTTTTCAGAGTGAAAGTCCTAGGAGGACACCAAATAGTCTCCCGGGTGGCTGGGAGGACTAACTACACTTACTCTGGTTTACAAACACCCCTGAATGACACAAGTTAGACACAGGAGGGATCGGACCCTTTGGAGCTTCTGCTTAGAATGCTTCTTAAAAGAATAAAGCTGAGGGCTTCCGGGTGGCTCAGTGGTAAAGAATCCGCCTGCCGACATAGGAGACTCCGGTTCGACCCCTGAGCCGGGAAGATCCCACAAAGCACGGATCAACTGAGCCCGCGCCCCACAGCTATTGAGCCTGTGTTCCAGAGCCTGAGATCTGCAACTACTGAGCCCACAGGCCTTAACTACTGAAGCCCTAGCACTCTAGAGCCTGTGCTCCAGAACCAAAGAAGCCAGCACAATCAGAAGCCCCACTCGCCCCAACTACCGGAAAGCCTGCAGAGCAGCGAAGACCCAGCGCAGCCAAAAATAAATAAATATATTTTAGAAAACCTCTTTGTTAAAAAAAATTGTATCTCTCTCTCTCTCCTACCCCCCACCCCCCTGCACCCTTTCCCTCTCTCTCTCTCTGGAATATAAGATTCTTGGGAATAAACAGCATCATCTCCAAGTGTTTAGAAACCTACCTTGTTCTGCCAGACATCATTCCATCAGCTTGAGAAAAACCCTCTTTTCTACTGAGGCTGTATAGTGTGACACTTCTGCCCCCTTCCACTGGGGAAAGATGTCCACAAACACAGCTGCTACAGACAAACCCAACTGCGGCCAACACACACGAGTCCAGGGAGGCAGGGAGCTGTCAGAGCCGCAGACGTGGACGAGATTCAGGTTCTCTGGAATCCTCTTTCTCCCACAACGTTACGTAGAATTGCCATCGAGGAGAAAGTCTTGACTTCAGGTCTTTTCAAGATGAGGGCTCCCTTCTAAGTAAAATGAATGAAATAATTTGGAACCAAGGTTCAACTGTACAAAGGGAAAAAAAAGAACTCCCCACCAAGGTCAAGTACTCTTGGCTCCCACCCCCCACCAAACCCCCGCCTTCCACGTGCTCAATCCCCCTGCCTCGTGGCCAGGAGGTCCTGCCTTGAGTCATATCTGACACTGAGCCCCTGTCTTGCTACATGTCACTCCGGACCCAGGGAAGGATAAGGATGGATGGTGGAAGGCCTTTGTCTCATACCGATGGGATTCTTGTTGGGATTCTGGTCTCTTGAATCAGAGCTGACTCAAAAAATAAAGCAAGACCAGGCGATGCCATGTGATAAGCTGCGAAATGACTGTCAGTTCCCTCAGCCTCAGGGAGGCTCCTTCAGGACCCTGTCAACACACGGTCAACACTCTGGATCTGATCTCAGGGTTGCAACAAAAAGCTTTCCCTGTGCGCTCAGTCACACTCCCCAGCTCAGAGAGGAAGAATGGGAAGACTCACTCTTCTTCTTGAAGATGACACCGTGGCCCTTCCTTCCACGCAGCAAGGATTCCCCAATCAGCGAGCTTCTGAGGCTATTTGGGGCACAGCTCTTCAGTGAGAATTCTCTCCGTGCCTGGAAAGAATGAAAATTAGCAGTCCAACCATGTCATGGAAACAACCTGGGACATTACTTAATAGATCTAATTACATGAGAATAATTTCATTAGCACAAGCTTTCAGTTGAATATGCTACAAATGGTCCCCAAAATGTGTATTTCCTTCCTGGAACCTATCCATAATGAGATTTTTGTGGCTGAGGGTTTATTCCATAGGACAATTCCAAGGCACCCAATTTTGAGCTAGATAAACACATTAAGCAACCAGGCATGCTCAGGTTTGTATCTGTCATTATTTATTTACAAATTCTTCCTATAAACACCAGGATAATGTCACCGAAGTTATGTGGGCGGTGTTAGAGAGACTATCTAAGTGGTGGACACATTTGCAGAGGCCAGGAATTCTGGCTCTTCATTGAGCATCCCTCTCTCCCAAGGTGGGAACTAGGGGAGCCCCAGGCATCCTCCCAGGCCCCTCACAGGGCCAGGGAGCACTTCCTCTCATTATGATGCAATGACCTGAGTTTCCTGCGGTGAACAGGCTTCAGATGAAATCTAACCAGTAAGATCTTTCCTTCCTTTCCTTCCTCTTCCCTCCTTTCATATCTTCCTTCTTTTCAATTCCTCTCTCTTCCTTTTTTTCCCCCTTTCTTTCACTACTTCTCTCCCTCTTCTGCCCTCCAATTCTCAACACACTGGAGAGTAAACATTCAACAATGAATCTTGTACATATATATATATATATATGTATGTATGTATAATGTAATATTAGTCATAAAAAAGAATGAAATAGTGTCAAACATCAACATGGATGGACCTAAAGATAATCATATTAAGTGAAGTAAGTCAGACAAAGACAAATGTCATATAATACCACTTATATGTGGGATATAAAAATATATATACAAATCAACTTATTTATAAGACAGAAATAGAATCACAGATGCAGCAAACAAACTTAGGGCTACCAAAGCGGAATGGGAAGGAAAGGATAAATTGGGAGATTGGGACGGACATCCACACACTACTACATATAAAATCGGTAACTAACAAGGACCTACCGTGTAGTGCAGGGAACTTTCCTCCATACTCTGTAATGACCTAGGTGGGGACAAAATCTAAAAACCAGTGGATACACTTCTAGGTATAACTAATTCACTTAGCTATACAGCAGAAACTAACACAATATTGTAAATCCAATATACTCCAATGAAAGTTAATTTTAAAATGATACCCCCAAAAATGAATCTTACTATCTGATAATAAAGGATTTCGATTTCAATTTCAGCCCAGTCCAGAAGTCTTGAAAGATGTAGCTAAGACTTACTTATGGAGAATTAGATCATCCCAAGACTCCTTAAAGACTAATCAATAAATATGTGAAAATACAGCTTCTCCCGCATCACATTGCCAGCCTGGGAAATCGGCGTTAACATCATTTTCCTTTAACTTTCTATGATTCAGCCGAGCTACCATCCGTTTCTTGTGTTACCAGCATTCCTCCGTGTTTTACTTTTCTTTTGCACCAGCTAGAAGCACGGGTCTCTGTAAATTGCCACCAAGTCCCTAATTACTAAACCATGTCCGGTCTCCAGCAGCAGTGAAATGCCACTCTACTGGAATCAGCAGGAAGGGGTTGATGTTCCAGATGAAAGCAGGCCACCAATAAAACCTCATTAATACCTGCAGCTTCAGAGAAAGAACACGGGCCACCGCCATGCTTCAAAAATGTCAGGAGAACAGGATGACAAAGGCCGCCTCCTCCCTGTTCCCCAAGCCCAACCCCCAAGGACAGACAATGTGCTAACCAGGTTGAGGGAGGACAAGGCATTCCCAAAAAGAAGCCCCAGAGGAGAAAAAATGCACTAAATTCAGTCTTTCCCCCCCCCATAAGTCATCTGCCACCAGAAGTATGTTCGTCCCCGCAGTCTCTCGTAGAGCAAAAAAAAGAGCTTCAGGTGAAAGGTTACCTACATTTATAATGTCAGGCACCGGGCCTGCCGAGGTAAAAGGTAAATGGTAATTTTATCATTAGCATGCCTGACCCCTGGCCGCCCCATATCTCACAGGAAACGTTACCAACAGCTCACCTGTCAAGACGCAAATGCTTAAAGGTCAATGAGCACAGAAATCTTCCAGGGCTCACAGCTGAATTGCTGACACCTTTTATTATTGCCGCTTAAATAAATGATTCAAGGAGCAAGATAAGGAAAGACCGGCTTCCTGGGGAGGTTCCATGATGGCTTCTTGGGGGTTTTGTTTCAAAACTCTAAACCTCTTTGCTGTGCATTGGCATCGCGGAGCAAGCCAGGCTTCAAGGCTTCATAAATACCCCTGGACTTGAAGGATTTTCAGTATTCCTCAAAAAGACACCATCCATTTGTAATGGAATTTGGCCAGGAAGTTCCCTTCCTGTTTTGCTTTTTATTCTACAGAAATTCAACATTTTCTCCTCCTTTCTATTAGCAGTAGCAGGGCAGATAGTAAGTCTGATTTTCACAGTGTCATGTGAATATTGCACAGTTGGAAAAGCAAGAGGGATGAATGGAGATTTGAAAGGTTGTTCACTTATTTTTTTCACAATTAAAATCATAGGTAAAAATACATCGTTTAAAAGTAAGCATAGCAGTACCTCATATGGTTCCAAATGGAGTTGCCAAGTGGTTCAGCAACACGTACCACTTCCAGGGTTCTGCCCAAGAGAATCAAAAGCCAAGACTTGAACAGACACTGGTACCCCATGCTCACGGCAGTGTTATTCACAGTAGTCACAAGGCAGAAAGAGCTCAAGTGTCCATTCGTGAACAAATGGATAAGCACAACCTGATATGCACGTATGACAGAATATTATTCAGCCTTGAAAAGGAGCTCAGTTCAGTTCAGTCACTCAACCATGTCCAACTCTTTGTGACCCCATGGACTGCAACATACCAGGCATTCCCTGTCCTTTCCTGTCCTTCCCAGAGCTTGCTCAAACTCATGTCCATTGAGTTGGTGATGCCATCCAACTATCTCATCCTCTGTCATCCCCTTCTCCTCCTGCCTTCAATCTTTCCCAGCATCAGTGTCTTTTCTAGTGAGTCAGTTCTTTGCATCAGGTGGCCAAAGTATTGGAGTTTCAGCTTCAGCATCAGTCCTTCCAATGAATATTCAGGGTTGATTTTCTTTAGGAGTTAAATTCTGATAAATGACACAACATGGATGAATCTTGAAAACATTTTGTAAAGTGAAAGAAGTCAGACACAAAAGGACAAATGCTGTTATCACTCTACTTATATGAGATGTCCAGAAGAGGGCACGCCATAGGGACAGAAAGTAGGTTGGTAGTAACTTGAGACTCAGGAAGAGGGAAGGAATTGGGGAGGAGGTCACTCAGGGGAGGGGAGCACTTTCTTGGGCTGATCAAAAAAACTCTATGTCATCACAGAGCACCAAGTTGAGCTCCCTGTGATATACAGCAGGTTCCCAGGAGCTATCTATTTTACACGTGGTACTGTATTTATAGGCTTCTTCGGTAAGCTCGGACTTCCCTTGTGGCTCAGCTGGTAAAGAATCCACCTGCAATGTGGGAGACCTGGGTTCAATCCCTGGGTTAGGAAGATGCCCTGGAGAAGGGAAAGGCTACCCACTCCAGTATTCTGGCCTGGAGAATTCCGTGGACTACAGTTCATGGGCAAAGAGTCGGACACGACTGGGCGAGTTTCACTTTCACTTTCACTTTTTCTTGGTAAGCTCAGGGGGTAAAGAATCTGCCTGCAATGTAGGAGATCCTGGTTCAATTCAGGAAGGTCCCCAAGAGAAGGCATAGGCGACCCACTCCAGTACTCTTGGGCTTCCCTCATGGCTCAGCTGGTAAAGAATCCGCCTGTGATGCGGGAGACCTGTGTTCCATCTCTGGGTTGGGAAGATGTCCCAGAGAAGGGAAAGGCTGCCCACTCCAGTGTTCTGGTCTGGCCGCATAGTCCATGGGGTCGCCAAGAGTCGGACACGACTGAGCGACTTGCACTTTCCAGTATTCTTGGGCTTCCCTGGTGGCTAAGACAGTAAAGAATCCGCCTGCAATGTGGGAGACCTGGGTTCGACCCTGGGTTGGGGAAATCCCCTTGAAATGGCAACCCACTCCACTATTCTTGCCTGGGAAATCCCATGGACAGAGGAGCCTGGCGGGCTACAGTCTGCGGGGTCGCAGAGAGAGTTGGACGTGACTGAGCAAGTGAGCCCAGCACAGTGTATATATGTCAAACTTCACCTCCCAGCGCATCCCACCCCCCCTTCCTCCTCTGTGCCCACTTACCCATTCCCTATGCCTGTGTCTCTCTTCCTGCCCTGGACGTGGGGGGCAGAGGGAGCGGACATAGGCATACATGTAGCTGATTCACTTTGCCATGCAGCAGAAACTAACACAAGATTATGAAGCAATTATACTCCGATAAAAAATTAAATTTCAGATTGCTACACACTTTTTTAATGATCTAAAACCGAATGTGGTAATGAATTTACAATTCCTTAAGCATAATAAAATCCTGAAATTCTGTATTTTAAATGGGTGAATTGTCTGATAGGTGAGTCTTATCTGAATAAAACTTTTTAAAAAGAAAACAAGGTGTATTTGGATGTGAATGCTAATGTCACTGATGGAATCAAGATAGAACTGCAAGATAAAATACTGGTCCTTTTTATCTGGTAAATCTCATTTCCCTAAGTTGTTCTAAGCACTGCCAGAAAATACCTTGAAATTATATCCATACTATGCCTGTTTGATTCATTCGCCACAAGGATCAGAATTTAGAAAAATTGACAATCGCTCTGAATTTGTGCCTGCTCAGGTAGACCAACCACGGCTGTCACGCGTTTCCAGCTCTCCACCGGGGCCAAGCTGCAGGCTCAAGTTAGGGGTTTCCCTTGGAAATGTTCCTGATGAGCCCCCAAAAGTTGGGGCTTCTAGCCTTCTGGAATTTGAGGGGAATCTGAGTTCCCTTTCACTCGTCCCATGAAAGGAGTGACATCTAAACGCGGAGCTTAGGGAGGGGTCCTGAGCGTTTCAGCTCCGTCTGAGCTCACTTTTTCAGTCTTAACTTGCCTACAGCCCACGCACCTTCTTCCCCAGGTGGAAAGCAGCCTGCACCTTCCAGGAGGCCCATAGGTCCCCAGCTGTCCAGCACACAACTGGCTAGTTAAGCTCATGCAATTCAAACAGGAAAAACAGAAAATTTTCCTTCTGGCTTTCTACGGGGTGATCCCTATCAGACCCTTCATCCCAACTGATTCAGAACCCCTGTGGGAAAGGACAGTCACCACTTGTTTCCGCCAAAACTCAACAGACTTTCAGTTCAGTCCAGTCGCTCAGTCGTGTCCGACTCTTTGCGACCCCATGAATCGCAGCACGCCAGGCCTCCCTGTCCATCACCAACTCCCGGAGTTTACTCAAACTCGTGTCCATTGAGTCCGTGATGCCATCCAGCCATCTCATCCTGTCACCCCCTTCTCCTCCCGCCTTCAATCTTTCCCAGCATCAGGGTCTTTTCAAATGAGTCAGGTCTTCGCACCAGGTGGCCAAAGGATTGGAGTTTCAGCTTCAACATCAGTCCTTCCAACAGACTTTACCAGTCAGGAAAAATAGCCATCACACTTGGAGCCGTCCCCTGCCTTGTATTTAAATAAAACCTCATTCTCTTTCAAGCTGCTCTATCAACAGCCACATTGCTAGAGCCTGAGGCCATGCTAACAAAAAGATCACCAGAATGCCAAGTGAAAGATGGGGTTGGTCATTCCAAGCTTTATTTTTCAAGCTTCAGAGGATCATAAAAATGGGCTCAAGGAAAGAAAATACACAGAAGGGAAATCTACAAATGGTCTTAAATATAAAGTTACTAAAAATTGATTTTTAAGGCCGTCAGAATTTTATCTTCTAATTTTATCTTGAAAAACTAGCGTTAAGTTTTAGTTGCTGAGATGTGTCCGAGTCTTTGCAACCCCATAGACTGCAGCCCGCCAGGCTCCTCTGTCCATGGAATTCTCCAGGCAAGAATACTGGAGTGGGCTGCCATTTCCTTCACCAGGGAATCTTCCTGACCCAAGGATCGAACCCAGGTCTCTTACACAGCAGGAAGATTCTTTACCATCTGAGCCTTCAGGGAATTTTATCTTGAAAAACTAAAAGCAGAAGGAAATACCAACCATAAACCTTCCATCTGAGCACCTTCTCACAAATCTTCAAGGGGATCTATTGGCAGCATCTACCTTCACAGACATCAGTGGCCATTCCATGAGGCAGTGTCTGGATGCATGACCATCCAGATGACGGGGAGAAAGGACACGTGTGTGTGTTTTTTTATGTTCTTTTTTTTAAACTGAAGTATAGTTTATTCACAGTTTTGTATTAATCTCTGCTGTATAGCAAAGTGACTCAGTTTTATGTATATATATATAAACTCTATTTTATAGTCTTTCCTAATGTCCCAGGACGTTGACTATAGTTGCATGTGCTATAAACAGTAGGACATGCTATCCATCCTTTCTATATGTAATGGTTTGCAGCTGCCAACCCCAGACCCCCAGTCCATCCCTCCCCCACTCCTCACCCCTTTGGCAACAAGTCTATTCTCCATGTCTGTGAGTCTGTTTCTGCCTTGTAGATGGGGTCACTTGTGTCATATTTTAGATTTCACATGTAAGTGACATCATATAGTAGTTGTCTTTCTGACTTATTTCACTTAGTACAATAATCTCTAGGTCCATCCCTATTGTCGAAAATGGCATTATTCTATCCTTTTTTGTAGCCAAGTGGTATTTGACTATGTGTTTTTGAGGGGGAAAATGATCCCAATAAACAAGGCATCAGCCTAAGTCTTCTCAGGGATTTCCCCCCAAAGAAGTAGCTCTTTGCTCTAATAACTGTGTTTCACCTCCATCTACCAGACCGTCCCTTACATCTTAGAGCTTCCTCTGGAGCTTCCCATTGAGTATGCACCAGAAGTGACTCAGGTCATTTCCAGAACGAAACTGAAGACTCCTACCATCCCCATGGTTGCAGGATCCAGAGAGAGACCAACAGGAACTGGGGTTCCAGGCTGGCTTACTTACTCCTCCTCCTCTCTTCTTCCCCTCATCATCCATCATTCTCCCCTTTCTCTCCCTGTCCAGCCCTCCACTCTACTAACCCAAATTCCCACACAAGTCATATTGTTCCCTGAGAACCATTGGTCAAGAAGCTACCGTGTGAAGTGGCAGTTAGGACAAGTGTGTGTGTGTTAGTCGTTCAGTCATGTCCAACTCTTTGCAACCCCAATGGACTGTAGCCCGCCAAGCTTCTCTGTCCATGGGATTCTCCAGGCAAAAAATACTGGAGTGGATTGCCATTACCTCCTCCCCTGTGATTGGGTAGGAGTGCATATTTGATCTTTTCGGCTTGGTTCTAAGTTGGAGGTGGGGACAAGAATTAGGGAAGCCACCAGTTATTCAGTCCTGACCATTTGGGGATGATCGTCACAGGGGTTATTGTTCGGCTTCCTGGATTATTATTGGAGATAGTAGTCTGACATAAACCTGTCTTAGAAAGAGTAGGCTGGCAGCCAGGGCTGACTACTGCAGATAATGGATGGGTTTCCTGGGCTGGTTGCTGCGACTCTGTTTTCCTATATGCTGTGGATATCATCCACTTGTATTTATTAGCTCTCTGTCCATATACGTGAAATAAGAACTGGCTTCTGGGCTCCTGGCTGACACTAAGAGTAAGGTCTGTTTGGTAAACACACAAGCTTTGGGGATGAAAAGGTGCAGGAGGAGTTGCATGAGGGCGGACATGTGCAAGGTCAAGGTCAGCCAGGTGCTCACACGGGTGTTCGGCTGTCGGGGCTGGAGCGGGGCAGAGGTCCCGGCTGCTGCCCCGAGGGACTGAATCCTCTGGAGAAAAGGACACCTTCTCAATGTTCAGGGTGTGGATATGACATCCCTGGACGTGTCCTATACAGTGTGTTGGCCTCTACATTCCTTTGAGAGACAGTCATGTAGACACCACCTCAATCTTTGATAGATAGTCGTGTGGACACCATCTCAATAAAATGCTTGTCTTCTCTCAAGTGGGAGCCAGGAGCAGAATCCCTTATTGAAGCTATTGGAAATAAAGCATGAGAAGCAAAGGGACTTAAAACTTTATTTTTTAGGGACTTCCCTGGCAAGCCAGTGGTTAAGACTCTTGAGCTTCCAATGCAGGGGGCACAGGTTCAATCCCTGGTCAGGGAACTAAGATCCCACACACTACACCACATGGCCAAAAAAATAAAAAATAAATTAAATGTCAAAGATTATTTTTTTATATAAAGTTCAGGTGTGCAACATTTCAGTTTAACATCTGCCTGTACTACAGAATGCTCACCACTGCGGAGACTCTGCTCTGGTGAGACAGACGTGACCCTTGTGTCTCTTTAATAAAAAAGACACTTGTCTCTTCTCAGCCCTCCCCTGGAGTCTAGAAGGCTTGACTGGAAAGGCAAATCTTTTTTTCTCCCCCCTTGACTAGTATCAGGTGTCCTACTCAGGTAGTTGGGTAAAACAGTCAAAATATTTTTATAAAGGCTATAAACGGTTTTACAATATACTTACTGTTTATGAGGGAGGCCGACACATTGGGAGTTTTCACAGCTGTGACAGACACACAGTAGAACGGCCAGGGTTTCTTACGGAGTTTTGCTAAAATGCATTAATCCTACTCACAAAGCCAAGTGTAAAATTTTAGTGGCTTCTGAAACTGTCACCTTTTTTTATGTTCCTCATCTGAAGCTCTCTGGAAGGCAATGGAATCTGACACAGCCAAACATATTTGCTTCTGTGAACCATGTTCACAAGGTTGCCTTCGCTTACTGACACAGGGAAGGGGACCAGGGGGATGGGAGTGTAAATATCACCTTCTAAATAATTACGGCCCGAACTAAAACAGTATTATGAATGCCTTGAAAAACTTTCACTTAACCTGAAAGCCTTTTCGCCCAATTAAATGGTTATCTCTTTACACAGAAAAGTTCAACCACTGAAAACTTGAAAAAATTATCCAGTTTTCAAAAAGGCAAGAATTAAAATAAAATGAACTGGGACACATCAACTTTTTTTTTTTTGCAGGATCAGAGAGTAAGTTTAAATTATTAGCATTCTCTTTTATAGCCAATAGCAAATAAACAGAGTTTAATGATCTTAATGATATAAATTCTTTTGAAATAACAATGTGCTAGAAAATTATAAGGAGATTCTCATTAGACTCCCACAACCAATATCGAGAGATGACTACAATTTGGCAGATGTTCTTTTTTGTTTTAATTGAAATACAGTTAATTTACAATTTGTGTTAGCTTCAGTGTACAGCAAAGTGATTCAGTTATCTGTCTGTCCTCTTTTCCATTATATGTGGGTGTGTGTGTGTGTGTGTGTGTGTGTGTGAACTCAGTCGTATCCGACTCTGCGCGACCCCATGGGCTGCAGGCCGCCAGGCTCCTCTGTCCACAGAATTCCCCAGGCAAGAATACTGGAGTGGGTTGCCACTGTTTGCTCCAGGGGTCTTCCATCCCCTGCATCAGCAAGTGAGTTCTTTACCACTGAGGCCCCTGGGAAGCCCCTTTTCCATTTTAGGTTATTACAAAATATTGAGCTGGGTTCCCTGTGCTTTCCGGTAGGTTACGGAGGGAGGGAAGACGGAAGTCTTTATATCAGCTGTGTTTCCTGCATAAACCCTCTCTCTTTCGGGTGCCATTTCTGTCAGACACACCTAGTAACTCTGCAGTCAGATTCCAGCACGTATAAACTGCCCGATCAGAACCGAGTGCGCCTGCTTCCCCAGGTCAGAAGGACAGCCACCCTTCTGAGCTCAGTGGCCGGGCGGCCAAACCTCAATTGAAACCCGACTCTGCCCTGTCCTCTGCCCGAAACTCCCTAAAGCCTCCCTCGGCCTCTGTCACGGAACAAGGACACCTCCTCAGAGGACCATGTGTTGTTCAGTCGGTCAGTCGTGGCTGACTCTCTGCAACCCCATGGACCGTAGCTCGCCAGGCTCCTCTGTCCATGGGATCCTCCAGCCAAGAACACTGGAGTGGGTTGCCCATTTCCTCCTCCACGGGATCTTCCTGATCTAGGGATTGAACCTGCATCTCCTGCATTGGCAGGCGGGTTCTTTACCACTGACCACCAGGAAAGCTCCCAGAGAGCCATGAGCGTATATTTAAACGAGACAAGTGGGTAAAGTTCTGGCACATAAAGGGCAGTTCATTTTTTTCTCCACGTTGATTTTCTCCTTTTATTTGGGCATCCGAGATCAGAATCCAGCAGCCCTGGTTGGGTAGGTTCTGCATCGCTGTCAGCATTCAGTCACACAAATTAGTGATCGTTTTTTCCTCTAGAGGAGCCCAGAGTTTAAAAGCTTTGATATTTTTGATCATTGACAACTCCAAAATAGGAAGTTACATTCTCAGGCAAATCCATCACCACAGAGAGGCGGGGTCATGGAGCTCAGAGAGGAAACCCTTCTCAGAGCTGTAGCCTTAGAAACCCGATTCTCCTCCAGCCTTGGTGTCCCCCCATCCTTCCTCCCCTACTCCTCTCTCCACACGCTGGGACAAAGGCGACCCAGACACAGCTGGACAGACACAAGCCTCTGAAAGAGTTGCTCTGCATTCCAGGGAGATGAAACAGCTGCTCAGCATTCTGCTTTTTCAGAAAAAGCAGAAATATTGCCCGAGGCGAGAATAAGAGCAAAGAGCCATGGGGGCAGGAAAGAGGCCGTTCCTGTGACTCCCAGAGAAGAGCCCAGGGCTCACGCGGCAGCTTCTGCGACCTCGCCCCTCTCCTGCAGGTCCTGCCTCATCCCTGGCTTTATTTACAGTGGCTGCCATCAAAGCGAAGGATGACAAGTGGTTTTAGGCAGTTTGGGAGGTGCAGAGGGGACAGGAAAGCAGGAGGGAGAGAGAGGAGGGGTAGAATCAATGGAGAGAAAAAGAGTTAAAATTTCATGAAAACCAGAGAGGGGGGAACTCCACCAGGAAACCACAGGACTGAGGGCCATGAAGGCTTCAGAGAGAAGCTCGAAGTTAATCTGAGCAGGAGAGGTTCACCTGGTGCCCTTTCCAAACTCTCCGTGTGGGGTTATCGTCCATGGAATGAGCTCAGCAAGGCAGAAAGACCGAGGGCTGGAAGGAGCCATGATCACAGGTCACTGAACGCTGGCGTCAGTTTCTCTGACATTTGCACACCTGGGAGAAGAGCTGCAAAGACGCAAGCACACTTCTTTAAAGACCAAAGAAGTGTGGTGTGAAATCCATCAGCTTCCACCCTGAGACTGCCTTCCTCCCACCCTCTCCTGGAAGGGGGCGCAGACGCAAGCTCAGACAGAGCCCCTCTGGTTCAGCTGAGGCTGACTTTATTTGCAGACTCTCTCAAGGACTTGATACACATAGCAATCCTGGCAGACGGAGGCAGCAGGCCATCTCACTTGGATTCTGAGCGCGTGGGCCCTGCACAGAAAGGGACCCAAAGCTGTCAACTCAACTCTGAGCGCAGCCGGAGACTCACTAGCCTACAGGAACCCAGGCCAAGACCCTGTGTCACCTTTTGAAGTCTGACTGGACCCAGCAGAGCCAAATCTTCCCCCTTCTGTGTCCCCACACCCTGTAATTCATAGCTCCATTATATCATGGTGGTGGTTTAGTCACTAAGTTGCTAAGCCTGACTCTTTGCGACCCTATGGACTGTAGCCCACCAGGCTCCTCTGTCCATGGGATTTCCCAGGCAAGAATACTGGAGTGGATTGTCATTTCCTCCTCCAGGGGATCTTCCCAACCCAGGAATCAAACCCAAATCTCCTTGATTGGCAGGCAGATTCTTTATAGCTGAGCCATCAGGGAAGCCCCTATTACATCATAAATCATGTTTATTAGAATCTGTACACACACATCTCTGTCTGCCCAATACACTATGAGCCTCTCAGAGGCAAGGAGCAAGACTCGTTCAGAGTTTATACCTCTAGAGTTTAACACAGTGCCTGATATGTTATAGATACTCGGCCAGAGTTCAGTGTGTAAATAGATTAAATTTAACAAATTCTAAAAGAGAGAATCTTCCTCAATTGGTCCCCACCAACACCAAAAGTAATAGGGGTAAAGAAACCAATAATTAACCCACTTTCACATTTCCACCTTACAACTTGTGTTATACTTACCAAAGGCTTCCAACATAATTTTTAAAGTAAACTGCAAATATCAACAACTTTTCAAAAGAGATAGTAAATTTTTTCACTTAAATTTATTCTTGCTGATCCCCAAAGTATCTTGGATTCTAGAACTTTAATCAAGAATCCCAGGGTGGGGAGATGGATGAAATGAGTGAGGAAGATTAAAAGGTACAAACTCCCAGTTATAAAATGAATAAGTCACAGCATGTTATGTTCAGCATAAGAAATACAGTCAATAACTTTGTAATAACTTTGTACGACAGATGGTAACATGATTTATCATGCTGATTATTTTTTAATACATAAAAAGTATTGAATCACTATGTTGTACACATGAAACTAATATAATGTCAATTATACTTCAATTTTTAAAAATGTCAAAGATAATTTTCAGATACAATAGTCTCTACTAATTTTCTAAAAGGCTGGTCTTTAAACTACAGAGTCTGGGTCCCGCCCCAACCTCACTGCCTTAGAGTTGACAAGAGAATGACTTAGGAATCCGTATGTTTTTAAAAAGACCAACCGGCAGGGTCATTGTTAGGATCAGAAACAAAGCTATAAGAAAGTGGTAACGTGCTGGAAAACTGTCATTCTTATGGTGAATTCTGTCTCAATTCTAATCATCCAGCTCATTCAGAAATGTACCTTTGGGGGCTTCCCTGGTAGTCCATTGGTTAAGATTCCAAGCTTCCACTGCAGGGGGCATTGGTTTGATCCCTGGTCCAGGAATTGAGATCCCAACAGCTACGCAGTTCAACCAAAAAAAAAAGAAAAGAAATACAACTTCTTCTGGTTCCAAGAGAGTATAATCTCTCCAAGCTGAGAATAAATAAGCATTTCAGTGCCTAGCAATACAGCCAAGAATCCCACCCCAAAACTTGCAAAAGTCACGGTTTCCCAGTAGGGTGAGCGTCAACCCAAGAGCCCAAAGACCAATAAGCGGGGTTGTAATCTCATTAACACAGAAAGGGGACAGAAGAAGCAGACCAGTGAGAGGCCCTGCCCTTCTGGAACCTTCCCAAGGCCTCAAGAGCACCACCTGCCCAGCTGAGGAGTGAAGGGCCAACTCCGCCGTGGTGGACAGTGCCGCCGTCTATGCACTGCAGACGTGGGACAAAGGGCAGAGGCTCTTTCTTTGCGCACACACTGGTCATCTGTGACACATTCTAACTGGGAATTACCCAGTTAAGTTACTGCACTCGGCCTGGCTGGGGAACATGTAAAGCAAGGTGCTCGTCCTTCTCACCCTAGGTCGAGCTGTAGATAAACTGTTGACACGGTGGATCAGCCTCTGCATCTTTCATTCTCTGTGCGATTCTCCAAAGTCCATTTCAGTTGCTTGCTCCTAGGCCTGCCTGCTTACGGCTGACACCCTGTGACGCTGAGTGCGTTTTTCTGTATCAGGTGTTTCAGTCCTGAGAAAGTTGTTTTCTGGGAACAGTCACGGCTGCACAAGCAGCTGGAGGGACCCGAGCACAGCTAGGCTGACACTGCGCAGCACAGACGTCCCAGGCGGGGATAAGCGTCACTGCAGACAGAGATTCTAACGAGGTTAGCCTGTGAGGAACAACTTTATAGCCATGAGGTTTGCCAGATACAGCAAATAAACATACAGGACACGCAGTGAAATTTGAATTTCTGATAAACTTGTAATTATTTAGCTTGTGCATGCTCCAAGCAATATCTGGTATACAGAATTTTTCTAAAATTATTCATCGGCTATCAGCTTTAACTGAGTCCTGGATTTTATCCAGACAACCTCGATAGTAACAGTGAGTTCTATTTCTTTCTCTGATGACTCTCAGCTTTGGCTGCTCATTAGTAGCATCTAAAGAAATTTGAAAAAAATCTTGATGCCAACCCAGTGAAACAAAATCCTTACAGGTGGGGTCCAGGAGGCTTCCGTGTTTTTAAAACTCCTTTGGAATCACAAACCTTGGCCAAAGTTACTACCACTGTCAGACTTTTATTTTTTAACTAAAGAAGGATAGACCATCACTGCTAATAGTTGTTTCTTTTGTGCTTTCTAGAATTGGGATAAAGTTTGAGCACCTCATCAAAGTCCTTATTACCACGAAGCTATGAGCTCTGAGCTCTTCAATAAGCAAGCACTAATTGAGCGCCATGAACAGGACTAGAGAAGCAGAAATAGGTAAGACACAGCTCCTGCCATCCTGTACTAGACTTTTACCAGAAACCTGCCCAGAAAAAAGCTCTTTCTTTTCAAGGAAGAACTGAGTAAAGGAGTTCAGAGTGGAATCTGAGGCATGGCAGAATGATGTCCCCAAGTATTTGTGGACACGTTTCATCAGAAGCAGGAGGACTTAGTTGCTCGGCATGTGTGATCGTAGGTCCCCAACCAGGGACCAAACCTGCGTCTCCCATATTTCAAGGCAGATTCTTAACCACTGGACCACCCGGGAAGTCCTGTTCTATTCATGTTTCAATGCCACATTCACCAGTAACTTTTTTTGCCTAACACTTTAGCCTAAAATTAGCCTGTCTATTTCACCAAGAATCATGAAAATGAAAGTGTTCCTAGAAATTACACATCCTAGTTCAACCCGTTTATTGTATTAAGGAGGATGTTGGAGCCCAAAGAGGTGACAGGGTTCCCCTGACACCTACCAAAGAATAATCTGGTAACCAAGCCAGCACCAAGCCCATGGTTCCTGATTCCCTCCCAAATGAACGTTTCGGCTTCAGTGTAAATACGTTGAATGAGGTATTTCCTAAGAGCGGAGTGAGAGAGATGGCAAGAAGGTATTGGATTCCTGAAATAGGCAGAGAGTCACAGAGAGAAAATGAGTAGACCCAATTCACAAATTCTGCCTCGGGCTAGACCTTTATACATTTAATATATGATCATAATAATAATAGATCTGCTCAGTCGTTCTTTTCTTCCAAGGGACTGAATTCGCCAGTTCTTTCCGATGGTCAGATAGGAATGACATTTGGGGGCAATGACATTCTATATACATCCTGCCCTTGACGTCCCAGGGTGCATCTTCCTTGAGGGTTATAATTCTTTAGCTGACTTCTAGTCTACTCCTGGTTCTCACACCAATGACTTACACCCAAGAGTGTATATCTATTATAATTGCTACCTAAAGAGAATAAGAATTACAGATAAGTAATTTTCTTTTTCTAATCTAACCCCCTGGAGGCATTTTAGCAGCTAATACGGGTGATGACAGACATTTCTGCTATAATTTATACAATTTCATTTTTCTTAATCATGGGTTTTAGTTCTCTTACGTCACTCGCTTGAAATGGAAGCCAAATTTTTTTTGTCACTGCTTCTACACTTGTGGTCTCTTTAGCAAAGTGCTTAAAATGTCCACACAATTATGAGAAATTTAGATTAGCATCATCTCAAAAACAGCTTCCCTCTAATTACTTGGAAATCCCCTGAAAACAATTTATAAGGCATGAATTTAGGTGCTTCCATGGGACATCATATTTTCAATACTTAAGAGTACATGAGAAAAGTAAATAAGTGGGCCTAAAGGTCCACTTATAAACAGCTATTTGCCTTGGCAAAGAAATTGGTGATTAAGAACGTATATTTAATACAATTTGTATGGTGCAACATAGAAGAAAATTTAGGAAATGCCTGGTGTGGGCTTGAGTAATTCATTTTTGTGGTCCTCATATCTGACACAATGCTAGGTGCATGAAAAGATGTCAGTAAATATTGATAACTTGCATTTAATACAGTTCAGTGTCATCAAGTAAAGTAGTATTCTGATCACACCCTTAACTTCCCCATTCATTCCTTCAAAGCCAATTCATTTCAGCCAGCCTGACAAATCCAAGACAAGCTAGTGATCACCATTCAAGTCTAGACCATGATCATCTGAGATCTAGAATTGTGGGCGGCACCACCATTAATGGGTCATGAGATCAATTTAGTAGCTCACCAAACAGGATTTTGTTGGAGTGGAATGCGATGTTATAGAACAGAATGGAACAGATTGCATCTCACTCTGGGAAGAGAAAGCACTGTTTTGTACAATTCTGTTTCCCTGGATACATGGGAGCCAGCTTGTGTTGTAACAGTATTTCTTCTTGTAGTTCAAAACAAGTTTGAGGGAATCTTCTCGAACCAGAGGTCAAACCTGTGTCCTCTGCACTGGCAGGAGGATTCTTATCCACTGCCCCACCAGGGAAGTCCTAAAACCATGGCCTTCAAGGGAAACATAAAAATTCAAGGCCCCACAAACCGACATAGCCCTAGGATGGGAAAAAGAACCGTATACCAGCTCCAGTCACCAAAGCCAAATAAAGACAACCCTCAGTCCGTTCCTTTCAGATGAGGAAATTTCATTAAGCTTAATTTTCTGTACAGTAAGTATTTTAATTTTCCTAATATAAATTTATAATAATAGTTATGCTCTTTCAACCCTAAAGAATAGATTAGAAAATCACTGTTTTCAACTTCTCCCTAATCACTAGAGCCAGCCAAAAATGGAACTTGGCAAGAGTAAGGAAAGATGGCTCCTTTAACAATGATAATTCTTCTCCCCATACTCTTTCCAAGATAGGCCAAAAGAAGGGTTATTTCTAGAAACGTCTGAATATCAGTCACCATAAGGCATGCTATCCAGTGCTGGCCCATCCATGGGTCCTTAACAACTGTCTAATATCCAAGCTCTATGGCATATACACTTTAATTGGACCATAATAAAACGGAGTTCTAGGTGTTTATGATGAACCCACTGCACCGTTAGTATCAGCAGTAAGCAGTGCCATGAACTGCCAAGGACCCACCATAGTTGTGGGCTTCCCTGGTAGCTCAGATGGTAAAGAATCTGCCTGCCAATGCAGGTGATGCGGGTTCGATCCCTGGGTCGGGAAGATCCCCCGGAGAAGGGAATGGCAACCCACTCCAGTATTCTTGCCTGGAGAATTCCATGGACAGAAGAACCTGAAGGGCTATAGTCCATGGGGTCCCAAACAGTTGGACACGACTAACACTTTCACTTTCACTTTTCTTTACCATTTGGCTCTTCTCCAGTTTAACATGAGGACTGCAGTGCATGTCATTTCAAGGAGCCAGCACCTATGTGAAAAACACAGGAGACGGGACTTCCTGGTGGTTCAGGGGCTAAGACTGTGTACTCCCAATGCCAGGGACCTGGGTTTGATCCCTGGTCAGGAAATTAGATCCTACATGCCACAACTAAGACCCAGTGCAGCCAAATAAATACTAAAAAAAAAAACAAAAACAAAAAACAGGAAGCAAGATAATCCAAATCTCATTCACTCACGTAGTCATCAGTCTTTAAATCTTCATGATAATGACTCTTTGCACTAGTTAGGACACCTAGACAACACTTCATACATAGTAATCACTCTGTACAAGCATCAAACCTGACTATACATTTTGAGATGGTAGTACAAACCGGATATTAGAATAATTATCAAGGAGTAAAAAACAGAAGGAGATGTAAGAGTAACTATGACAAAGACATCAAACCATTTATTGTATTGCTGACCAGCATGCTCTTTATCCCTTCTATCTCAAAAACGTTGAGATAAATAAGATTTTCAAATTGGCAGCCCCCCCCCAATAATATGTTGGTTAAGCTTGAAAGCCTCTCACCAACCATAATCCCTCCCTCCCCTCTCAGGCCCCAGAGAGACAAACCACGCTTCATCAAGGAAATGTCACCACTGATGGATTGCTCTCTTCATCCTTGTGACACTGTCTGTAAAAGTCATTTGTGTGCATTAGGATGACTGTA
The DNA here is from genome assembly GCF_019320065.1 of Cervus canadensis. Taxonomy (NCBI): domain Eukaryota; kingdom Metazoa; phylum Chordata; class Mammalia; order Artiodactyla; family Cervidae; genus Cervus; species Cervus canadensis. The sequence goes on along the minus strand of NC_057413.1, from coordinate 4,816,719 downwards.
AAGATGACACGAGAAACACTTAGGATTGAACTAAGACAAAGAGGAGGAGGGAGGCCTGGTTACAGGCAAGGATTAGTAGGAGCAAGGGACCACCACTGTGATCCAGGAGGAAGCCACCTTTTCAGGTGGCAGATAGGAAGGGAGCTATTTCTTAAATGGCTTCCCAGGTGTCTCAGTTTTAAAGAATTCGCCTGCCAATGCAGGAGATGCCGGAGACCAGGGTTCAATCCCTAGGTTGGGCAGATCCCCTACCCAGAAGGGAGGAAATGGCAACCCACTCCAGTATTCTTGCCTGGAAAATTCCTTGGACAGAGGAGACTGGTGGTCTATAGTCCATGGGGTCGCAAAGAGTCGGACACGACTGAGCACACACACATTTTTTAAATTAAAACTCCTTGACTTTTTAGGCAAGGAGAAGAAGAGACAACAGTGCAAACTAACGGGAACAGATAATCCTAAATTTGAAGGCTGTACCCTGGATTAAAGAGGGCTTCCCAGGTGGCACAGTGGTAAAGAATCTGCCTGAAAGTGCAGGAGACACAAGAGCCGTGGGTTCAGTCCCTGGGTTGGGAAGATCCCCTGAAGGAGGAAATGACAACCCACTCCAGTATTCTTGCTGGAGAAGAAGCCTTGAGGGCTATAGTCCATGGGGTCCCCAAGGGTCAGACACTGACCTAGAAACTGATCTAGACACAGATCTAGAAACTGAATATGCACGCACCCTGCATTTGAAGATTGAAAATGAACTCTGAACTTGAACAGGTGAATGCATTTCTCTAATGCTTAGTTTTCCTTTCTGAGATCGAAGTCAACCAAGCTTCAGGTTGTTATGATTATTCATTGAGCTAATGTCTGTAATATGCTCAGCACAGTCACGTGATAGAGCATTCTGTAAATGCAACCCTGTTCTCAGCTGCCCTGGGCTCACTCTCCTATAGACATCTAAAAAAAGTCATATCACAAAGTTGTGTTTAGACACAAATTAGCACATTTCTTCAGCAAGGACAAAATGGCTTCAGTCCATTTCAGTCAGTGAGTGAGTCCTGTCTGACTCTTTGTGACCCCATGGACTGCAGCACGCCAGGCCTTCCTGTCCATCACCAACTCCTGGAGTCCACCCAAACCCATGTCCATTGTGTCAGTGATGCCATCCAACCATCTCATCCTCTGTCGGACCCTTCTCCTCCCACCTACAATCTTTCCCATCATCAGGGTCTTTTCCAATGAGTCAGTTCTTCCCATCAGGTGGCCAAAGTATTGGAGTTTCAACTTCAGCATCAGTCCTTCCAATGAATATTCATGACTGATTTCCTTTAGGATGGACTGGTTGGATCTCCTTGCTGTCCAACAGACTCTCAAGAGCCTCCTCCAACACCACACTTCAAAAGCATCAATTCCTCGGTGCTCAGCTTTCTTTATAGTCCAGCTCTCACATCCATACATGACCACTGGAAAAACCACAGTTTTGACTAGACAAACCTTTGTTGGCAAAGTAATGTCTCTGTTTTTTAATATGACGTCTAGTTTGGTCATAACTTTTCTTCCAAGGAGCAAGAGTCTTAATTTCATGGCTGCAATCACCATCTGCAGTGATTTTGGAGCCCCAAAAAATTAAGTCTGACACTGTTTCCACTGTTTCCCCATCTATTTCCCATGAAGTGATGGGACCAGATGCCATGATCTTAGTTTTCTGAATGTTGAGTTTTAAGCCAACTTTTTAACTCTTCTCTTTCACTTTGATCAAGAGGCTCTTTAGTTCTTTATTTTCTGCCATAAGTGTAGTGCCATCTGCATATCTGAGGTTATTGATATTTCTCCTGGCAATCTTGATTCAAGCTTGTGCTTTATCCAGACCAGCATTTCTCATGATGTACTCTGTACGTAAGTTAAATAAGCAGGGTGACAGTGTACAGCCTTGACGTACTCCTTTCCCTATTTGGAGCCAATCTGTTGTTCCATGTTCAGTTCTAACTGTTGCTTCTTGACCAGCATACAGATTTCTCAGGAGGCAGGTCAGGTGGTCTGGTATTCCCATCTCTTGAAGAATATTCCACAGTTTGTTGTGATCTACATAGTCAGAAGGCTTTGGCATAGTCAATAAAGTGGAAATAGATGTTTTTCTGGAACTCTTGCTTTTTTGATGATCCAACAGATTTTGGCAGTTTGATATTTGGTTCCTCTGCCTTTTCTAAATCCAGCTTAAACATCTGGAAGTTCACAGTTCATGTACTGTTGAAGCCTGGCTTGGAGAATTTTGAGCATTACTTTACTAGCGTGTGAGATGAGTGCAATTGTGCAGTAGTTTGAACATTCTTTGGTATTGCCTTTCTTTGGGATTGGAACGAAAATTGACCTTTTCCAGTCCTGTGGCCACTGCTGAGTTTTCCAAATTTCCTGGCATATTGAGTGCAGCACTTTCACAACATCATCTTTTAGGATTTTAAACAGCTCAGCTGGAATTCCATTACCTCCACTAACTTTGTTCGTAGTGATGCTTCCTAAAGCCCACTTGACTTCACATTCCAGGATGTCTGGCTCTAGGTGAGTGATCACACCATCGTAGTTATTTGGGTCACAAAGATCTTTTTTGTATAATTCTTCTGTGTATTCTTGCCACCTCTTCTTAATATCTTCTGCTTCTATTAGGTCCATACCATTTCTGTCCTTTATTGTGCCCATCTTTGCATGAAATGTTCCCGTGGTATCTTTAATTTTCCTGAAGAGATCTCTAGTCTTCCCCATTCTATTGTTTTCCTCTAGTTCTTTGCATTGATCACTGAGGAAGGCTTTCTTATCTCTCCTCGCTATTCTTTGGAACTCTGCATTCAAACGGATGTATCTCTCCTTTTCACTTCTGCCTTTGGCTTCTCAGCTATTTGTAAGGCCTCCTCAGAAAACCATTTTGCCTTTCTGCATTTCTTTTTCTTGGGGGTGGTCTTGATCACTGCCTCCTGTGCAGTGTCACACACCTCTGTCCATAGTTCTTCAGGCACTCGGTCATCAGATCTAATCCCTTGAATCTATTTCTCACTTCCACTGTATAATCGTAAGGGATTTGATTTAGGTCATACCTGAATGGTCTAGTGGTCTTCCCTACTTTCTTCAATTTAAGTCTGAATTTGGCAATAAGTGTTCATGATCTGAGCCACAGTCAGCTCCCAGTCTTGTTTTTGCTGACTGTATAGAGTTTCTCCATCTTTGGCTGCAAAAAATATTATCAATCTGATTACAAAATGGCTTAAACCATATTTTCTCCAGCCCTGCTAACACTGCCACCAGCATCCTGAGCAAAGAGCTCTGACACTGTCCCTCTTCTGCTCAACAGAGCTTCAGAGACCCCTCACCCCTGGCCTTCCTCATCAACCCCTCCTCACTGCATTAGAATTTCATTCAAGGGACTTCCCTGGTGGTCCAGTAGCTAGGAATCTGTGCTCCCCAATGCAAGGATTCCAGATTCAATCCCTGAGCAGGGAACTAAGATCCCACACACCACAACTAAGGCCCAGCACAGCCAAATAAATGAATAAGTATTTTTTAAAAATCTTATTCAAGACAACATGGCAGAGACAAGATTAAGAAGGCAGAGTAGAAGCATGTGGCCTCATCTTCTGCCAAAACACCAAAATCGCATCCAGGTGTTGGATCCAACCAGGAAGACAGTGGAACCCACCAAAAAAAGAAATCCCACATCCAATGACAAAGGAGAAGCCACAATGAAATGGTAGGAGGGGAACAATTACGATAAAATCAAATCCTATGGCCACCAGGTGTGCAACTCACAGACTGGAGAACAATAATACCAAAGAAGTTCTCACACTGTTGTGAAGGTTCTAGGCCCCACATCAGGCTCCCCAGCCTGGAGATCCGGCCAAGAGACTGGGAATCTCCAGGGAATCTGACTTTGAAGGTCAGCGGGATTTGATTACAGAATTTCCATGGGCCTGGAGGAAACAGAGACTCTTGGAGGGCACAAACAAAATCTTGTGTATATCAGGACCCAGGGGAAGGGAGCAGTGACCCCCACAGAAGACTAAGCCAGACCTACCTGTGAGTGTTTGGGGGTCTCCTGCAGAGATGTGGGTCAGCAGCAGCCTGCCACGGGGACGGGATACTGACAGCAGCAGTCCTGGGAGACGTGTCTCAATATAAGCCCTCTTGGAGGTCTTATGTTGAAAAGCAGAGAAATTACTTTGCCAACAAAGGTCCATCTAGTCAAAGCTATGGTTTTTCCAGTAGTCATGTATGGATGTGAGAGTTGGACCATAAAGAAGGCTGAGTGCCAAAGAATTGATGCTTTTGAACTGTGGTGTTGGAGAAGACTCTTGAGAGTCCCTTGGACTGCAAGGAGATCCAACCAGTCCATCCTAAAGGAAATCAGTCCTGACTATTCATTGGAAGAACTGATGCTGAAGCTGAAACTCCAATACTTGGGCCACCTGATGCAAAGAACTGACTCATTGGAAAAGACTCTGATGTTGGGAAAGACTGAAGTTGGGAGGAAACGGGGATGACAGAGGATGACATGGTTGGATGGCATCACCAACTGGATGGACATAAGTTCGAGTAAACTCTGGGAGTTGGTGATGGGCAGGGAGGCCTGGCGTGCTGCAGTCCATGGGGTCGCAAAGAGTGACACGACTGAGCTACTGAACTGAACTGAATTGGGAGGTCACCAATAGCCCTCCTATATAAGCCTATAGACTCCAGGACTCCATCGCCCCAGGCCAAACAACTAACAGGGAGGGGGCACAGCCCCACCCTTCAGCAGACAATTGGATTAAAGTTTTACTGAGCACCTCCCACCAGAGGAAGACCCAGTTTCTGCCACAGCCAGTCCTTCCTGTCAGGAAGCTTGCACAAACCTCTTATCCTCATCCCCTGGAGGGTAGACAGAAGAAATAAGAAAACATGGCAGCCTGGAGAAAAGTGTGTACTTAAAGGTCTGTGGGACCTGGGCTTAAATTCGAGTCCTGCCACTTAGTAAGAGGTGATCTCCAGCAAGTTCCTTGATTTCTCTCTGTCTCAGTTTCCCCATCTGTAGAAAAGGAACAACAACACTACAGAAAAAGGAAAATCACATTTAATTGGGGACAGCTACTTTAGGGATTGAAAACTAGGACATTCTCAAAGGAACTATCAGTGCCTAGTACAAAGCAGGCACTAGATGGGACTTTCCTGGCGGTCCAGTGGCTAAGACTCCATGCTCCAAGTGCTGGGGGCCAGGGTTTGATCCCTGGTCAGGGATCTGGGTCCCACATGCTGCACTAAAGATCCCGCATGCCACAGCTAAGACTGAGTGCGGCCAAATAGATATTAACTAAAGTTTTTTTTAAAACTAAGCAGGAACTAGATGAATCTGAATGACTTCCAGCTTCACTCCGCACCACCCCTCCTTCCATCCCGCTTCCCACCCAGACCGCGGGCTCCCTTCACGGCTCTCACCCCTCTCCTTGGTTCGGCTTGCACGGTGCTCTCTGCCTGAAGTGCCCTTTTCCATTCCTAAAGATCCAAATCTTGCCCATTCTTCAAAGCTGAAGTTAAACACCATCCTTCCCGAAAAGCCTTGCCTCTGGACACAAGAAACGATCGCCTGCCCTCTGAGCTACCTGGTCTTTGGCCTTCCAGAAACACTTCACATCGAGTTTATAATCATGGCTCTCAGTTCAATCACAAGTGAACTCTCTAAGGGTGAAGCATCCATCTGCATCTTGTTCCTGGGCACAGCTCAAGAGCTTGAAAAATACTTGTTGAATGAATGAGTCAATAACAAAGAATGTGCATTGTAAGAAAAACCTATATGAACTATCTATGTTCAATTAATAAATGAGAAAATTCCCCGAAGCAAAGATTTGCCTTCCATTTTACTCTGTGTGTGTAATTAAAGGGATCTGCATGTGCTTACAAGGAAGTTTAAAAAGTTTCCCAATGCCTGCCTTCAATATTCCCAATATTTTGTGGCCCCTCATTTCCTGTAAAATAGCAAGTGAAGTTAACTATGCTCCTTTTCAGCTCTTGACAGCGTTGGGGCTCTGTGTAAGAGAAATCAAAGCAATCAGTTACTTCATTAATTCAATGGTGGGAAATGTCAAAATATCACCTGTCTTTGCATACACTTGTGAATTGACTGAATTTTTCTCTACTAATTTGTTCAGTAGTCATATAAACAACACTTCAAATGCAACTGAAATACCCAGTTTTCTGAAAATTTATTTCTATGATCTCTTTAAATTTTGTGGGGTTTTTTAATTGTAAAATATCTTCAATATTTAAAATACTAATAAATGTGATTATACTAAAGATGTGAATCAAAAAATAATACATTTCTTGAATTCCCTGGAGTTCAGTGTTTAGCAGTCTGGGCTTTCACTGCCAAGGGCCCAGGTTCAATCCCTGGTCCAGGAACTAAGATCCCACAAGCCACATGGCTCAGCTAAAAAAAAATTAAAAATAAAAAAACCACAAACTTTTCCTTTATCACATCCAAAGGCTAAGACACTGAGCCCATCAGCTAATTTCAACTATCAGTTGTGGAAAGGCAAGACCAACGATCTTGTTTAATTGGAACCAAACTCTTCTGCTCCATTGTGTTGTCCTGAGCATGAATGGTAGACTCCCAACTAAGGTCAAGGCCGAGAATAAGTCTCATTATATGTAAAGCTGGCTTCCCAGGTGGTTCAGAGATACAGAATCTGCCTACCTGCAGGAGACACAAGTTCAATCCTTGGGTCCGTAAGAGGAAATGGCAACCCACTCCGGTATTGTTGGCCTAGAAAATCCCATGGACAGAGGAGCCTGGCAGGCTACAGTCCATGAGGTCAAAAGAGTGGGACACAATTAGCTACGGAACAACAACAACCGTACATAGACCAGCATCTCTCTGTTCCAGAATACGCTTCTGGTCAGCTCTCCCTAGGACATAATCAGACCAACATTTAATATACTTGTAGCAATAGCAAAGCACTTCCAGGTTATGCTGCAAAAAGTGTAAGTCAGAAATCATTCCAGCTTTATTTATTATGCTGTCATTTACTGTCACGTGGTAAGGGCCGAGGGATCTAATTCCCTCTGCTACCAGGGTTGTAGCAGCCCGTCTTTCTTAGGCAGATTTCCTATTTCAAAGATGCCTCACCAGGCTCTCGTTGTTACATGGTGTCATTCGTCTGGGCTTCCCACCGTCTGAGATCTCACGCGAAAAAAAGTGAGTTTAACCCAAAGACATCATGCTTCTACCTTGTGATCTCTTCTGGTGTCTGCCCGAGATGAAATTGAAATACAGTGTTTTTTTATGTGAATCTGTTTACATCTATGTCCTTCACTACAAACATTTTTAAACTCACTTGTGTTGTTCAGATGCCGACGACAGTGCCATGGCAGACCAAACTGAGGCAAAAGGAAAAATCAGTAACACTGATCCTGTCTTCAAAAATTTGTTCATCATAGACTTTTTGTATTAATTTAAAAAATATATTGTCTTAGAATATTATTTATCTTAATTACTGAGTGTTTTGGCAGCTGCTTACGGTTTGCAGCTGAGGAAAATGACTCACCTCATCTTGGTCCCAGTACAAAAACAAAATGTTAATGGCATGTAACAGAATCTCCTTAAGAAAAAATTCAAGACTAAAAAGCATAGCTTATTGATTCTGCCCTTCAGAATTGTGTTCTACCCACTGTGTTCATTTCCTAAGGCTGCCATTACAAAGTACTACAAACTGAATAGTTTAAAAACAAGAGAAATGGGGACGTCCCTGGTGGTTAAGAATCCTCCTGCCAATGCAGGGACACAATTTCCGCCCCTGGTCCGGGAAGATTCCACACACCCAGAAGCAACGAAGGCCGTGGGCCACAACTCTTGAGACCATGCTCCGCGACTATGGGAAAGCCAAGCACCACAACTACAGAAGAGCCCGCACACAGCAACAAAGACACAGTAACCCCCCCAAAAAAAATCAATTTAAAAAGAAAAAAAACAGAACCATGGTGTCTCACTGTTCTAGAGACGGGAAGTCTGAAGTCAAGATGTCCGCATCGCCTGGCTCTCTCTGAAGGAGTCCTGGGCTGAGTCCTTAGTCGTCGTGGCTCTGAGCTTGCAGCCACCTCGCTTCCCTTTCTGTCCCTCATCACCCGGCCTTCTCCCTCTGCGCCTTCCCGACGTCTCCTTGGAAAGACCCCAGACACAACAAGGTCCTACCCTTCTCCAGGATGACCTCATCTGACTGAGTCCTTGGGGGTTAAGGCTTCAACACACTTTTTTTGGAGGACGCTATTCAACCTCTATTCAACCCACCAGAGCAGGTGATAACTCTTATTTAAATACTTTGCCTGCCAGCGTGTCAAGCTGCTTGTGTGGGGATGTGACCCCATGTAGGTGACCGAGGAAGGTCTCCGTGGCCACCCGATGGCCCCGCCCCCTGTCAGTCACTCAGGGCCCGCCCATCGGGCCCCGCCTCCTCCGCTCTGACCCACTGTGTGTTAACACTGGCCCTCGCTCTCTCTGTCCTTACCCCTGGCACAGCTTCCTGACCTCCTGCCTCCTCCACATCCAACTGTCCCACGGATGAAGAGCCTGTGGTCTTCATAGTCCGTCATTCTTTGACCAGTTCCTTCTGTTCTTATTCAGTAAATCTGAGCCTCCTACTTAACCACGTTCTGCCAAAATTTTGCTAAAGTTGGGTTGTGGAGACCTCATGTGAGAGTCTCATGCCTCATATCCACCTTCTGGAGGCTTATACTCCTCCTTCCACGGAGAAAACTTCCAAAACTCCAGATGTGAGCTACCATCAGACTTCACGAGTAGGAAAAGAAAAAGGGCAAAGACTTGGAAAGCTAGCATCTATCAACCCCACACCCTGGCTCTCCATTCTTCCTGGACAGCCATCATCACCTTTGAACAGTAAACCATTTGCTTAATCACTTTGCTTTTCCCTGACTGCTGGTAATGAAATGCTGCACTCTCTAAAATAATTTCCTGACTATTTGCTAAGATTCATCTCTGACATTTCATTAAATATGATCATTTAACTGTACAAGTACAAATGCATTTTTAATTTAGCTTACTGCAGATATTACAGATGTGGGGAAATGAATTCATATTGCTCTAGGACAAATATATCATTCACATATGCAAGCGACAAAAGAACAAATTATTAAAAATTACTGAAACTTCCATGAAGATTTATATTTAACTTTTCCATTTTCAACCTCCACATCACTGGGAAAACATATAGCATGTCACCCTGTCAGCCATGATTCTGTGAAGAATGTGGGCGGCTTTCTGAAAGGCTCTCGATCAACAGCCTTGTCTCTGTCATCGACACATTAAGGCAGGAAAGAGATGGAGATGATTTCAAGAGCAAAGTTAAGAAGCTGGCAGTCTCATCACTAAAGCAGTCGCTAATTTGCCTTCCCTACAAAAACAAAACAGCAACAGGAAGTATATCTTCTATGCCATGTGCTATAAATCCAAACAGAATAAATGCAAAAGTTTTATTGAATAGAAAAGTGCTCACATGCAAACTGACATTCTTCAGGGTCTTCTTGAGATCAATTGTCATTGAATTCAAAGCTGACTGAGGAAAGAACAAGCTTGGTTTGGGGCCTTGAGCTATAAAATCGAGAACTTTAAAGTCATGGGCTAACAATTACAATCTCATAGGGTATCATGTTTCCACAGGATGTACTTTTATTGATGTGGAAAGAAATAGGATTCTTTTCCAAATTCTTTAAGATATGGTATGGCGGCTCAGCAGTAAAGAACCTGCCTGCCAACAGGAGACTCGAGTTAAACCCCTGGGTTGTGAAGATCCCCTGGAGAAGGAAACAGCAACCCACTCCAGTATTCTTGCCTGGGAAATCCCACAGACAGAGGGGCCTGGCGGGCTACAGTCCCTGGGGTCGCAAAGAGTCAGACATGACTTAATGACTAAACCACAACAATTGGTATGGTATGGCAGTCAGGCGGCAGCCTGAACAGAACAAGAAGGTTGACCCTCCTCTTAGTTACAGGGAATCCTCTTGCCTGGCTGCTTTTGAACCAGGACATTGGCATTGCCTTCAGACTCAAACTGAAATATGAGCTCTTCCTTCCATCTCAGCCCAGAACGTAGTCATTGGCTTTCCTGGGTCTCCAGCTTGGTGACTGTAGATCTTATTCCCATAATCCCATGAGCCAGTTCTTTACAATAAATATCTTTCCCTATGGAAATGAATCCCATTGTCTCCGTCTCTCTGGAGAACCAATAATAACCCTGGCATGTCTAAACTTCACACCATTTAGAACTGCTTTTTAAAATTCCCCAGCAGTCCAGTGGTTAGGACTGGGGGCTTTCACTGCTGTGGACCAGGTTCAATTCCTGATCAGGGAACTAAGATTCCACAAGCCGCAAGGCAGGGCCAAAAAAAAAAAATCCAACCCTCCACTCAGGAAAAACTTGAACTTAGGCAAATATCGTACACACCCGAAGCTCAAAAGCAATTTCAGAAATAGAAAACTTGGGGACTTTCCTGGTGGTCCAGTGGCTAAGACTCCATGCTCCCAATTAAGAAGACCCAGGTTCGATCCCTTGTCAGGGAACTGGATCCCACATGTTGCAACTAAGATCTGGTGCAGCTGAATAAATATTAAAAAAAAAAAAAAAACCAGAAAACCTGCCTGCCAGAGCTATTGGATGATGGCTCTAAAATTGATGCCACATAAATATCACACATTAAAATCCTCTCAATGTGTTACAATAAGAAGGCTGACGTTCCCAGGCTGAGTTTACTGTGAAGCTTACGAACTCAACCATCTTATCCCTACTTAGGTGATTTTGAAACAACACACATCCTGTCACTTGCAGGATGCCTGGCACTCCTTTGGTCATTTACATTTGCTTTGGATTTTCTCTCTTCTGATGAATCAAATGTCTTTCTCCCTCACCAAACTGTGAAGGGGGCTATTTCTAGGCACAGCATGTTAAAATACAACTGGGGAGAGGCAGTGACCCCCAAGTTCTCTTACTGTTGAGTGGTGGCTAGGATCACCTTGCTGCGTGATGAAGCAATTAGGCCAGCCAGTAAGAGCTCTGATTCCTGAGCCCTGGGCTTGTAAAACCCCACCACTCACAAGCATCACTATTCTGCTGCTGTCACAAGTCATGGTGCTCAGTGAGGCTGCACGCCTGTGAGGACTCCGCTCATTCTCAGACGAAGGGGATTGAGGGATGTCTAAACCTCCCAAAATGATGAGATGACCATTGACAAAGTTGGTTTGTTTTTTTTTTAACCACAGGAGCAAATGTGCCATTTGTCAAAAGCTGAGCCTTGATCTGCTAATCCAAAGAGATTTTGAATGCAATGTGTTGAAACATTAAGAGACTAATTCTGTCTCTTAGCAAACAGCTGGACCCAGGATGGAAGTGGACGTGTCTCCTCCCATCAGTGTTTGCTTTCCAGTTCGTAGATTTGCATCACACCTTTAATTCCAGAAGCTTGGCAGCAGGCGCTTTTTTGTCTTCTGGGAGAATGGCAGCATTGTTTCAGTAGCCTCTAGTGCACAGGGGGAGACTTGAACCCTCTGTTGGTTCCAACAAATGCTTTCCCTTCTATCGTGAGCGGCAAGGAAGGAGCAGCTGTACTCTGAAGGCAGTGGGAATGACGGGATGGTCTGCTCACCTGCAATGAGACAGAGCTTCCGGCTCCCCCAGCAATCCCCCAAGGAGAAGTGCAGGTAAGTTTATCTCGACTGCACCCCCAGCCCCTCCCCAGCCCCTCCTCCTGGGAAGCTTCACTACTCTTATCCGAATTGCTTGCAGAGTACATCATGAGAAACACTGGGCTGGAGGAAGCACAAGCTGGAATCAAGATTGCCAGGAGAAATATCAATAACCTCAGATATGCAGATGACACCACCCTTATGGCAGAAATTGAAGAACTAAAGAGCCTCTTGATGAAAGTGAAAGAGGAGAGCCAAAAAGTTGGCTTAAAACTCAACAGTCAGAAAACTAAGATCGTGGCATCTGGTCCCATCACTTCCTGACAAAAAGATGGGGAAACAGTGGAAACAGTGACAGACTTTATTTTGGGGGGCTCCAAAATCACTGCAGATGATGACTGCAGTTATGAAATTAAAAGACGCTGCTTGCTCCTTGGAAGAAAAGCTATGACCAACCTAGACAGCATATTAAAAAGCAGAGACATTACTTTACCAACAAAGGTCCGTCTAGTCAAGGCTATGGTTTTTCCAGTAGTCATGTATGGATGTGAGAGTTGGACTATAAAGAAAGCTGAGCGCCGAAGAATTGATGCTTTTGAAGTGTGGTGTTGGAGGAGACTCTTGAGAGTCCCTTGGACTGCAAGGAGATCCAACCAGTCCATCCTAAAGGAGATCAGTCCTGGGTGTTCATTGGAAGGACTGATGCTGAAGCTGAAACTCCAATACTTTGGCCACCTGATACAAAGAGCTGACTCATTTGGAAAGACCCTAATGCTGGGAAAGATTGAGGGCAGGAGAAGGGGATGACAGAGGATGAGATGGTTGGATGGCATCACCGATTCAATGGACATGAATGTGAGTAAAGTCCGGGAGTTGGTGATGGACAGGGAGGCCTGGCATGCTGCAGTCCATGGGTCACAAAGAGTTGGACACAACTGAACTGAACTGAGCTGAACTTAGGATAAACAGAAATCATCAGGAGGAGAGAAATCTCTCACTTACCCAGATCAAGTCAAATACCTTGTCATGTATCCAGGACTACTTGTGATCACCAAGGAAATGACTAGCCCAGTCTTAATACTGCTTCTCATTACTACTAGGAATCAAACAAAATACTCCTAATTTTATAAAAATTACTAGGATAATTTTAATAAAAGTCTTAGTAGAGCTGAAATACCCTATCAAGCAAGATAAGACTTTTCTAAAGTAATTCCCAAAATAATATCCTACCTCTTCCCTAATTCTCTCTCTTACAAATAAGAGAAGGGGGTAACAATATTTTCATGACCCTGCTCTGGATGAAATACACAGCATTTGCAGCTTTTCTTCAGTTCTCATATATTTTTTTAAGAAGTGTTATATGTAAAATCAACATTTCAATTATTTTTGCAATCCAAGCTCTTATTTACTTTTCACTTGTTTTCATACTTTATTTTATTTTAATATTTGTTTGAATCATAGTTCCCTTACATTGGATGACTTAGAGAAGCAAGACTCTACATTTAATTCCATTTTTATGGCATTCCCATGCTGTTTCACATAAGAATTTAATGGCAGTGAAAAGGGGGATGCTGCAAAGATGCTGTTAATTAAGATGAAGATAATAGTGATTGTTGTTTAGTTGCTAAGTCGTGTCCATCTCTTTCGCAACCCCATGGGCTGTAGCCCGCCAGGCGTCTCTGTCCGTGGGATTCTCCAGGAAAGAATACTAGAGAGGTTTGTCTTTTCCTCCAGAGGGGATCTTCCTGACCCAGGATTGAACCCATACCTCCTGCATTGGCAGGCAGATTCTTTACCACTGAGCCACCAGGGAAGCCCCCATGATGGTGATGGCGAGGATGAAGATGCTAACGAGGTTCACCTCGATCAATGAAAAATCCTTCCTCTCCGATGACTTCCACAAGCCATTTTCCTATGGCTTTCAAGTGTCTTTCCTCCTCAGAGACACCACATTTCCCTAAAAGACTTTTACCAGCTCTTCAGGATGATTTAGTGGGATGAAAGAAAATGAGAAATTTTTCTGTAATTCAGAAAAACTCTTGCTTTACCATAAGGAAGTTCAGCAATCAAATGTCAGGTAGGAGAAAGGAGAAATTGCAGAAGAAAAGTAAATCATAATAAGCCTCAGATGACCCCCTCTGAGTAGGAGGACTACAAAATAGAGCAGAGAAGTAAGAAAGTTAGGTTGTGCCAATAAATGTTTGGCACTTGAGTGCATCTAAGGAGATGCTGGAGGCAAAGATGCCATCTGATAGCAGAACTTGGTCTGAGAAGGCAGGGCTGGGCTACCTCTTCCATCAGGCAGCTGGAGCTGATGAGCCCTGACAGGCAGCTCTGAATAATTGCTCTAATCGCTTCAGTGAGCCCCCTACTTTGTCCTAGGAAAGGAGTCATGCCTCAGCCGACTTCAGAGGCCAGGCACCCCTAACCTGACATCTCTAACAAAGATGCCTTTATTTTCAGGGGAGCATTATTTGGTGTTGCTTGTCAGAAGCAGAGATGGGGGGAGTTCAACAGAGACCTGAAAGTTGGCCATAGATCAGGACCTCGTTAAATGATGCTGGAGTTTGTATTTTGCAGGCAGCCTTGATGTGATGACCACTTAGTAGAGACTGATAATCCCAAGAAGGGCAGAAATATGTCACCCGGAATTGGGTTGTAGATTCCACTCTCCCAGAGAGTAGAAGATAATTAGGGCGGTGAGTCATCAAAACTTTTCATGTCAAGTGTAGAACACACTCTCTCTAAAGACATTGTCAGATCCGCTTAAAGCTGTGAGCGACAGGGACCTCTTTCCAGCCTGTACCTTCTCATCGGAGATGCCAGCTTACTTTAGAGGGCAAAGGGCTGAGACGCTTCACTTGAGCCTCAGTCTGCTGTGCATTTGTTTGTTTTGCTACAGAATGAAACATAAATGACAAAATTTCTTAGCCCTTGAGGCAATTACGTGTTTGTGGCTTTCCCTGATACTTGAGCATTTTTGCCTCACTACTCAGGTAATTTCTACAGAAGACAAAGTAATTTATTCTGATACTGAGCAATGAATTATCCCACCTGTCAATCTAATGGGAAGGAATTTTCATGGAAAGAAAGCATTGCATAAAATCCCTCGTAATGTGTTAGAAACTATGGAAGCTCATAGGTGTCAATCCAAGTAACCTTTTAGAGTAACGACATCAACCATCTACTCACCAAAGTGCACACTTCTCTATTACTGATTGTAGCATATCTTATTTGAGATAATTATTTTTGTGTCTGTGCCCCCACATGAATTTGAGCTTCAAGAGGGCTGGAATCACTCTGTTCACTGTATAACCCTAGGGCTTATCCTAGTCCCTGGCATTTAGCAGGTGCTCAATGAATGTTGCACAATCAATCTTTTTTCTTGGCCCTTCCATGAGGCATGTGGGATCATAGCTCCCCAACCAGAGATCGAACCCACAGCCCCTGCAGCAGAAGCACAGAGTCTTAACCACTGGACTGCAGGGAAGTCAACATAACCAATTTTCTTAAACCCTGAGTTAATTCTTTCCATTAGCACAATCCCAAGTAATCATCTTAACTAAAATTGTGCTTCTGTACTAATTTTCATATTGTGTTGATAGCATTCCTTTACTATTCTTCTGTTGTTATTGTTGTTCTCTTTGTCACCTCCTTTTCTCATCCTTCATTCATTCTATTTCATTTACTATGAGGCTAATGTTGGGTTTTCCTGAAGAGTATGTCAGAAAAAAAAAGTGAAAGAGAGTGGATATTTATTGAGTAACCAGGGTTAGTGCTAATGAGAGGGACAAAATAGATGATTAAATAGTTAATCCCACTAGGGGATTGTAAGTAAAAAAATATGAGACCCTCGTAAGCCACTCCAACAGGCATTCCAGTGAATTGACCCTAAATGTGCCCAATCTTGTTTGATCCCGGAGCTAAGCAGGGTCTGGCCAGGCTTGAACTTGGATGGGAGACCAAAGAATTGACTGCAAGATGTTATTCAGTCGCTAAGTCCTGCTGTCTCTTTGCTACTTCATGGACTGCAGCACGCCAAGCTTCCCTGTCCTTCACTGTGCCCTCAGAGTTTCTTCAAATTCATATCCATTGAGTCCATGATGCTATCTAACTATCTCATCCTCTGTCACCCTCTTCTCCTTTTGCCTTCAATCTTTCTTCCTTTTAAAGGTAGCAGTTGGCTGTATTCATCTATGGATGAGAACCCTAGGCAAATTCCATTAACATTTGAAATTATACTAATGTACCTTCTGTGCATACATTGAGGGGCTAAAGCTGATTGAATAAGGCAGCAGTTTGGAAAGTCTGGATCCTCATTTCTAATTCTCATGCCACGACCATGCAGGGTTGCTTTTTTAAAAATCTATAGACCCAGCATTCATAAACTGCTTTAAATAGTTTGGCAATGGTAAATAGATAAGTAAATGGGATATCTAAAATGGAAAGACAATAGAAAGCAAGATCCCTGGGAGAAAACCTGATTCTCTGTGATACGGGAAAGATGATTCCTTGGAGACCATGTTTCCATTTCATAAATTTAACTATAGATTTCCCTCTCACGAATTTAAGGAAACCATTCAATCTCCCATATAAATTTAGGTAATTATCAGTAACATGTAGCAGTAAACGTCATTCCCCTAATTTACTATTTTACTTACTGAGACTAGTGACATTTGCAGCAAAGACAACTAAGCCTTTCTCCTTGTGTAAGGAATCATGATCCCAAATCCTCTTTGCTGATTCTTTAAAGACCAATGTTTTGGCCTCTTTTGTGCCCACCTTCCCTGTCTTTCTGATCCGTGTGCACTTGTGCAGACCTTGCTTTATAAACTCACAGTTACTGCTATCGTAAGAACTAGACCCATGTCACGTGATCAAAACCTATTTCTTTAGCTGCTACTCCCTTCAATAATTATTCCATTAGCATTCTACAGATAAAACAGCATAGCACAAGGGTGCATGCAAAGAAACAAAAGAGCATAAAATAAGGAGGAAGCATTTTATAATCACTGTGTGTGTGTGCATGTGTGTGCTCAGTGGTAGCCAACTCTTTGTGACTCCAGGGACTGTATCCTGCCAGGCTCCTCTGTCCATGGAATTCTCCAGGCAAGAATACTGGAGTGGATTGCCATTTCCTTCTCCAGGGGATCTTCTTCACCCAGGGATCGAACCCACGTCTCTTGAGTCTCCTGCATTGGCAGGCCCATTCTTTTACCATCTGAACCATCAGGGGAGCCCTTTTATAATCACTATCAAGAACTTAGGCACATAAGATAGTGAAGAGTAACATGCGGGGAATTTTAACAAACAGGCATCCAGAGCATACTGACACCAGTTAGATAACAGAATCTAAATGTTACAACTCCATAAATAGGACAAACATATTGATACATTGCTACTTAAAAAAATTTTTGTTTTGTTTGCATGAATTTTGTAGACTTTTACTGAGCTTTCTGTTTGGCATCACAAAATGACATGATGATGTCTTCCATGGTCCTTTCAACCAGTTTCAAAGCTTCTTCCCTGCATACTGCACAGAATTTGCATCAGCTCAAGTTGATAAGCATCTTAAAACAAACTTTCCAGGTGCTCAGTTCATCTCAATCTATTTATTGGAAAGTGATGAATTAATTCATCTTGATGGGAAGTTCTTAACATGTCTCCCACTGAGCTTAATGAAGGTGAAATAGAAAATTGGAGAAGGGAGACAGACAGGCTCAAATATAAGAAGAGATCTGAGAAGCAAGTTCCCCGGATCAGATCTCCATCTGAAGAAAGTCCTCTCTCCTTTTTCTCTTTAGCTGCCTCCTCATCCTCAGTTTTCTTATCTAAAAGCCCAGGAAGCACCCATTTTCACCCAGAAATCACTTGGATGAAAACCAAATTAATTATTGTTTTCAAGTTTTCCTTTGTCATGCGAAGTTGAGACATTTTTAAATCCCATGTTTGGTATAATATTATTTTATGACATCACAGACTTATATTCATCAGACCAGGTTGTGCTGGATAACAAAATATCTCTCACACTTCAGTATCTTAAAGTATCACATGTGCCTTCTGGTCATTTTTATTGTCCAAAGCATGTCACATGAACATGGGAGATTGGGATTCCACCCCCAGAAGGGCCATGAATAATTGTAAACAATAATAAGATCTATAGCAGTGATGAACCAGTTGACAACGTTTTAAATGGATGTGTTTTAATTTTTAAGTCACTAACTCACTGAGATATTTTTATATCATAATTTATTTTTTAATGGATTGTGGATAGGAAAGAAGCCATAGGATATACACAATTCTCCATTAAGTTAAAATAGAATTCTTTTGAGATAAAATTTTATATTTTATAGTTTATTATATATTTATAAATTTTTATTAAAATTTATAAATTCTATATATTTATAGTTTATAATATATTTTATAGTATATTATATATTATATTTTATTATGTAAAATATATTTATATCAATGATTTATATATATATATATACTTTTTAAAGTCTGCATAATGATCGTGGACACCAACCCGTGGCATGAAAAAAGGGATTTTGCTGGAACTTCGCTGATGGTTGCGTGGCTATGACTCTGTGCTCCCAATGCAGGGGGCCTGAGTCAGGGACCTAGATCCCACATGCCGCAATGAAGATCAAAGATCTATGCTGAAGGTAAGGCCTGGTACAGCCAAATAAATAAACACATTTTTTTTTAAGACAAGAGAGAGAGGGACTTCCCTGGTGGTCCAGGGCTTAAGAATCCCCCTGGCAACGCAGCAACATGGGTTCAGTCTGTGTTCTGGGAAGACCCCCCGTGCTGCAGGGCTACTAGGCCTAGAGGCCATAGCACCAAGCCCGAGTGTCCCGGAGGCTGTGCTCCGGAGCAGGAGAAGCCACCACAACGAGAAGCCCTAGCACTGCCACTAGTGAGCAGCCGCCGCTGGCTGCAACCGGAGAAAACCTGTGCGCAGCCAAAAATAAATAAATAAACAACATTTTTTAATTCTAAAAAAAAAGAGCTGATTTTTCTTCCTTTTATTTATCTATACTTTCTAAATTTTTGACATGACATTATTATGTCACTAAATTTATAATAAAAGTATAGTATCTGAACATTATTTTAATACTTGTTGCTTTATTTTAATCTAGTCAAATCCTAAAGCCATCCATACTTCAGAGGAAAAGGCCACTCTTAATTCAATTAGTTTTGCATTATAACTCCATTTTCAATAATTTAGCCTTTAAAGCATCTTAATATAAGATTTCTTAAAAATACATATATATAGTCTCAGGATCCATGGAAGGAGACCAAGTTAAGTCAGTTTAGAATCAATCACAATCTACAGAGCCAAGGCCTGGGCCCTGGGCCCTGGCCCCTGGGGGCTTGGGCAGACCCTGTTTCCTCGGCCTCGGTGGTCTTCAGGGAGGTTCCCAGGACATCTGGAAGTTTTCTATGATCTCAGGGTTCTGAAGAGGAGATCTACAGGTTGTCAGCAAGTCTGTACCATGCTATTCCAAAAGGCATAAGGAAGCTAAGGAAATTGGGGAACATACTTCAGTCAAATAAACCAATATCTCAGACTGGTCTCCTCATTTCTAGACCGGGGAGGGGGTGGAAGAGGCATTATGGACTGAATCGTGCCCCCCACCCCAATCATGTGCTGAAGCCCTAAACCCCCAGCACCTCCGAATGCGTCTGCCTTTGAAGATGGGTTTTTAAAGATGAGTTAGGACCCACCTCCTTAGGGACAGCCGTCCACAAACTGGGGAAGACAGGAGCCTCAGAAGGAGCCAGTCCCGCCGCCACCTGCCGCCACCGAGGTCTTGAACTTCCCGCCTTCAGAACTGTGGGAAAAGGAGCTTCTGTTGCTTAAACCACCCAGTCTTGATACTTTGTGACGGCAGCCACACAGCTAGTGACCCCGAGTCAGCAGGTCTTTCCCTCAAACACTCAATTTTTTTGTTTTAAGCAACTGTGTGCACTTTTATGACTCCAAATAAACTGCTTTGTATGCGTGTGTGTGTGTGCGCATTTAATTAAAGTATAATTGATTCGCAATGTACCAGTTTAATACAACTTTAACCTTGAACTCGGAGAAGGCAATGGCAACCCACGCCAGTACTCTTGCCTGGAAAATTCTATGGACGGAGGAGCCTGGTGGGCTGCAGTCCACGGGGTCACGAAGAGTCGGACATAACTGAGCGACTTCACTTTCACTTTTCCTTTCATGCATTGGAGAAGGAAATGGCAACCCACTCCCGTGTTCTTGCCTGGAGAATCCCAGGGACGGGGGAGCCTGGTGGGCTGCCGCCTATGGGGTCACACAGAGTCGGACACGACTGACGCGACTTAGCAGCAGCAGCAGCAGCAACCTTGAACTTGAGAAGGCTTCTCTGTGGCCTCTGAGAGCCTGTGCATGATAGCAAACAGTGGCATAAATACCTTCTACCTACAGAAATTTTCAAGATTCTTATTAGGTCTTACTCCTAACCTTCCCCCTGTACCACACCTCCAAGATTTGCAAAAACCGTGACCAAGAGACTGATCTGAAATCTCAAGTCCAGCTGGGACTCTATGACAGCCCACCCAGATCAAGAGCAGGCACAGAAAAGGACACGGGGAATAAGAAGTCTAGAAAATACACCATCCAGTTAATCCCCATTAGAGGTCATTCTAAGTTAGTTGTAGGGCTTCCCTGGAGGCTCAGATGGTAAAGAATCTGCCTGCAGTGCAGGAGACCTGGGTTTGATCCCTGGGTTGGGAAGATCCCCTGGAGAAGGAAATGGAAACCCACTCCAGTACTCTTGCCTGGAAAATCCCATGGATGGAGGAGCCTGGTGGGCTACAGTCCATGTGGTCGCAAAGAGTCGGACACGACTGAGTGACTTCACTTTCACTTTTCAAGTTAGTTGTACCTAAGAAAGCGGAAGCAAGAAGAAGCTGACAGATTATTAGCCTGACCCTCACCATTTGCAAAACAGAGATAACAGACTCATTATCTCAGCCCCCTCCTTAACAGTATGGGTTTGATTGTCCTCTGGCCTACAGGTAATTCTCCATCAAAATTAAATCTGTCAGCTCGTTCTCAATTTTATAAACTACGCAGGCAGTGGGAGAGAGGAGGTCGGGCGAAGGCTGGCATTGGGTGGGGGGGAGGTTGTCTTTCCCCAGGCTGCCAGGATGCCAATCCAAAGTTCCTCTAAGCCAAGGACTTGGAAACACGCCTGCATTCACGGTCCCATAGTGACATCAGCTGGTCAGTTCCCAAACAACACCCCAGCCCGGGAGGAATGGGCTTGAAAGCCTTTAAAAGTCAGCTACAGATGAGAATCATCTGGCAAAGGTATTTTTCAGCACCTATACAATAACTCGACTTTCAAAGTGTCTTTTATAATGATTCTTCCAACTATGTAATATCACTAACTGGGAGTAATAACAAATTTAGAAGTAAGCGTTCAGAAATGGGAATTCAAAACCTTCTGGGGACAAAAAGTATAATAATCAGTCCAAATAAAGTGCATGAATTTTGTAGATCAAGAATGGATTTTATGGGAGAAGGCGAGGGTGGGATGTTTTGAGAGAACAGCATCGAAACATGTATATTATCAAGGGTGAAAAAGATCACCAGCCCATGTTGGATGCATGAGACAAGTGCTTGGGGCTGGTGCACTGGGAAGACCCAGAGGGATCGGGTGGGGAGGGAGGTGAGAGGGGGGATCGGGATGGGGAATACATGTAATTCCATGGCTGATTCATGCCAATGTATGACAAAAACCACTACAATATTATAAAGTAATTAGCCTCCAACTAATAAAAAATAAATGGAAAAAAAAAAAGAATGGATTTTAACGTATAAAGTGGAAACCAAGCACAGTTTGAGATGGATTCTCAGACAATATTAAGACAAAAAGTGACTCTTTTTGGAGGGTTACAGCTTTGCCAACTAGCCCAGGCCCAGCATGAATGGGCCTTTCCAGATGGCGCTAGTGGTAAAGAACCCTCCTGCCAATGCAAGAGATGTGGGTTCATTTTCTGGGGTGGGGAAGATCCTCTGGAACAGGAAGTGGCAACCCACTCCAGTATTCTTGCCGGAGAATCCCATGGACAGAGGAGCCTGGCGGGCTACAGTCCATGGGGCTGCAAAGAGTTGGATACAGCTGAGTGACAGAGCACACACAGCATGAAGTACAAGAAAATGAACAATTCAGGGGAAGGGTCGTAGGAGAACAGAGTCTAGCCTATCTTAGTTAGACCTCTTTTATTGGGTTACCAGAAAGAGGGCTTTGGGCAGGATGTCTCCTTAACCCTACTGTTTGCTTTTTTTTTTTTAAGCCATACAGGAGATTCTGTGGATGAAGAAGAACAAGACCGCAGGCACAGAGGATTGAGAGGAGGGTTGGAAGAAGGCTCTGAGCATCAAACCTCTAATTCACAGCGTGGAGCAGGGCAGGGGTGAAGAAACATTCTTGGGATTCACAGAGCACAGTTTGGAAAGTGAGAGTCACTCAGTTGTGTCCAGCTCTTTTCGATCGCATGGACTATACAGTCCATGGAATTCTCCAGGCAAGAATACTGGAGTGGATAACATTTCCCTTCTCTAGGGGATCTTCCCAAGGTATTGAACCCAGGTCTCCCATATTGCAGGTGGAGTTTTTACCAACTGAGTTTGGAAGCAGCTGTCTATATGTAATAGTGTTCTCAAGAGGAGAAATTGGATGACCAAGGATTAAACGAGATAACCTAGGCACTCAGAGAATGATTTCTCTCTCTTTTTTGGTTATTTTTAAATTAATTTTTATTGGAGTAGAGTTGCTTTACAATGCTGTGTAATTTCTCCCTTGATTCAAGGTAAACTCATTTTAAAGGTAAAGGAAATATGGTGGTTTAGTCGCTAAGTCATGTCCGACTCTTGCAACCCCATGGACTGTAGCCCACCAGGCTCCTCTGTCCATGGGATTCTCCAGGCAAGAATACTGGAGTGGGTTGCCATTTCCTTCTCCAGGAGGAAATATACTGGTAAAGAAAGAATAAGAAGACTGATTAAAATGGAAGAAGCCTTAAAAATTTAAACACTAGAATTAGATATTGGCAATTGGAATGTGTTATTATAAAAACACAACCAATGACTCAGTATTTCTAGTTGATTTTCTCACGTGTGAAGAAGCGCTTATATGTAACTACTGCCCACAATAACAATGATTTCTTGCTCATTATCCATTTAAGCTGTCGGTCAGCAGTTGTTTTACGTGCCTTGTTTGTTCAGATTCGGGCTGATAGAAATGCCCCGTGTCTGGGACACAGAAATCTAGTGACAAAAGAGCTAAGACCAAACCATACAGCAGCTCTTAAAGCTTCCACTCACCAATCACTGACCAAAATAAGTCAAACGCCCACCCCTGACATCTGCAGGCAGAGAAGTATTAATATAATCCTCACGTAGGGAGACACTGCCATCCATGTGGGTAGGACTGAGTGATATTAATACCAAGGACAATAATACTAATACAACCTGCCAGTAGTGGTGAAGAATCCACCTGCCAATGCAGGAGATGCAAGAGACTCAGGTTCAGTTCCTGGGTCAGGACGATCCCCTGGAGGAGGGCATGGCAACCCACCCCAGTATTCTTGCCTGGGAAATCCCATGGACAGAGGAGTAGTGGATTATAGTTCATGGAGTTGCAAAGAGTCAGACACGACTAAGCATGCATACATCACTACACACAGTAGCGTGGTTAAGTCTCAAAATAATGATGGGCAATGTAAAACCAAAAAAAAAAAAAGTACATTCTGTACGATTCCATTTATTCAAAATTCTAGGAAATGCAAACTAATCCATGATGACAGAAAGTGGTGGCCTGGGGATAGGAGAGGTAGGGGTGGTGGAGAGAGTAGATAAGGGAACTTTGGGGGCGATGAATATGTTAATTATCTTGATCGTGGTGATGATTTCATGGGTGTATTCATCTGTCAAAACCCATCAAATTGTAACTCCAAGTATATGCAATTTATTGTGTGTCAATTATGCCTCAATAAAACATGGAAAGTACTTTTTTAAAGAGTGCTTAAAAGTAAAGTCGCTCCGTCATGTCTGACTCTTTGCGACCACATGGACTGTAGCCCGCCAGGCTCCTCCATCCATGGGGTTTTCCGGGCAAGAGTACTGGAGTGGGTTGCCATCTCCTTCTCCAGGGGATCTTCCCAACCCAGGGGTCGAACCCAGGTCTCCCGCATTGCTGGCAGACGCTTTACCGTCTGAGCCACCAGGGAACCCCTGGTAAAGAGTGGTTACTACATGATTCATGAAGTTCAACAAACAGGCAAAACTAATCTCTGGTGGGTACTCTTGGGATAGGTCCCGACCAGAAGGATGACAAGGATACAGGTGATGTTGCCTTTGAGCTGAAAGCAAGTCAGAGCTACATAAGCGTGCTCTATTGAGGAAATTTCACTCAGTTGTATGTTTTTGCTGAGTGAGCTTTTCAGTAGGCAAGTTATACTGCAATAAAAAGTTTTAAATGTGCTGCTGTTTTTTTAAACAAATACCAACCATCTTAACACTATTAAAGAGAGCCATCCTCATAAATAATGTATGACAGAAAAATAATGGTAATGTGATTGCCTTATTTATCACCTACTTTGGAAATTCAAGGGCTGTGGGTGAATTTTTGTCCTGCAGGTCTCCATTCATTAGAAGGACTGATGCTGAAGCTGAAGCTCCAATACTATGGCCACCTGATGGGAAAAACTGACTCATTGGAAAAGACCCTGATGCTGGGAAAGACTGAAGGCAGGAGGAGAAGGGGACAGCAGAGGATGAGATGGTTGAATGGCATCACTGACTTGATAGACATCAGTTTGAGCAAGCTCTGGGAGTTGGTGATGGACAGGGAGGCCTGACGTGTTAGAGTCCATGGGGTCACAAAGAGTCGGACACGACTGAGCGACTGAACTGAACTGAGGTCTCCATGACCAAGGATTTGGATCCCTGGATGTGGGATGCTACCCCAACTAAGTCCTAGAAATATGCCAGTTTTCAGGACTGAGATCTTAGTAGGAGCCCCGAGGGCCTTAGAGAGACTTAGCTGAACCTTGATGATGGCCCCAAGGAGACTATTGGTGAGAGCTCAAAGGAAAAGAAAATGTTCTAGGAGACCAGAGGAAAGGGGCAACTTGTGATGTTGTAGCTGGAAATGTAGTAACACGGTGGCTATGGGAACATGGAAATAGAACGTGTACTTCTGAAAGGGACAGTCTAGCTAAAGAGACTTCTAAGCAGACTATGGAAGGTGCTGCCTGCCTCGATTTGCCGCTGTAGAGAAGGCGAGTAGAGAAACAGACTCAGTAAACGAAAGAACTGCTAGATACAAAGGAATCAGGACTTCTTAGGCTCAAAAATAAAACTCTCCTGCCAGCTTTCCAAGTAGCAAACAGCGCTAAGATTAAGAAATACCTTTCAGACAAAGCTCAAACCCAAAGTATGTCAGGAAATCACGGTCTACAGATGAAGCCAAGGATGTGATTGTTAAACCTTTTGTGACGATCTCATAAGGCAACACTCTTTCAAATAGAGAAGTCAAAGAGTCTTAAAGCCTCGGTTCCTCCGACGCCACCTTACAGGCAATCTAAGCTGCAGAAAGGTTTAGTTGAGAGATTTCAAGTGTTTCTTTTAGATAATGGAAGGGATTACAGATGAATTCACACACATACGCCCACACACACTACGAATTTTTAAAGGAATTACATTAGCTTGAATTGAGAGCACAGACAGTAAACATGAAACGATGCCTTTGAATGCTCAGATTTCTACGGTTAGAAACCCGATTGAGAAATTATTCAGCTTCAAACAAGGGTACATTTCATGGAAAAGGAAGCCTATTTCAGAGGGTGAAACTGAGAGCCACTGTGAATCATTCCCAGGCATCAGAATTGTGCCCTAATCATGAACCTGGCAACACATGCCCAGATGAACTCCAGAATTTTACAAACCTGTAACTGCTGTGTGTCTTCACCTTTTTTGAAAACAAAGGTCTCTAACGGCAGATACGAGGAGCCCCTGCCACAGTTGTGGAGGTATTGAAGTGTGGACTCACGGAAGGAGCTGGGAGAAATCAGCATCTCAAGAACATAGAGAGTGTGTGGATTTCCCAGGCAGTACAGGAGAGAATCTGCCTGCCAATGCGGGGGACGTGGGTGTGATCCCCGGTCGGGGAAGATTCCACATGCCTCAGAGCAACTAAGCCCGTATGCCAACAACTACTGAGCCCAAGTGCTGCAACTGCTGAAGCCTGTGTGCCTAGAGTCTGTGCCCGTGCCCTGCAGCAAGACAGCCACCACCGTGAGAAGCCTGCACCCAGAAATGAAGAGTAGCCCCACTCACGGCAACTAGAGAAAGCCTACTCGAAGCAACAAAGATAACGCAGGGCAAATAAATACATGTTTTTTTAAAAAGCCAGAAATCTGGATTTTTATGTAAAATTTCTTTTAAATGTTGGCTACTAATTCAACATTTGGCTACTAATTCATCCTCTGAAACGGTACAGTTCAACATCCTGCTGGATAAACCAGCACATCTATAGACTAAGGCAGATCTGATGGCTGCAAATTTGTGGCCCTTTTGTTTCCCCTATACAGCTTACACCTTACATTTACAGGATGCAAGCTTAGCCTTAGGAAATGCATAATTGTATTTGCTTTAGCAGCGACTCACTGGACAAAATGGAGAATAAAGATGGGTAGCGGACACCCTCGTGAGTTTTGAACTTGGAGCCTCCGTATCGAATCCCTCCATGGAATTAGCCATGCAAATGTAGGATCCTCCTGGAGCCCTTCCCCTTGGAATCATGTCCTAGACTGAATAACTCAGTCTCAGGGAAATACACCAGTCAGAAGAGAGAGACCAATCTCAGTGCATATAGGTTGGAGTTTTCTGGGAGGTTGATGGACAGCCACATCATGGAAGTTTAAAAGTTGGGGGAAGGGGAAGTACCTTGGCAAAATTGTATAAATGTGTGGGTGGAAGAAATGAGATTAGGATCTGGGAATACCCATGCGGGTATCCCAAACATCGTCCTTGGAAGGGCATAGCTTCTGGGATACAGACCTGTTCTTGAAGCAAATGAAACAGTCAAATGTGCAACATAATTTTAGGCTTCTTTCGCTTGTAATTTTCTGTTGTTGCCTTGACCCTTCAGGTGATATGCAAGGAAACAAAGGAAGAAGGCAGAAATGGGTGTGGAGCCTGCCCATCCTTACTCCTCCACAGGCACGTGAGAGCAAGTGATGCTTATTGTAGCCAGCAGAGAAATGAGTAATAGTTGTCCACACCAAAGCTGTGGGCTTTCCCTGGCGGCTCATATGGTAAAGAATCTGCCTGCAAAGTGGGAGACCTGGGTCCCATCCCTGGGTCGGGAAGATCCCCTGGAGAAGGGCATGGCAACCCACTTCAGTCTTCTTACCTAGAGAATCCCAGGGACAATGGAGCCTGGCGGGCTACAGTCCATGGTGTTGCAAAGAGGCGGACACGACTGAGCAACTAACCACAAGCACAGCAAAGCTGTGAGAGGAGATGAAGAGGGCCAGTGGCCAGGACAGCTCAGGAAGAGCACACAGCAAAGCCTCCGCTTTCAACTCATTCGGAGAGAGACTTCCCTGGTGGTCTAGTGCCTAAGGTTTCGCACTCCCAGTGCATGGGGGCCGGTTGATCCCTGGTCACGGAACTAGATCCCACGTGACAAAATTAAAAGTTGCATGCCGCAACTAAAGATCTGGTGTGCTGCAACTAAGACCCAGCACAGCCAAATAAATCAATAAATATTTTTTAAACAATAGCATTGCAAGGACTGATGCTGAAGCTGAAACTCCAATACTTTGGCCACCTGATGGGAAGAACTGACTCATTGGAAAAGACCCTGATGCTGGGAAAGATTAAAGGCAGGAGGAGAAAGGGACAACAGAGGATGAGATGGTTGGATGGCATCACCGACTTGTTGGACATGAGCTCTGGGAGTTGGTGATGGACAGGGAGGCCTGGTGTGCTGCAGTCCATGGGGTCGCAAAGAGTCGGACAAGACTGAGTGACTGAACTAAATACAGAGAGAATGACCCTTCAAGAGAGGGAGGCATATATTACCTATAAAATGGAATCATGGAAACTTCAGACATTATCCATCAGTTTCTACATTCATTTTTCATAGTTCAGTTCAGTCGCTCAGTAGTATCCAACTCTTTGCAACCCCATGGACTGCAGCACTCCAGGCCTCTCTGTCCATCGCCAACTCCCGGAGTTTATGCAAACGCACTTCTCAAAAGATATTTTATGTGTTGAAACTGTGTGATCATTAATAGGGATTTATCATATTACTCTCTTTACCTGTGTGTATGTCTGAAAGGTTCCTTATTAACTCTTTTTAAAGAAAGATTGCACTGAAATTGAACAGATGAAACAAACCAAATGCATGCAGTTGGAACACCGCCAAATTAATACTGTCAATATTCTACATACTCGCTGAGAATCATTTCCAAGCAACTCTTGGTAGATGGTCTGGCACTGCTTAAATGCTTATTATGACAAGCAGCACACTCATTTTGGGCAGTCAGAGTCGGATGGCTCTGCTGGTGAGGAAAATATGTTGAAATGGACCCAAAATAGGACCTCTTATAACTTCCAATGAAAATCAGACAATTCCTCCACCAAGAAAGTATAGTTATTGTTTTTGTTTTATTCAGTGCAGTTTCAAACAATCCCCCCCACCCCTGACTCCGGCACTGTTCAGTATTCAGGATCACACCCGTATATGCTACTGAGTCTGTTAGAGAGCTGCTAAGGGCTGTGTCTCCATCCTCTGGGTTCAAAAAGATGTGAGCAAAATATTTAAGTAAACTTGAGATACCTACAGGCAAAACCTGACAAAGTGTTGCACACTGTGCTACATAATAGATTGAGATATTTTTTAATATCTTAGCCCCCCATATCTTCACCTACCTGTCAGCTCCACATCATTTGTTATTAATTTAACACCAGAGAGCCTGGAAAGAGCTCCAAGCTAGCGAGAGCGCACAAATCAGAAGCAAAGACAGCAAACCTCCTTGGAGATTCTTGTTCACAAACTTTAAGGGAATTTGAAAAATGCCTCTCAGTTGGGAGGATGCTTGATTTGAAATCAAACAAAGTAGAGAAACATGAGTTTCAGTTGCCTAATTTAAAGCAAAAACCGAGACTAATATATGGGCAGCCAGGTCATCTTTGGAATTCCGAGCAGCAAGTGAGGTATAGTTGATTTACCGTGGTGTGGTGGTTTCTGACGTACAGCAGAGTAACTCAGTTATATATGAACATGCATTCTTTTTCATATTCTTTTCCATTGTAGGTTATCACAAGGTTATTTAATATAGTCCCCTGTGCTATACAG
The DNA here is from genome assembly GCF_019320065.1 of Cervus canadensis. Lineage (NCBI taxonomy): Eukaryota > Metazoa > Chordata > Mammalia > Artiodactyla > Cervidae > Cervus > Cervus canadensis. The sequence goes on along the minus strand of NC_057413.1, from coordinate 4,787,622 downwards.
TAGGACCTTGTTGTTTATCTATAGTAGCATTAATCCCAAACTCCTAATTTATCCCTCTAATTTATCCCCATTTATGGTAACCATAAACATGTTTCCTACATCTGTGAGTTTGTTTCTGCTTTGTAAATAAATTCATTTGTATCTCTCTCTTTTTTTAGGGGGGGTGGGGGTAGCTGCAGCACGGCTTCTAAGAACTTAGTTCCCCGACCAGGGATTGAACCCAGGCCCTCGGCAGTGAAAATGCCAAGTCCTAACCACTGGACTGCCAGGAAATCTCCCAGCTATGATAATCCTGAGGTTCATCCATTATTGACGCTTCATTACTTCATTCTCTTTGTGGCTGAATAATATTCTTTTGCATGCATGTACCACATCTTCTTTATCCGTTCATCTCTTTTGGACATTTGGGTTGCTTCCATGTCCTGACTACTGTAATCAGTGGGTGCTGCAGTGAACACTGGGGCACATGTATCGTTTTGAATTAGAGTTTTCTCCAGGTATATGCCCAGGAGGGGGATTGCTGGATTATATGGTAATTCCTTTTTAGTTTTCTGAGGGACCTCCGTACTCTTCTCCACGGAGGCTGCACCGATTTACATTCCCACCAATACTGTAAGCAGGCTCCCTGGATGCAAAGATTTCTTGACGCAGTTGACAAGACACCTTCTGGTCCAGCACCTGCTTGCTCGCCCAGCTTCCCTCTCCCCCGCTGACCCAGAACAGCTCCTGCGAGAATACTGTTCTGCTCAATGTACAGCCTCTGTACGTGTGATCCCCAGGCTTCCCTGGGGGCTCAGTGGTAAAGAATCCACCTGCCAAGCAGGAGATGCAGGCTCGATCCCTGTGTCCGGGAGACCCCCTGGAGGAGGACACGGCAACCCGCTCCAGTATTCTTGCCTGGAGAGTCCCATGGACAGAGGAGCCTGGCGGGCTACAGTCCACGGGGTCGCAGAGTCAGACACGACTGAGCAGGTAAGGAGAGCCTGTGCAATCCCCAGCCCCCCAACCTCTCCACCAGCGCTCCCTCTCACCTGTCACTGAAAAACACCTTTTCCTCCCTCCAGTCTCAGCTCAGACACCTTGACCTCCAGGAACCTCCCTTCCCCGACCTCCCCCAGTTCCAGAGGCAGGTTTTCTCTGTGTATTCCTGCCTTTCTCTCTCTGTCCTTCTCCTTGTCTCTCACACGACTCTTTTATTCTTCCCACACGATTCTAATGGCCTGTCTTCCAGCCTCTTCCTTCAAGGCTCCCTACACCGGAGCTATTGTTTGTCCATGTGACCCTAGCGCTTCAGTCAGGGCTGGTGCGTAGTAATGGCTGAATGAACCCTTGGGATAAGTGCAGGACAGACTTGGATGTGGGAGTTACCTGCACGAAATCAGAGCAGGCGCTCACCTGCACCACCTTATTTACCACGCAGTTGATGGCGATGAAACTTGGTTTTAAACAGAGGTTTAAGATCCCAGCATCTTCTGCAACAGAAACTGAAGTTCTAGAACTGAACATTTGCAGACAGGCACTGCTAAGAGCGATCTGATACAGTAACGGCTTCTGGCACATGCAGCTCGTTTTAACAGATACCGAGACGACAGACAGAAAGCTGTCAGGCCTGCTCCAGAAAGGAAAATCAGCCGGTTCGTATTCCACTTGACAAATTAATTTCCTTTGACGTTTAATTTGTATCCTCAGGTACTGTAGATTTAAAACTTGACTAGGACAGCAGCAGATTAGAGAAGGGTTCCATTTCACAAAATCAAATTGTCAAGTTATTTTTATTATGAGCAACACGGTCCCCGCATGGATATTTCCAAATCAAATATGCATATTATTGACTATTGTAAGTAAAATACAACCTCTCTTATCATTCTGAGGCCTAATGTTGACGGCATGTATCCGCTCACCACAAACACAGGGGAAAGGACAGTGGGAAGTTACAAGTGTGTGGGCCTCAGAACCGGAAAGTTGACTCAAAAGTCCAGATCCTCCATCTATTATAGGAGGGTCTCAACCTTGGCTTTATGTTAAAATCACCAGGGAATTTTTTTTCCTTTTCTTTAATTCAAGTATGATCAATTTACAATGTCATATTCTATACACTTTTGAAGCATATAGAAAAGTGATGCAGATAAACATACATATATATTCTTTTCAGATTCTTTTCCCTTACAGATTATTACAAGGCACTAACTGTTGTTCCTTGTTCTACACAGTAGGTCCCTTCTGTTTACTGTATATATTATATATATATTATATGTATGTTAATCCCAACCTCCTCGTTTATCACTCCCCCACCTTTCCCCTTTGATAACCATAAATTTGTTTTCTATGTCCATGAGTCTATTTCTGTTTTGTAAATAAGTTCATTTGTATCATTTTTTTCAGATTCTATATATAAGCAGTATCATATGATATCTGTCTTTGACTTACTTCACTTAGTATAATAATCTCTGGGTTCATCCAGGTTTCTGTAAATGACATTATTTCATTCTTTTTTTTACGGCTAATATTCCATTGTATGTATGAACCACATCTTTATCCATTCATCTGTTGATGGACAGTTAGGTTGCTTCCATGTCTTAGCTGTTGTAAACAGTGCTTCAGTGAACATTTGAGTGCATGTATCTTTTCCATATCCTTAAAATCACCAGAGGATTTTTTTTTTAATACCAGTGCCTATTCCCACCTCAGACAAAATAAATCAGGATCTCCAAGGAGTATGGCATGACATCTGCAATTTTTAAATCCTCCAGCTGATTCATGCATAGATCTATTAGCCAAGTGGATTTTTTTTTTACTTCTTTAAAATGTATAATTGCTTTACAGAATTTTGAGGTTTTCTGTCAAACATCAACAAGAATCAGCCACAGGTACACCCATGTCCCCTCCCTCCCGAACCGCCCTCCCACCTCCCTCCCCATCTCACCCTTCAGCCTGTCACAGAGCCCCTGTTTGAGTTCTCTGAGTCACAGAGAAAATTCCTGTTGGCTATCTATTTTACATATGCTACTGTAAATTTCCATGTTACTCCCTCCATACATCTAGCCATGTGGATTTGGGCACCTTAACTTAATATTCCTGGCATATAAATGGAGTATTGTAGACACCTGTCACTGTCCTAACCGACCATCAACATTTTTCTTATTTAATAACAGGTTTTTTTTGTTTTTAGAATCAAGTTTGAAAAAAAGATTCATACATTGTAATTTATTGATATGTTCTCATAACTGTTTACATTTATTGGTTCCATCTCCCCTCTGGTTTTTCTTTTTTTCTTTGCAAATTACTTACTGAAATGATCAGGCCACTCCCTTGTCCTATAGAGTTTCCTGTGGTTTAGAATTTGCTGTTGCCTATCCATGGTTTCACTTAATAAGTTCTTCTTTCCTGTTATTATTTCCTGTGAACTGAGTGTTTGATAAAAGACTTAATCAGATTCAGACTCAATTGGCAAGACTACCTCCTAGGTGATAAGCGTACCTCTTGCAGAAGCTCATTCAGTCTCTTTGCCTCTATTTGTGTGATGTGAAGTTACTGATAATCATTGCCTGGACCCATTATTTCACTGGGATATGCAAAACAATATCAACATCAATAACCTCAGATATGCAGATGACACCACCCTTATGGAAGAAAGAGAAGAAGAACTAAAGAGCCTCTTGATGAAAGTGAAAGAGGAGAGTGGAAAAGTTGGCTTAAAACTCAACATTCAGAAAAATAAGATCACCCCATCTGGTCCCATGACTTCATGGCAAATAGATGGGGAAACAATGAAAACAGTGACAGACTTCATTTTCTTGCGCTCCAAAATCACTGCAGATGGTGACTGCAGCCATGAAATTAAAAGACGCTTGCTCCTTGGAAGGAAAGTTATGACCAACCTAGACAGCACATTAAAAAGCAGAGACATTACTTTGCCAACAAAGGTCCGTCTAGTCAAAGCCATGGTTCTTCCAGTGGTCATGTATGGATGTGAGAGTTGGACTATAAAGAAAGCTGAGTGCTGAAGAATTGATGCTTTTGAACTGTGGTGTTGGAGAAGACTCTTGAGAGTCCCTTGGACTGCAAGAGATCCAACCAGTCCATCCTAAAGGAAATCAGTCCTGAATGTTCATTGGCAGGACTGATGCTGTAGCTGAAACTCCAACATTTCTGACCACCTGATGGGAAGAACTGACTCATTGGAAAAGACCCTGATGCTGGGAAAGATTGAAGGCGGGAGGAGAAGGGGACGATAGAGAATGAGATGGTTGGATGGCATCACCGACACAACAGACATGAGTTTGAGCAAGCTCTTGGAGTTTGTGATGGACAGGGAGGCCTGACAAGCTGCAGTCCATGGGGTCACAGAGTCGGCCACAACTGAGCGACTGAACTGAACTGATGCAAAACAATGATATTCTATTGTTTTATCTTCATTTATTAGCTGGAACACTCCTATATAGAGAAACTTCTGGGACTTCCCTGGTGGTCTAGCAGTTAAGATTCTGCACTCCCAATATAGGGGGCTCAGTTCAACTTGTGGTCTGGAAACTAGATCTCACATCTGCTGGTATTAAGGTAAGAAAGTATGACAGGAACATTAGACACCCCCCCATGGCCAGCCCCCAAATATGTTCAAACAAGCAAGCATTTTATTTATACACCACAGTCAGCACCAACAAAAGGCCCTTCCAACCAACAGCACAAAACTGCATTAGTGGCACAGTCACATTACAAAATTACAATGTTACAAAAATACATGCTCACTTTAAGGCAGAAGTCTCCAAATACTGAAAAACTGGACATCAACACCAAAAGAAACCAGAGAGGATATCTAACCCCAGCCATTTGTATTATACTCTGGAAAACTGAGTCCCAGTGGAGTTACCTGCATTCCCGGAGTGACACCACTAGCACCTCTGACTCCTAAAGTCCGGTTTAAATTTGTCCCTTTTAATGTGACACCACCTTTCTGTTCCATCTTAGGAGCACTGCATTGGTCAACCAGGTTTATTCCCCAGTTACGCACATTCTCAACAAAAGGAAGACTACAGGGAAGAAAAGGAAATTCGAGGTTAAAAATCTTCAGGATTTGAAGGGAAGAAGTAAACTTATAACTCCTCTAAAACAAACAGCTTTCTTTTAACGTACAAAATTTATTTATATTTCAAATCAAAGTGCATAAATTACAAAGGGATATTTCACCCATGTATTCAATCTACTTCTTATTAGGGTGTCTGTTCTTTCTGATACATGTGTGTGTGTGTGTGTGCGTGTGTGTGTGTGTGTGTGTATGCACGCACACGCACTAAGTCATTTCAGTCGTGTCTGATTCTTTGCGACCCTATGGACTGTAGCCCACCAGGCTCCTCTGCCCGTGCGGTTATCTAGACAAGAATACTGGAGTGGGTTGTTGTACCCTCCTCCAAGGAATCTTCCTGACCCAGGTAGTGAACCAGCATCTCTTATGTCTCCTGCGTTGGTAGGCAGGTTCTTCACCACGAGTGCCACCTGGGAAGCCCCTGATACTTTATTCTAGAATTCAATCAAATCTTTTTAAAACATATTTATTTACTTGATTGTTCCAGGTCTTTCTTGAGACATTCAGGATCTCTAGTTGCAGCATGTGGGATCTAGTTCCCCGACCAGGAATCAAACCCAGGTCCCCTACATTGGGAGAGCAGAGTCTTAACCACTGGACCACCATTGAAGGCCCTCAAATCTTAGTTTAGGTGATTTAGATCTAGTCTTATTTTAACTACATCACCCATTGGAATCAGATAACTGTAGAAATGTTTTAAATGTTTCATTACAAGCAGTATACCTAAACACTAAAAATAGATGAATTTTGTCAGAGGACTAGCCTTTTTGGAAGTAGAGAAATAGTCATCCAAGTCTCTATATAAGGAAAATAAGGATAATTAATGCACAATAATCCACTTACACTGGAATTTCCTTTGTCTTTTGTTTATGTCTATTTGGCCAAATTTTCTTTTCCTTACCTTTATTTCTGCTGCCAGAATTAATTCATTAAGTATTTTAGGGTAGGGAGAGTGTCACACAGTGATAGCATTCCCCACTAAACTTCTGTACTTTTGACTTAGTGATCAACTGTCTTGTAGCTCTTTTCCACTTCTCTCAGACTAATACACACATTGTTTATTCATTCATTAGTGTGGAAATTATTTTCAGCAATATTTTGGAAATATTCGAAATTCAACATATACTACCCCATTTTCTACTTTGAAGATGTAAGACTATAGCAACTTAGGGAGAGTGGGTTATGTGCATTGTTTATTTATACACCAGAAGCTACATAAGTTGTTGTCACTATCACTGAATAAACCCACATAAATTAAACATAAATATACTGTGCGTGCTGTACTCAGTCACTCAGTGGGGTCCAACTCTTGGGCTCCACGGACTGTGTAGCTTTCCAGGACTGCAGCCAGGAAATTAAAAGACGCTTGCTCCTTGGAAGGAAAGTCATGACCAACCTAGACAGCACATTAAAAAGCAGAGACATTACTTTGCCAACAAAGGTCCGTCTAGTCAAAGCCATGGTTCTTCCAGTGGTCATGTATGGATGTGAGAGTTGGACTATAAAGAAAGCTGAGTGCTGAAGAATTGATGCTTTTGAACTGTGGTGTTGGAGAAGACTCTTGAGAGTCCCTTGGACTGCAAGGAGATCCAACCAGTACATCCTAAAGAAAATCAGTCCTGAATATTCATTGGAAGGAGTGACGCTGAAGCTGAAACTCCAATACTTTGGCCTCCTGATGCGAAGAACTTACCCATTTGAATAGACCCTGATGCTGGGAAATATTGAAGGCAGGAGGAGAAGGGGACGACAGAGGATGAGATGGTTGGATGTCATCACCGACTCGATGGACAAGAGTTTGAGTAAGCTCCAGGAGTTGGTGCTGAACAGGGAATTCTGGCGTGCTGCAGTCCATGGGGTCGCAAAGAGTCGCACACGACCGAGCGACTGAACTGAAGTGTCCATGGGATTTCCCAGGCAAGAATATTGGAGCGGGTTGCCACTTCCTCCTCCAGGGGATCGTCCCCACCCAGGGATCCAACCCAGGTCTCCTGCGTCTCCTGCATTGGCAGTTGGATTCTTTACCACTAGGGCCACCTGGGAAACCATATATATATATACACATATATACATATATAATACACGTAAATAAATATACACATAAATTGTGTCACTATTATATCTTGGAGGCTTTGTAAGTAAAGATCATTAAAACAAGTAAAGGCTAACTTTCTTGGGCTACGCAAATTACTGGACACTAACATACCCAGCGCTCTCTGAAAATCTTTAAATTCGGGACTCTGCTGCTACCCCAGCTCCACCTCAGAGGCTAGCCAGCCTCCCTCCACCTGTCACACACCCCGCCTTTGGCCCCGCCCTCATTAACCCCGCCTCCTGCGTGTTGGCACGCCCCCCTGCGTTCAGCCAATAGGCGGTGACGCTTGAGGGAGCGGGACGTCCCTCTCAGCCAATGCAGGAGATCCTTGCTGACTCGGTCCCGCCCTTTGCCGGGAGGTCTGCCGGAAGATGGCGGCGGCCGCGGAGCTGACGCTGCTGGAGAAGTCTCTGGGGCTGAGTAAAGGGAACAAGTATAGCGCTCAGGGCGAGCGCCAGGTGAGACGCGGAGGCGGCGCGGAGCAGGAGATGGGGACGGGAGCGCGGCCGGCTTAGCCCGAGTAGGGCAGGGCAGGCGGGGGAGGCGGCGGAGGGAGGATGCCGCCCGGCTCGTCCTCACGTGTCTGCGCTACCCGTCTTTTGCGGCCCAGGCTCCCGGAGGGAGGGGAGGGAGCGGGAGGAACCTGCTCCGCTCTCCGCGAACTTTTCCTCCTGCGAAACTGTCATCATCGCGCTCTGGGAAAGCGAGGGGGTCCTCAAAGAGCCCTCGGGTTCCCGCTCTCGGTAGGCAGGGGGTTCTTCAGAGAGCCCTCGGGTTCCCGCTCTGGGAAGGCGAGGGGGTCGTCAGAGAGCCCTCAGGTAGAGCAGGCTGGAGGCCCGGCGTGTGCGTTCAGTGACAGCATTTACTGTAAACAGTACCTTTCATTCAGAATGCCGCATCGACCGCAGAGAGCAAACGGGGTGCGGAGTCCACCGTGCCAGGCCGGGGGGTACGGCCGGTGGTCGAGGCGGCCGCGCCCTTCCCGTCCCCTCCGGAGGCTTGATTTTTAGCTGAGTGGACACACATTGCAGCTATTTTGGTTACAGTGCTGAAAAGTGCGGCATTGCGGCGTGGACGGCCGCGAGATCCCTTAGTGGAATCCTGTTCTAAGGTCCGATCAAGTTCCTTGTGCAACGTACAGACATCGAGGGGGAAGTTCTGCGGTCTGAGGTGACCTAGTGAGGCGTAGGAACAGATTTCTAAGAGCTTTGAAGGGCTTCTGTGTTTTATAAAGCTAAGTGGTTGCGGTGGAGCAATGACTGTTAGAGGAAGGGACTGTAGGAAAACAACTTTGAATTATATAAGGTTTTCGACCCTTGGAGATTATTTTCTAGATGAATTTTTTTTTTTCCCCTGACCTCTTCGGTTCTTCATTTGTTTTTTTTTGTTTGTTTGTTTGTTGTTGTTTTTTTCTGATTTCTTTGGTTCTTCTTCAGAAGAACCGAAGACTGCTTCATCTCCAAAGCAGTCGTGTTGTAGTTTTTACAAGTTAGACTGAAGTCTAGAAAGGGTTTCCCAGGTGGCTTAGTGGTAAAGAACCTGCCTGCTAATGCAGGAGACTCCGATTGGATCCCTGGGTCAGGAAGATCCCCTGGAGTAGGAAATGGCAACCTACTTCTTGCCTGGAAAAATCTGTGAACAGAGCAGCCTGGCAGGCTGCAGTCCATGGGATTGCAGAGAATCACACACAACTGAACACACTCACACAGGGTCAGACATAGCTGAACACACACACACAACACAGAGTTGGACACAGCTGAACACACACACAGACACACACATGAAAAGATGTGTGACGTGCCGAAGACCAGCCCACTAACTGGAGCCAGAGAGACCTGCTTTTTCCTTTCTCTCCGGCCTCCCGCTGGTTCCTCTCCTGCTGCTTCCCTCTCATTTGGTTTGTGTTTTTTCCCCCACACGTTTGCCAAACATGAGTCCTGCCTTCAGGGAGTTTACCATCCAGCGTGAGAAAAAGTCATTAGGGGCTCTTTTTAAGTAGAACAGAATAGTTACTAAATGAAGGAAAGCGCTGTTGATGAGTGTGAAAGAGAAAGTTAATTCTGACTATAAAAATGAGTTTGGAAACTTCACGAAAAGTTGGTGTTTAAAGTGTATAAATCTAATAAATTATGGTGGACTGCAAGGAGATCCAACCAGTCCATCCTAAAGGAGATCAGTCCTGGGTGTTCATTGGAAGGACTGATGTTGAAGCTGAAACTCCAATACTTTGGCCACTGATGCGAAGAGCTGACTCATTTGAAAAGACCCTGATGCTGGGAAAGATTGAGGACAGGAGGAGAAGGGGACGACAGAGGATGAGATGATTGGATGAGGCATCACTGACTCAATGGACATGGGTTTGGGTGGACTCTGGGAGTTGGTGATGGACAGGGAGGCCTGGTGTGCTGCAGTTCATGGGGTCACAAAGCGTCAGACACAACTGAGTGACTGAACTGAAGATTGGGTAATTTAAAGCAACAAGTAGAGCAATGTGATGGATGATGCAATACAAGGTAAACCCAGAATTATAGTTGGAGTCCTAGTTGGGAGGGTTGTGGAGTTTAATTTAAACTTTTTTCTTTTTCTTTTTTTTTAAGCAGAGGGCAGCTATTGAAGGTTTGTTGATGTGTTTGGGGAAAGGGATGATGATGTATGAGAAGGTTCATTCATTTTGGGGGGAAGACAACTGACAGCAATTAGCCCACAATAAGGCATTCTCTGCAATAATATCAATAATAATTAAAATTTCAAAACAATCCAGAAATGCAACTCTGGGAGAACTGTTGTTAAACTATGGCACATCAGCACGTTGAGGTATTATTTATGTAGCCGTTGAAAGTGATTACTTTGAAGACCATGGAACCTTAAGATGAATGTGAAGTAGTATGTGTCCCATGATTGCAACTGCGTAAGGTTTGTCTGCTTAGGCTGTGTGAACGAAAGAAAATGAACTTTCCAGCCAATTGTACTTTACTGAAATCCTGACTCCCCCATCACAAACCTGGTGACCTTTGTTCTTCATCTGTGAACTGAGGATGAAATTACTTGCCTCTTAGATCTTAGAAGATGTAACAATTAGATGAGAAAGTAACCAGGAATTTTTTGACTTCCTATGATAGGGTTGTGGATAATTTATTTTTACAAATATTTCTCTTTAGAATTGTCCTTTTCCTCCCATGCTCAGCAGTTGTCAGTTCCTTACTTTCCTCTTTCTTTCCTCTCTGTTCCTTCCTTCCTCCCTCCCACCCTCTCCCTCTTTCTCTCTTTTCCTCTTTCTTCCCTCCTGACCTCCCTCCCTTCCTGGAAGCATGGGCATCTCTTTACCTACCATAAAGTGCTGGAGAAGGAAATGACAACCCACTCCAGTACCCTTGCCTGGAGAATCCCATGGACAGAGGAGCCTGGAGGGCTGCAGTCCATGGGGTCACAAGAGTCAGCACGACTTAGTGACTAAAGCACCACCATAAAGTACACACAGTCACAGTCAGGGAATGGAACATTGGCAGCACCCTCAGCGAGTTTCATGTGTTTTCTTTTTCATGCATTTCTTAAAGGAGATTATTGGTGATCTTAGAAGTGATGGTTTCGCTTGAGGGTGAAGGCAAAGGTGGGAGCTCAGGTAGCCAGGCGGTGGGATGGCAGGTGAGGACGCGGGGCGCTGAGGCCGCCTTTGGCCACTTCCTTCATGGTTTAGGAGGCAGTCTTTGAATCTGTATCCATAAGATGTTAATCTTCCCATCTACTTCACATGGTCTTGTTGACCCAGGTTTGAGTGTGAAAGGACCCTGCATAGAGTAAGTCACTCTGAGTTCAGGAGACTGAAGAGAGCAGGAAAGAGCAGCCGTCTTCTCCTGAAAATGTTCTCTTGTGGTTTCCTGAAGTCCTTTAGATTGTTTACTTGTTCTTTATAATTGGTTGGTCTCCCTATTGGTGATACTTCCCATTTTCTTTTAAATTTCTCAAAATACTTTGCCTAGTTGTACATCAAAAGCTTTTAATTAGCAGTTCCTTATAATCTGATCCTTTGTATTGCTGTTATAATAAGGAAAACTTTAAAAAGTAGAATTGTTTTTCAGATGATTACCTGAATTCCTGACTTTATTATAGGCTTTTATTATCAGTGTATTCGTTCTAAGTTACTCCGAAATGGATGAATATGCAATCCATGGCAGCAAAGTCACCATCACAGTCCGTACCATATAATGAGTTAGGTAATTAGTGAGTGGGGTAACTCATTATATTAGAGCGTAATTAGTGAGTGGGGTAACTCATTATATTAGAGCGCCTGTCACGTAAACCAGGCCACAGCTCATTTGATGGTTCTAGCCGCATCAACATGAATTCAGTGCTTACTGCAATTGTTTCTTGTTTTTGTTATTGCAAAGTTGGGTTTATTTAAGCATGTTCATTCACCTTGCTCACTAGGGTGTGGGTAATCTTGATAGAAATCAATGTGGTATTATTAGGATTTCCATTTTCTATTTTTGTACATATGTAGTTATAAATTTAGAGACGGCAGTGGCACCCCACGCCAGTACTCTCACCTGGAAAATCCCACGGACGGAGGAGCCTGGTGGGCTGCCGTCTATGGGGTCACGAAGAGTCAGACATGACTGAGCGACTTCACTTTCACTTTTCACTTTTATGCATTGGAGAAGGAAATGGCAACCCACTCCAGTGTTCTTGCCTGGAGAATCCCAGGGACGGGTTCGCACAGAGTCAGACACGACTGAAGTGACTTAGCAGTAGCAGCAGTAGCAGTTATAAATTAGGTAGAAATATCATTACTCATTTTTGCAATGTTACTACCAGTTTCATGGCATGAAGCAACTGTTATCAAATGTAAACTAATATAACTCTTACGTTCCTGACTTTGATTTGTATATAATTTAATATCTTCGTGCATGCATGCTTACTTGCTCAGTTGAGTCCAACTCTTTTCGACCCCATGGGACTCTAGCCCCCCAGGCTTCTCTGTTCATGGGATTTTCCAGGCAAGAATACTGGAGTGGGCTGCTATTTCCTTCTTCAGGGAATCTTCTAGACCTAGGGATCAAACCTGTGTCTCCTGCATTGTCAGGTGGAGTCTTTACCACTGAGCCACCAGAGAAGCCTATTTAATATCTTAAGAGTATTAAAAAAAAGAAATAGTTTAGGATTTAGAACTTACCAGTCGTGATGGTATTTTAAGATTTTTTTTTTTTCTGTTTAAGATTCCAGTTCTTCAGACGAACAATGGTCCAAGTCTAACAGGACTGACTACCATAGCCGCTCACCTCGTCAAGCAGGCCAACAAGGAGTATTTGCTGGGGAGCACGCCGGAGGAGAAAGCCGTGGTTCAGCAGTGGCTAGAATACAGGGTGACTCGAGTGGACGGGCACTCCAGCAAGGACGACATCCGCGCTGTGCTGAAGGTATGGCGAGGTTTCTTTTCACGGGCTGACGTGTGTGTGAACTGCTAATGGCTGGGATCTGTTTTCCCTGAGACTCAGTAACTGAAGCTCTTGGTCTCTACTGTTTCCTCTACCCCGTGATACTCTGGACCTGTTACTGCCTTCCCCTGTCTGTACCTGTTACTACCTTTCCTGGGAACAGACTGCCCGGCCCTCGGCTCCTGCCTCAGCTCAGATCCCCTCCTCAGTCACATCCTTGACTACTACCTCTCTCTCTCCCACAGAGGAACTTTCTTCTTTAAATGCTTTTCTTTACTAACATCCTGTGCTTTTCCTTTGTAGCACTCATCACAGTCAATAATTATAGCTTTTTATGATTTTTTCTTTTATATGATTGCTTGATACTTATTTCCTCCAGTCAGTAGTTCTGATTCTCTAAGCAGCAAAGTACTTTCTTAAAGGAAAGAAGGAATCAGAGTTTGAGGGGGTTGTAGTTTGAGAAAAGCCTGTCCAATTGATGTGAGAATTCCCGTTTCCCTCCCTTGAGACTTAATGCTTTAGGATTTGTATTTTCTTTCTAAAGAAATCAAATTAGAATTAAAGAATCTATTGTTATAAAATATATACCAAATATGGCTCTAGAGTCACCAAGAATGAAAGTTTCTAAATAAAATTATTTTTGTTACCTATATAAAAATAAAGCAGTTTTTTTTTTTTTTTCTAAAAAAGCTTAAAATTTGGAGGAACCTTAGACATCACCCAGACAACCACGTCATTGTAGGAATCCTTTGTTTCCTAATTTTATGCCAGTTGTAAATTGGTAATGTAAGTTGTACGAGAAGAACTCATAGTACTGAAAGCTTTTCATTTATCATTCTGGGGGAAATGGTTTAAATTCTATTCCTGACAGATACCATCAATAGAATTGGTAGAAAATAAATTCCAGATCTTTTTGCTTTATAGGTCTATCATGATCAGCTATCCTTTTTTTAAGTGTTTTTGTTTGTTAGTCATTGTTTTAATAATATTATCTATTTATTTGTGTATTTATGGCTGGGCTGGGTATTTGTTGCTGCACAGGCTTTCTCTGGTTGCAGCAAGCGGGAGCATCACTCTCGTTTCAGTGAGCAGGCTTCTCATTGCAATCATTTCTCTTGTTGTGGGGCATGGGCTTGGGGGCTCTGTAGTTGCAGTTTCCAGGCTCTAGAGCACAACCTCAACTGGGGAAGCGCATGGGCTCAGTTTCTCCGAGGCATGTGGGATCTTCCCAGATCAGGGGTCGAATCCACGTCTCCTGCATTGGCAAGAGGGTTCTTCACCACTGTGCCACCAGGGAAGCCTTTCAAGTCCATAAATATTCACTTATATTGTCTCTGATGAACCTTTTAGTATTCTATCATATAGTCTTGCCAGCATTAGTCTGTCCCCATGTAATTACCAGACTGTGGCTAAATATTTTAACGCATTCCATTTGTTTCCTTAGGCTAAACTGCAAGGGAAACTGTTGGACCAAAGCTACATACATTTCTAAGGCTATGTTGCTCATCTCCCTTCCAGGAAAGTGTTTTATTGTAGCTTGGCAGTATGGGATGACCGTGGCCTCTTCCTCAAAACCCCTGCTGACCTAGATGTTACCCCTCTTCCTCCTGTACCACCCCGATTTCATGACAAAGCCCAAAAGTGATCTCCTTGTTTACTTTGCTGTTTTTGTGTGTGCGACATTATTAATGCTGTGGCATTTTTTCCATAACACGAGCATTTTCATCATTTTTTTAAAAAATTTGCTTACATATCTTCTTTGCCTGTTTTTATACTGGGCTGTTTCTGTTTTTATTACTTTTTTAAAAATCTTGCTATAAGGATATTGTAAAAGGATTTGATTTACTCGCTAAAGTTCCATTTCAAAGTTAAAACCACAGTGACTCAGAGCTAAGGTAATATGTAATTAAAAAACAGGCATTGGGCTTCCTCTGTGGCTCAGTGGTGAAGAATCCACCTGCCAATGCAGGAGAAACAGGTTGGATCCCTGGTCCAGGAAGATCCTGGAGTAGGAAATGGAAACCCACTCCAGTATTGTTACCTGGAAGGTCCCATGGACAGAGAGGAGCCTGGTGGGCTACAGTGCACAGGGCCGCAAACAGTCGGACACGACTGAACACGCCCAGGAAGATCCCTCCTGCTGAGCAGCAGCTAAGCCCATGCGCCAGAGCTACTGAAGGCTGCATGCCCTAGAGCCCGTGCTCCACACTTAGTGGGTAGCCCCCACTCTCCGAAGCCAGAGAAGAGCCCGCACAGCACAGCCAAAAATAAATAAAATTATTTTTTTTAAAAAGCTGACGTTACGATACACTGACATTTGGATCCAGATGAAGGATGTGTGAAAGTCGCTCAGTTGTGTGCGACTGTGTCCATGGAATTCTCCAGGCCAGGATAATGGAGTGGGTAGCCTTTCCCTTCTCTAGGGGATCTTCCCAAAGAATTGTCACTATTAATCTGTTTGGCAATCCTTTGAGAGCAGTGTCTAACCAAATAGAGAATATCAGTGAAGTGAAGTGAAGAAGTGGAAGTTGCTCAGTCATGTCTGACTCCTTGTGACCCATGGACTATACAGACCATGGAATTACCTAAGCCAGAATACTGAAGTAAGTTTAATAAGTTTAGTTAAACAGAAAAATCAGGTAACTCTGATGCCAGTTTGGCAGTGGCATCAGAAATACTTGTTTAAAAAATATATAGATAATAAACATCAGACTATAGTTCTTTTCTATGAATATTTTGAGTGTGAAATTCTCTGTTTTAAATTTCAGAATTCAGATTCTGAAAAATCAGAATTTAATTTCTGAAAATTTTTATTTATATCACTAATCAGAAAAAGATTACCTCTTGATAGTTTTTGAAACTCCATTTTAAAGTTTTTATGACTGAAGAGCATCACCTTAAAAGAGTCTTTATAATGAAAACATGCTGTGCTGTGCTTGGTCGCTTAGTCGTGTCTTTGTGACTTTTGAGACCCCATGGACTGGAGCCCGCAAGGCTCGGCTCCTCTGTGCGTGGGATTCTCCAGGCAAGAATACTGGAGTGGGTTGCCATGCCCTCCAGGGGATCTTCTAACACAGGTCTCCCGCATTGCTGATGGATTCTTTACCGATTCTGAGCCACCAGGAAAGCCCTAACTAAAACATAGATATGGACTATGTTAAGAATATCTACACTACACAAAGCAGTGTTAAATTATTATTTCAGATTCTTTTAGAGATGGTTCTTAAAATTAATTGTAGATATATTTATTTTATTCTTATGCTGTATCAGACTTGTTTCATATGAAGACATTTGGAGGAAAAAACATTTCCATCCAACAGATTGCTGGGGAATTTAAGTGATAGCCTGTATATACCATTGTGTTTTACCGTCTCTGCCCAGTTTTATTTTGATTCTTATGCATTTGTTTCCTTGTCTATGTACATGTTTCTTTATGTCATCATCTGTACCACCGCTTACAATCCCATATTCATATACAGTCTTGGAAATTACTGTCTTTAAATGAAGACTTGGGCATATTCAAAGAGTTCAGATTCAATTCAGCTAACATTTACTGGTTACTGAACCACTGTGTGCCAAGCATGTGGCATATGATTTGAGAGTGAAAACAAACTGCTCTCTCTGCAGCTTAAGAAGTTTTTCTAGAATGATTACATAGGAATGTTAATCAGCCTTAATAAAGAAGGAAATTCTGACACAGGCCACATCATGGATAAATCTTAAGAATATTATGCTAAGTGAAATAAGCCAGTCACAAAAAGACAAATAGTACATGATTCTGCTTATATATACAGCATGTGCAAAATTCTGTGAATAAAATTCATAGAAACAGAAAGCAGAATAGTGACTGCCAGGGCCTTGGGGATGAGAGAAACGGGAAGTTGTTTTAAAAAGTACAGAGCATTAGTTTTCTGAGATGAAAAAGTTCTGAACATCGATTGTACCACAGTGTGGATACCCTTAACATTAAGTGAATTATGCACCTACAGATGGCTGTGGTGGTAAATAAAAATTTGATTAATTTTAATGTGTTCAGTTCAGTCGCTCAGTCGTGTCCGACTCTTTGCGACCCCATGAATCGCAGCATGCCAGGCCTCCCTGTCCATCACCAACTCCCAGAGTGTGCTCAAACTCATGTCCATCGAGTCGGTGATGCCATCCAGCCATCTCATCCTCTGTCATCCCCTTCTCCTCCTGCCCCCCAATCCCTCCCAGCATCAGGGTCTTTTCCAATGAGTCAGCTCTTCGCATCAGGTGGCCAAAGTATTGGAGTTTCAGCTTCAGCATCAGTCCTTCCAATGAACACCCAGGACTGATCTCCTTCAGGATGGACTGGTTGGATCTCCTTGCAGTCCAAGGGACTCTCAAGAGTCTTCTCCAACACCACAGTTCAAAAGCATTTAATGTGTTACATGTATTTATCTCAATTAAGAAGTTAAAAGTATACATATATAAAAAAATCTAACAAACCAATACCTTATAATTCTCTTAAGATGTAGGAATTGTTGAGGAGCTTTTCATATTTCAATGGAGAAAATAAATCTAACATGAGCATGATTTACAAAATGTCCCCCCATTTCCCAAAAGAAACAGTTGGAGTCTTTGAAATTACCATAGATGGCACTGTGAATATCATTTTCTAATGTTTTCTTATTTCTTTAAAATAAAATAAGATGAATAATAATTATCCTGATTTTTAAAATGAGTTGATGTTTGATTTGTGATTTCAAATAAATTTCTGTTATTGTCAAAGATTGAATTTATTAAATGTCAGTGTTTTGTTTTCTAATAGCTTTCTAAATGTTTCAAATCAAATGTATAGTTAAGTTTATTATTGTTTTTTAAATTAATATTTTATTATTTGTTTTTCTAGGATCTTAATTCATATCTTGAAGATAAAGTCTACCTTACAGGATATAACTTCACATTAGCAGATATCCTATTATATTATGGGCTTCATCGCTTTATTGTGAGTATTCAAATAGTTATTGGCTTTTTTTGTCTGCAATGTTCAGAATGCCTTTTTTTCATTTGTCTTGAATTTAAATCAAATTTGCATTTTCACCTTATCAAATGAAAGGGATTATTTTTATATAAGGTACCTACCTTATGCAAATATTCCTTCCTTCCGTGGATCCGTCACACGTGGGAGCTTCCTGCTCCTTGACATGCTTGGTTTTGTTCCTGTTCTTATTCCTGCTTTTCTCTGTGGCTCCTTCTCTGCCCTCTTTGGACTTGGTCGTCATCCTCACCTGGACCCTGCCATCACCTGTCCACTCCTGCTTTTAGTACCCCACCTTCTGTGCGACCTCCTCTCTCACTGCAGTCTTACTTCCCTCCAGTCTTACTCCCTGGTCCCATCATTACCTGAAGTAACTCAGTTTCTCCCCCTTTTTCAAGCCTGTGCACTTTCTTTCCCATCCAGCCTAGATCGCTGGATGTGTAACTTGAATCCTCAGCTCTTGGTTTGTCCAGATACACGCCTTCAGTTCTGTCTCCCTGCTCAGCTATGTCAGAGAAATCACACACAAGCTGTCATTAAGAAGATGAGCATTTCTCCCCTCTAATTAAAAAAATAAAAGTCTATATGGAAGTGTGACTCTTGCAAACCAGTGCTTATTTTACATTCTTCTCTCTCTGGCTTACACAGGTCATGCAGTAGGGAAAGGAAATACTCAGAAGGAGGGAGCTTGTGTGGAAATCTTTGCCAGCAGAGTGAACAAAATCCTAATTCCCTAATGTACCAGCTGCCAGGCTATTTCACTGATTCTGGGTGCCCACAAGGGCCTGTGGTTCCCAAGCAGGTTGGAAGTGTTTCATTCAATGCCGCGTGTTAAAACGAGGCTTCTGGGAGTACCTTGGTGGCCTAGTGGTTACAATTCTGGGCTCTCGCTCCTGTGGACTGGGTTCAGTCCCTGGTCAGGGAAACTGAGATGCCACAAGCTATGTGGCTCAGCCAAAAATAAGTAAACAAAATAAAACTTCAAAAAAAAACCACCCGAAAACCTAGTCTTCCATTGACAGTATTCTGTGATCCCTGCCTATTTATCTCTATTTTGAGATGTGTATCCTTGTTATATGATTGCAATATTATGATTAAGGCTCTCATGTTCATTTTTTCTGAAACAAAATTGAGTGGAGTAATATGTAAATCACCTCACCATCCCTTCGGGTTCATCAAATGAACCCACAACCGAAGCTGTTCCTCCACCCTGCCGCGTGCGCAGGCAGGTCGCGTCGGGGCGGGAGACACCTTCTCAAGGAGCAGGCCTCCTGGACGGAGCCTGTGGTGCTGAATGACACCCCTTCTGAGTTGGGTGTAAATGTACCCAGGTGAGAAGAAAGTGATTTCTAGGTATTAGTTTCAGGCAGGGTCGACGGGAGGTTCAGCTAGCTTCATGCTCAAGTTCATCCCATAGCTTCTTGTTTTTCTTGGCTGTGTATTTATTTTCACCCTCATATGTTCCTTCATTTCCTTGTTCACATTATTAAAACTTAATATGTCATCAGCGCAGTCAGCACCGTCCATGAAACAGGGAACCTTCAAGTCATCAAATGATCCCGCTGTGTTTTGTTTCAGCGTGAGCCCGGGTTTAGCTGCGGCCGAGTTGCTCTTGAGGTCTGGTCTCTTAATTCCCTCTGAGCAGCATTACGTTGTCCTTCCTTTGTTGCAGTGCCAGTTACTGTGGCCGTCCGTGATTAGCCCCGTGACTCACTGCTCTCTGGAAGTGATTTCACCAGTACACGGCAGCCTCCAGGCTGTTACTCGAGATTATTAAAATCCTTTGTAACGTTATGTGCGGCTCAACTATAAGATTGTTACCAATTGAAATACATTTGTTTTGGAGTTTGGAACACCAGTGGAGGTATCATTCTTTTAGGAAGAAAGGAGAAGTAAAAAAGAAAGCGCTACCGAACAATCCAGGAACACCAGCTTGAAGAGTGTCCTAGAGGCAGCGTGGAGTCTGCCGGAAAGCTCGCAGACCAGCATTTCCTCTGATCTGGAAACGGTCGCTCAGTGTTTCTCACATGTCTTCATGGAAAATTAGTGACTAAAGATATTATCTGTTTGACCTTACAGTTCAAACTGGTTATAGAGCGCCAGTATAAATATGAAGGAATGATTTGCTAGAAAGGCTGAACATCACTGCAGACACACTGGCACGCAGACCAGTAAGAAACAGGACGTGTTAATTAGAACAATCGCATTGTGTTTCCCATTATTAAAAAAAGAAAAAGGAGAAAGAAAAATTGTCAGCTAGAAAGGGATGGTGGAAATTCAGTTATTAGTAAAATAGTTGATGGGGATCCCATCCCACAAGTTCTGAAAGAATTTAAGCGTGGTGAGAGTCAAGTCTTCTGTTGCTCTGTTTACAGTATGTTTTCCGAAAGAGTAGTGGTGGTAATAAAACCAAAAGGTTAAGTGTAACGTGGTCTTCCTGGAAACAGGTTGTATTCTCGCAAAATGTCCTGAGGGAAAGTGAACAAATTTACATTGTCTACCATAGATCATCTAATTAGAAGAATCAATGAGGAAATGTTAGAAGAAACTTTAGGAGCTCTTGGAATGAAAACTGCGTTATGCTGTGGGTCTGTTGTGTTCCTGACACTGGAGGCTGGGAAGGGTGTGGTCTTCGGGCTGTGAGGTCCTGACCCTGCCGCGCGCTGTGTGTGTTGCTGCCGTGACACAGTCGCAGGCCGCATCCTCCAACCTGACAGCACAGCCTGTTCTGAAGTGTAGGTTTTAAAACACACACTGCCCTTCCCCCCCGCGTCACAACTTGAACCTAGATCAAACAAGCGTTACTGTTCGGAAATGCTTTCTTTGTGTGTTTTAATTCATTCTGAACGATCACATCTCACAAAACAGCTGAGTAGAGGCTTTTTAAAATGAAAGAGTTCTGAAATTAGTCAGATTGTAAGCAGTCAAATTGGACTCACCATATGTATCAACATCTGACATGAAATCAAGTTGGAGTAATACTTGCTACTTCTGTTTGCTTTAGCTATCAGTGAAGAGGTTTGTTGAAGTTGGTTTTGAATTTTATTTATGTACATATATACAAATGTATGTGTTTGTGTGAAAGCGGGCTTCTCTGGTGGCTCAGACAGTAAATAATTTGCCTAGTGCAGAAGACCCGGGTTCAGTTCCTGGGTCAGAAAGATCCCCTGGAGAAGGGAATGGCCATCCACTCCAGTGTTCTTGCCTGGGAAATCCCATGGACAGAGGAGGTTGGCGGGCTGTAGGCCATGGTGTCACAAAAGAATTGGACATGACTATGACCTATCAACAAAACAATAACGAATAGCACTTTGCATGTAGGCTTTAAACCGGAAAGTGAAATTTTATGTAACAGTAGCAATGAGACTCTCACTGCTAGTAAACTGGTCCAACAGAGATAGACATTTGACATCAAAGATGATGTTAACAGATCAGCTATTAGTACAATTGTATCCTAATGTTATGAAGGCAAAAAGGAAGGCCAATGACCTCTCTCCACTTTTCCGTTTAAATTGCCTGGTAGTAAACATGAAAGGAAAATACAAGTTCAATTAAACATTTATTGAGAAAATGCTACCTGTCTACCCTTACAATATTTTCTATTCTGTAATAGTTATCAAATACCAGAGTGATTTGTCCTTCAGTGTTGCTGAACTGATGCCTTAGGAGAGCATTTGCCTGTGGACACAAGTATATGCAACAAGCAGATGGCTAATGGATTTGCAGTCCGAGAGGGTGACTGAGATTTTGTGTGTTTGTGAGCATTCCTATTCAGTTGCATGGAGACTTGCAATGTGTTAAGTAAATGAACTAACAACAGGAGAAGGAACTACACTAGTCTTACCTGGTCCATGGCTGGCCTGCTGGCTTCTTCTTGCCTGACACCTCTTCATGATTCCAATCCAAAATTTGGCTCGGAGAAACGGCTTCAAGTCGCCTGCATTGGGGTCTGAGCCCAGTGAAGTGATCGGGGGTCTGACCCACCGTGTTGATTGCATCTTTCCCTAACCAGGTCTCTGGGCCTCCTTGTAGCGGGACAGTCAGTTCTGTGAGCTGCTGCATCCTCTAAAGATCAAGTTCAGCTTTACTGCAAAGAGAATTCAGAATGCCTTTAGTTCATCTGAGGCACACACCCTGGAAATAGCCTTTCTTTCTTCTGTTAAGCAATAATTACTTCACAGTAAAAGGGTCATTGTGCGTTTCTGCAGAGTGGTAGAAATCAGCAGTTGTCTGCACGTTTATTTACAGCGGTCATCCAGAAATGTGTGTGTGTGTGTGTGTGTATTTGTAGACATGTATGTGTGTGAGTTTACTTTGTATTCCCTTGTTAAGTATGTTAGATGCCAACAAACCTTCCTTATTTTAGGTTTGCAAAAAATACTGGAGAAAGAACCATATCTTAGTCTCTCAGAAGCTATTCTCTTCCTTTTCAATAAAATTTAATTAAAAAAAAAAAAACCCTCTGGTCTTCCAGATCCTGACTTAATGTAGACTTTTCATTTGTTGAAAACTTGAGATTTCGCTCAGAAGCACGTCTGGTCTTGACGGCAACATGAAAGCCTTAAATGGAGAGCTCGTCCAAGTGGCTGAGATGGTTCACTCTTATCTGAATATGTTGGCGTTGATCCCCGTGGGGGGATCCCCCCCAGTTTCTGTCTCCCACTCGAGAGATATTAATAGTTGCACTTATGTAATGTCTGTGTTGTGTGTGTTTTTCATCTCTACTTAGGTTGATCTGACAGTTCAAGAGAAGGAGAAATATCTTAACGTGTCGCGCTGGTTTTGTCACATTCAGCACTGTCCAGGGATTAGGCAGCATCTGTCTAGTGTTGTCTTCATCAAGAACAGACTATATACTAATTCCCAGTAGAAGCCACCCACGCCCGCCCAGAAGAGGGAATAACCTGTGTCCAGTGGAAAGTGTGTTTCGGACCAGAGGACTGACGTGAACTGATATGCACCCACTCTCTATTTGTTGAAGTTGGTAGAATTTAAGTACAAACTCACGTCCCAGCATTTTGTCTGTTTTTTTAGTTGACATTTTGCAGTTTTTTTTAATGTAAAACTTCAACTGCTGTCAAAACTTGAGTTGAAATCAAGTTATCAATTATCTTGGTTTTTATAGATATAGATGAAATTTCTGTTAATAAAAGTTGCAAATCAGTGGTTTAATCTTTTAAAAAAAAGTCCTTCCAGTGATTGACATATTTGACTGCTTATTGACCTCTGTTATCTTGTAAAATTCATTTTCCCCTTCTGCATATTTCTAGTAGTTTGTTTATTAACAGCTGGAGTAAATTGTCACCAAGGAGACAAAAAGGGAAGACAGATGGATTTGTCTTTCATTATTTATGTGAGCCAGTAAAGGTGGTTGAGAAAAATCTTTTTTGTTTCTTTCTTTCCTGTAGCCGGTATTCATTGAAGTGAAACCAACTGCTGCTCTGCCAGAGAGGAAAGTGGAATAAAATATGTTCCTTTGAGTTAATGGTTCTTTTGTTGGTCTTGGGCTTATTGGAATATGCAGCAGCTCAAAAGGGATGGGAAATTCATACCACCCTCCTAATTTTGGACTCTGTAACTACTAGATTTTTCTAAACTATTAATAAAAACCAACATAGACTGCCTCGATACCCTAAAGAACAAAAACTCACACATTTATTAACAAGCCAATATAGTTTATAACTCTTAGCAGCTGAGTCAATAAATAATCAGTGATTGAGAGCTAAAGTACTCACATTTACAAACTCTAGGAAAAGCGGAGTCTTTGAGCACTTTATTGTGATGTAATATTTTGGTGCCACCCGCTGAGTCTCAGTAGAATACAATTCAGAGTGCAAGTGCAAAGAGCAGAGGCTTGGGAAATGTCCATCACGTCCTTCTGGCTCCGTGCTGCTTTGATCACACACTAGCTGCATGCATGACCTGAGGCAAATCAGGTAACCACGTTTTCTTAAGATGTAAAAATAAAGATAAAATGTAAAAACAAAGATAACTCAACTTGGAGGATTCGTGGAGACACTGTGTGTGGAAAAGCCTTAACATGCAGCCCTGGCTATCGGTAAAGGTTTGCCTCTGTAAGAGCCCCACCCCGCCTGAGTCTAGAGATTTACTAGGCAGGAGTGTTGAGTAAACTGTAATTTGTTGTGTAGTTGCTTTTTGCGACCCCGTGGACTGCAGCCCGAGAGGCTCCCGTGTCCATGGGGTTTCCCAGGTAACAATACTGGGGTGGGTTGCCCTTTCCATCGCCAGGGTATCGTCCCAACCCAGGGACTGAACCCAGGTCTCCCGCATTGGCAGGTGAATTCTTTTTCCCTGAACCACCAGGGAAGTCCATAGAGGGAGGTAGTTTTTACAGGATTGGATTTCACAGCTCACTGCTACTTGGAGCCTTTTTCATTTTTACAAAGTAGCCCTTTGTATTAGAAACTGTGAACTTGTGTTTGCATATTCAGAGACTAGAGGGCTCAAGTTCATCTTGGGAGTTTGTGAACCACAGAGGGGGCCTTGCTCCGTCTGACTTTTCAGGCGAACCACTCCCCCAGCTGGGTCTGCTGTAAGCCTTCCACCTTAAGTTCAACTACTGGGAATTACATCTTCCTCTAACACTTCTCTGGTGTCCCCTGGACCGGGGGAGGTAAGCAGGCCAGACAGGATAGAGGAGAGACGGACTAGCCCTCCCTCCCGTCGTGAGCATTTCATTTTACGTCAGTGTAGGTCTGCTGGGAGGAAAGGGGCGGAGGACGCCTCTTTGCTGAATGGACCCTCTTCCCACTTGTGCCTTGTGAGTCTTAACCCTCTGGGCTTCCTGACATCTGCTAGTCAGTTCTTCATTGCACAGTTCAACATTGTTTCAACAGGTTATCACCAGGGAATTCCCTGGAGGTCCACTGGTTAGGACTCAACGCCCTTACTACGGAGGACTAGAGTTCCATCCCTGGTCAGGGAACTAAGATCTTGTGAGCCCCAGAGTGCAATCAAACAAAAAACAAACAAATTCTCACATACTATATGCCAGGATGATCTTGGAGAATGAGGATGGAAGAAAAGAGAAAAACCTGTTCCCTCAGGCAAAGATTAAACAATACTCTCAGTGTCTAAATTGAAACCGTTCAGTTCCCCTTAGAAAGGCTGCTGGGCCTCTCGGGTCATTTCCGTCAGGCACTTCTCTGCCTGAAATGCCCTTTCTTTGATAACCTCTTCAGTATTCAACTTTGTCATGTCCTGAAAATCGGGTCCATGCTGACCACCCCATCTCCCATTCTGGCACTGAACGTCACTGTGCTATTTTTGATCACCCATCTCCCACCAGATGTTTAATTCCTTGAGATCAGGTACTTTTTGCAGCCGTCAAAAACAATGACTGGCACATAACAGTAGATGCTAGATATGTTTGTTGAAGAATGTAGTATTAAGTACATCTTGAGCTAGCCAAGAAAAGTGTAAGTGTGAATTGCAATTAGATACAGGTGGATAGCAGAAAAACCAAAGGATTGGTTTTTTCTCATGTGAAAGAAGACAGTCCACAGTTTCTGGTAGGCATCCAGCTACTTCTTCATACAAAACAAGTAGTTTTCTGTTTTCTCAAGTTCACCTCACGGTCCAAGTTGGCGATTGGCTCCAGACTTTAAATCCATGATTAAGATTCAGAGAAGGAAGCCAAGAGGAAGGGCAAGAAGATTCCTCTCCCAGCTGAGTCAGTTCACTCGAAGGACCTTTCCTGGAAGCCCTGTTCAGCAATATCTATTTACATGACTTTGGCCCTCCCGGCAGGGAGGGAGGCCAGAAGTGTAGGTCTTTAGCACACACATCGCCAACCAGAGTAAAACCTGTGCTCTGTCAGTGAGGAGGAAGGAAAGAAGGGATAGGTAGGCACAAGACTGTCTGTCACAGCGAGTAGACAGGAAAGTCTATTCTTACGTACTTTGAAGCGGTGCTGAGCAGCTGGCAGCCTATCCAAGAATGCTTTCCATGCTGTTTCCAGAATTTGTTTACAGACGATTGGATTGGAAACTCTATGAGGGCAAGTGTGTAATTGTGTCATCCACAGAGCCTGTGGATTCTCTGAAAGTAACTAGAAATAATAAGATACCATAGTCATGTCTGTGTTCTGGGCTCTGTACCAGGCGCTTTACAACATACACATTATCTCATGTTAATTTAGGAACCATGGCAAAGGCTGAGACTAACCCTCAGGCTGCTCACCCAGTGAGGCCACAGCTGGCGTGAATGGGAACCTTAACGACTGCAGAATCGGAGGACATCACCTGTCATCCTCGCATACACTGGGGTTTGAGGTGATTTGTGGAGCTCTGTGGTTGTCAGTCCATGGCAGACAGATGCTATCCCAAGGTGGTAGGAAAAGTGACCTGATTTAAATTATCCCATCACCATCCACATTCAGCAATAAGATTATTGCACTGAGTTGTTTTTTTTAATTCATATTTGGCTGCACTGGGTCTTCATTGCTACGTGTGGGCTTTTTCCAGTTGCAGTGAGCAGGGGCGAGGACGTGCAGGCTTCAGAGTTGTGGTGCTCAGGCTTAGCTGCCCCATGGCATGTGGGATCTTCCCAACCAGCGATCAAGTCAGTGTCCGCTACCTTGCAAGGTGGATTCTTAACCACTGGACCTCCAGGGAAGTCCCACACCAGGGAGTTTTAACAGATGTGCGGGCATTCTCATTTCACTCCCGTTAAGCATATAGGTCCCCCATTGGCTCCACCCAGTTAAGTCTGAAGCCGTAGTCCCCACAGTCTTCAGTGGGCACGTTATGTTTCCTGCAGGGACCGAGGTAGCGGGGTAGAAGTGGAATGAATGGGCAGATCACCCTCTCGTGGTGCTAAGTGTCAGAGCCCTGCTAAAGTCCTTCCAGAAAAGCTTCAAGGTGTCTTGATAAAAGTTTACGCAGAAGTATTGTTAGGAAAGAACAGAACTCTGTAACAATCAGTTACACATACATCACATCAAGAGATAAAAGACACAGTTCTTTGACAAGGAGTCAAATTAGAATGATTATGAAGCACAGCTCTTTCGTGTATTTTTCCTATCATTTGACTTCATTACTTAAAAAAAGAATCAGATGTTACACAAACTTTAATATTAATCTAGCTTTGGCAAAGATGTGGTGGTGTCATGGATTTGAGCATTTAGCTTTCTAACCCCAGAGAGCAATATTTCTTCTTCCTCTCCATAATTGGATAACCTGTTCCGACCCATTACCAGGGCACTAAATTTCAAATTCTCCATGCACCTGAGTAGGCTGCTACATATCTGGCCATCTTAATTTTAGTCTTGATTTATTGAAGCTGAATTACATTCCCAACTCTTCCTGGAGCTCTGGGTGAATTTTACTGCAAAAGCAATGGGGGAAAGTTGCCATCATATATCTCTTGCCAGGCAGAGGTTCTCGGTACACAAGGGGGC
Organism: Cervus canadensis; assembly: GCF_019320065.1. NCBI lineage: Eukaryota > Metazoa > Chordata > Mammalia > Artiodactyla > Cervidae > Cervus > Cervus canadensis. Next base: position 4,760,592 of record NC_057413.1, on the reverse strand, counting down.
TCCTCATCCCACTCCTCCACGTCTTAGATACGGATTTATAACACTGAAGCCCAGCTCCAGGGTTACATACAGGCATATCCGAGATGAGACGGGGAATTTGATTTTGCAATAATGATTACTTGTTGCTGGAGCCCATATTCCTGCAGGCTCTGCCTTATTCTCCTTCCTCCTGATGAATAAAACTAATTCCAACTGCTACCTTATCTAGCAAAACTCATCTTTCACTTACGAGCGAGACCAAAAGCAGGGAGACAGGAAGTCAGGAGAATTTGAGATGCTGGCCACTTTTGCTACTGTGGCTCAAGGGTTTCTTCTTCCATTAGTGCGATTCCTTTAGGAATATTTTCATCTTTTAAACTTGCGTTTCTTTGTGGGGAGAATAAAAGCGCCGCAGCTCTTCCAGCCTGCCGAGTTAATGTGATGGCCCATCCGTGCTGTCTCTTCCACTTCAGAGAGGCTGGGTCCCCAGGGCTAGTGAGCTGTAGGAGGGATCCCACGGACTAGGCTTGCCATTTCTGCTGAGGGTCATCTGTGCTTGAGGCCTTGCTGTGAATAATTTTTGTCCCCCCGAACATCATCTGCTTGAGAAATTTTTGCCTGGCAGGCCTGTCTATCCAAGTTAATCTTTAAATATAACAGCCACACAGCTAACCTGACAAGGCATTGCTCTAAACAGCAAGGCCCCAGGCCTGCTTTGCACAAGACCACAAACTTCCAGCCATCTGATTACAAAGTTTCTTTGGTGCAGTCCACGAACTAGTCTGTTTGTGCAAAATGGGTTATCCTTCTTCCACTGGCTCAGTTTTTCCCGACCTCCAGCAACACATACACACACAGGCATGCGCACACACACACACACAGTCATTCACTAGTGTCTGACTCTTTGTGACCCCATGGACTGTAGCCCGCCAGGCCCCTCTGTCCATGGGATTCTCCAGGCACGAATACTGGACTTGGTTGCTGTTTCCTTCTCCAGGGGATCTTCCCGAGCCAGGGGTCAAACCCAGGTCTTCCGCATGGCAGGCAGATCTTTATCATCTGAGCCACCAGGGAATGTCTGGCCCTCTGGTTGGCCTCACCAGCTCTACAGTTCCTGACTGCTGGGCATTTGACTCGAGCCTTGTGACTTGTGTGAAAGTACTCTAGAGGTAACTGTCATCGTCAGAAATCTGGGGCATGGATGACAGACACTGCATGAATGGAGTGGTTCTCAGGCTTGAGTATGAATGGTAATCACCTTGGGCTTCCCAAAACACAGATGGCTGGGTCCCGGTTTGAGTTTCTGATTCAGCAGGTCTGGTGTGGCAACCCCGCCCGAGAACCACCTGTCGGAAGCTTGGGTGACACAGAGCAGCTGCACTCATCCTCAAATGGGTGCTCTTGTCTTTCACATCCGAGTGCAGCGTTCTGGAGGTGGGCCCCGTGTGCTGTCGGAGCATCCTGACCTCCGAGCGGTTGTCTCTGTCCCAGTAGCAGCTTCACAGCAGCGGCTCTCGCGGTAAAGCACTGCGTGTTCTCAAGTGACGGGGCTATGCCGGAAGCAGCGCTCAGGGCAACAAGCGGGACTGGGTCCAGGAAAGATCAGAACTGTAAAGCTGCTCCTAGAAGACAGCTGACACCAACACGCAGCGCATTATTTCACAACACACGCGCCTCCGGGCTTAGTGTGCCAGAGGCATTTCCAAAACTTTATATGATTAATACACAGTAATATTAAGTATATTACCCCTAAGGACCATCTAATATTTTCCTTGCTTTTCATCAGTTTCTTCCATTTTTAATTTGTTAACCCACTTCAAAAATAGGTTCTACTGGTCAGAGGAAGTCACAAGGTCAGTCCAGACGGACCGACTGCTGGAAGGAGAACAAAGTCCTTCTCTTGATGGCAGAGCAGTGTGCTGTCCCGAGTGTGCAAGGCAAGAGTCTCACCCATGTTCTGTAATCCTGAGTTTCTGTAGTTAAAAAATGGATATTTGGGGGTTTTAATTATTTTTTTTTGGGGGGGTCGCGTCTCACAGCACATGGGATCTTAGTTCTTCAACCAGGCGTGGAACCCATGCCCCCTACATTGGAAGCACACAGTCTTAACCACAGGACCACCAAGGAAGACCTGAAAATGGGTATTTTAATATTTCCTCAAATAGATTAATGTGAAGATTGAGAATGTGGTATGTTATGTGTTGTTGTTTAGTTGCTCAGTTGTGACCAACTCTTTTGCGACCCCATGGATTATAGCCCACCAGGCTCCTCTGTCCATGGGCTCACCCAGGCAAGAATACTGGAGTGGTTTGCCATTTCCTTCTCCAGGCGATCTTCCCCATCCGGGGATCAAACCCTCATCTCCTGCATTGCAGGTGGGTTCTTTACCACTGAGTCACCTGGGAAGCCCATGTTATGTGTGATAACAGTTTATAAATTGTAAAGTGCAAAACATATGCAAGAAATTACAGTGGCGGCAGGCTGGAAGAATGAGAGCAGATTATACAGGGCTTTAAAAGAAGATACAGGAGGTTATTGAAATAATATTTATTGAGCATTTGATATGTGCCAGGCACAGTTATAACTTTCCTTTCAAGGAGTAAGCATCTTTTAATTTCATTGCTGCAATCACCATCTGCAGTGATTTTGGAGCCCAGAAAAATAAAATCAGCCACTGTTTCCCCATCTATCTGCCATGAAGTGATGGGGCCAGATGCCATGATCTTAGTTTCCTGAATGTTGAGCTTTAAGCCAACTTTTTCACTCTCCTCTTTCACTTTCATCAAAAGGCTTTTTAGTTCCTCTTCACTTTCTGCCATAAGGGTGATGTCATCTGCCTATCTGAGGTTATTGATATTTCTCCTGGCAATCTTGATTCCAGCTTGTGCTTCCTCCAGCCCAGCGTTTCTCATGATGTACTCTGCATATAAGTTACACAGTTATAAGTACTTTACAGGTTTTATCTTTTTTCATCTTTACAGCTTTATAATATGGATATTTTATGGCCATTTTGTAGAAAAGGAAATTCAGGCAAGTGGCACAGCCAGAATTTGAACCCAATTCTCTCTGATTCCAAAGTGTTAACTACTGCACCTGGAGTTCTTTATCACTTATCTCCTAATCAGTTGGCAATTGGAGAAGGGGAGGGAGCAGCTACCCCAGAACCACTAAAACAGAACTCGGGGAGGCACAACCCAGAATGTTCATTTTTAACTCCACATTAATGTGGGAGAAGCAATCACTCATGAAGGGGGAGCCCGAAGGTGAATCCAGCCTCTGTACCCCAACACCAAATTAAACTTTGGAGATAGAGTTTTGGGTGAAGTAGAAAAGAAGAGCTTTAAAACTGCGTGTCCCATCATGGAGGGGGTAGTGAGAGTTTTATAGTAATGGTTCAAACAGGGTGTGATCAGCTCGTGGACACTCTTCTGATGGGCTGGTGATAAAGTCAGCGGGAGTCAGCATCACCAACCTTCTGTTTTTCAACCAGTCTGGGGTCAACACATGCTTGTGGGCAGCTTTCAGTTAACTTCTCCCACCTGGTAGAGGTTTCAGTATCTGCAGAAAAGCTCAAGGACATTGTTCTGTGTATCCCTTGAGGGGGAACCAGTGCCCTGCCCCAAGACTGCACTATTTTTTTTTTTTTTTTTTTTGCCTCATAGCTTGCAGGGACCCTAGTTCCCCAATCAGGAACTGATCCCAGACTACAGCAGTGAGGGGCTTCCCTGAGAGTTTAGTTGGTAAAGAATCCGCCTGCAATGCCGGAGACCCCAGTTCGATTCCTGGGTCAGGAAGATCCGCTGGGGAAGGGACAGGTTACCCACTCCAGTATTCTTGGGCTTCCCTTGTGGCTCAGCCGGTAAAGAATCCGCCTGCAATGCAGGAGACCTGGGTTTGATCTCTGGGTTGGCACAGTCCCCTGGAGAAGGGAAAGGCTACCCAATCCAGTATTCTGGCCTGGAGAATTCCATGGACAGTATAGTCCATGGGGTCACAGAGTCAGACATGATGGAGTGACTTTCACTATCTATCTATCTACAGCAGTGAGAACACGGAGTCCTAACTACTCGACCACTAGGGAACTCTAGACATTATTGGTTCTGTTAACTGTTCCTCTCTTGTCTCCACACCCGCCCCCCTTCACTAATTAACAACTGTTTGAACCTGTTCCTTGGGACTCAGGGAAGGTCATGGAGGCTGAGTGAATTCTATTCCCTGTAATCACGAAATGGGGGCTACAGAGAGGTTTTGTGCCCAGGAACCCCACAGTGTCCTGCTAGGTATCAGGTCTGCCCAGGTTTTTCAGTAGTTCAAAGACATTCAGAGACAAGCTTAGATAAGACTTAGTCTTGCAGGTGTAGAAGAAAACTTGAGTCAGAAAAGTGCCTAGACGTGAGGAGGATAATGAAGGGCTTTAAAAATAATTATGTTTTCTGGAGGTAGATGCCAAAGGGAGGGAAATGAAAAGTTTGAAGCCTGACTTAATAACTTGCAATAAGCCAAGTTCACATTCTGTTTATGAATTCATCTATTTTATGCCTCTTTATTTCCTCTGCTAGAAATTCCTAAGTTCCATCCTCACCCCCACCCCACCTAACACCTCATTTCAGATCTGAAGACAAAATACACCTCTGGGAAGTCTCTCCTGACCACCTCCTGTCCCCAGGTGTCCCACATGTGTGCTGGGCCTTCTTCCAGACTGTCATTTACAACGCCCTAGGCTGTAAATGTTGGTGGCTAGAGAAACCCTTGAGAGTAAGCACTGTGCAGGAAGAGAGTTGGGAGAAAGGGAGGGATTGAGAGATGAGTCTTAGAAACCCTGGATGAATATAGGAGGTGAAGAAGATACTGTCAAGTTGCACTGTCCCATCCTTTCAACAGGCAGGAAGACTCGTTGAGACTACGAGATGTTTTATAAAGGCTACCACACAGCAGCACTAGATTCTTGTCAGCACCAGGTTTGTTTCTTCACGACTGCAAATCAAAGCAACCTAGCAAGAAACGTCCCTTCCATAATGACACGTGTTTTCTCTTAGCCTGCGGAACAACTGGTTGAGATTTTGTGAATACAGATGCCAAGAACAGACACTTTTTGCTCTTTACATGGGCATGAATGATTCGGAGAAGTGATCTGGGCAAACTAATCTCTAGACCTATTTCTTCATTTGTCAGAAATGACAAAACTGTTCCCCAGAGTGGCAGCGTGTTCCCCAGAGTGTTCCCCCAGGTGGCAAAGCACGCACGTCAAAATCCTCTGTAAAATACTGGTGGCTGGTAACAGTACGGAAAATATACTTATGCCACTATTATTAATATCCCCCGGAGAAGGGAACGACAACCCACTCCAGTATTCTTGCCTGGAAAACCCCATGGACAGAGAGGAGCCTGGCAGGCTACATACAGTCCATGGGGTCGCAAAGAGTCGGACACGACTGAGTGACTAACACACACACACACATTATTAATATTATTCTATGACTAGATTCCCTCTCCTCCAGCCTCTCCAAGCCTCTCCAGCAGGTTTAGGGAGGAGGAATAAGTTTAGCTCTAACGTTCAGACATCCTCCTCTGCCGGCAGCACCTGCCCTAATCCAGCATGGCGGCACCGGCTTCTTTCAAGGTCAGGTCACTGGCTACACCACAGTGCTCTTACGGGAACCGCCCAGGGGTCGACTCGGCTTCCCCGACGCCCTTTGATGACGCCAAAACCCCGCGCAGGGAGAGCAGTCCGCGGAGGCGTGCGCAAGCGCAGCGCGGTCGCGGGTGGGCGGAGCTGGTCGGAATGAGCGGCGGTGGGACGGAGACCCCTGTGGGTTGCGAGCCCGCCCCGGGCGGCGGCGGCAAGAAGAAGGACTCTCTGGGGTTCGCGGGGTCGCCGGCGCACCTCATTATCAAGGGTATGGCGTAGCAGGGATCTCGCCTGGTGGTCCCAGCGCAGCCCCACCTACCAGGCGGCGCCCTGCGACCCGGGGCCGAGCCGCAGGTCGAGACCCAGCGGCCTCGGGTTTGCGGCAGGCTAGGGGTGGGGGACCCTGGCCCGGGTGCGCCCCTTTCTCCGCGCCAGGTGCCTCCCAGCAACGGCAAACCGACCCAGCCCCACCTGCTTCTTTGTTGAAGCCGCCTGTTTTGGAAGTTTATATAATGGCTTTATCCTTCTGAAACTTTTTTTTGTGTTTGGCGTTTTATTTGTGGGATTTGTCCGTGTTAATAAATATTACCCCACTGTATTCATTTTCACTCACTGCTTTGTAGTATCCATGAGTATATTAGGTTGTTCACCCCGCCCCCGCCCTTTTTTTTCCTTTCCCTATACTCGTCCGGTAATAAACATCCTACAGTCTCTCTCTTTTGTAAAAGAGGTTTTTCTAGGGCACGTACTTAGGCATGAAATTGCTGGGTGTGCATGTAACTTTATTAGATGTGGCCAGATTGCTCTCTCAAAACTAGCGATTTACTAACCAGATAATCCATAGTCTGAACTGAATTTTAGTCTCGGCATGAAATTGCTGGGTGTGTATGCCTTTACTTTATTAGATATTGCTTAATTGTTCTCAGAACTACTTTACCAATTTACTAACCGGATAATCCATAGTCTGAACCAGATTTTAACCTGCGTATGTTTATGGGGAACAGGAAGAGTGAAACAAGCTGGAGATTGTGCCACTTAGCATGGGTTGACCTTGAATTTCATTTTCTCTTTACAGATCTTGGAGAAATTCATTCAAGGCTCTTAGATCACAGACCAGTTATCCAAGGTGAAACCCGTTATTTTGTGAAAGAATTTGAAGTGAGTATTTGCAACTCAATTTGCAAAAATACCACCCTGATTGTTAGTGTGTTAATACACAGAAGGGAAATTCTCTAGTTTTAAAATCTCTGATTTCTGTTCTTGTGTCCATAAAATATACAGAGTAAAACTTATTAAGAGACATTGACATGGATAGAGGGAGCACAGTTGTAGGTGGGAGGAGCCTTGGGCTCCAGGTCTGGTGTCTGCTTTGGCTTATTTATTGTCTGTTGAGCTCAGTTTTTTTTCTGTAAGATGAGGTATAGTTAAAAAAAAAAAAAAATTTATGATGGATGGGTCAGTTTTCCAGACCCCTTTTCTGTATATTTTTTTTCTCATTTGAGGCAGCAGCATCTACCCAAAGCTCTCGAGTTAAAGCATGAGGATCACCCCTGGCTATACCCTCCCCTGTAGGTCACATTCAGTGATCAAGTTTCTAGACATTACTGCTTAAATCTATCCTTTCTGATTGGTGTGCCTGCTCTATCAACCTAATCAGATCTAGTCTTCACCCTACTGCCAGCGTAGTAGTTGTTGAGTTGCTCAGTCGTGTCCGTCTCTTTGTGACCCCATGGACTGTAGCATGTAAGTAGTCTCTGTCCTCCACTCTCTCCCGGAGTTTGCTCAAATTCATTGAGTCAGTAATGCTGTCTAACCAGCTCATCCTCTGCCACCCACTTCTTTTGCCTTCAATCTTTCCCAGCATCCGGGTCTTTTCCAGTGAGTTGGCTCTTCGAATCAGGTGGCCAAAGTATTGGAGCTTCGGCTTCAGTTTCAGTCCTTCCAATGAATTTTCAGGGTTGGTTTCCTGTAGGATTGATAGTCCAAGGGACTCTGCCAGAGAGTTAAAACCCTCGGATGTCACTTTCTGCCTATAGACAAAGGCCAGTGTCCTCTTGTGACCTGGTCCCTGTCTTCCTAGCTGGACCATCTACCACCTCGCCTTGTGTATTCTGTCCCCACAGTCCTGATCCACCAGCCTGCCATCCTGTTGCATTTGACTGTGGTTTTGCACATGTATAATTGGTTCACTGTGCATTGCATAGTAACAGCCCAAGTTCCTCATAGGTTGATGATGGTTAATGATGTTACACAAACAATTTTGTGATTCTCTGTGAGTCAGGATTTTATTTTCAAGTGAGATTCTAAGCAGGAAGTCTTAGGTCTGCCAAAAGGAGAGGTTTCCATAAACCCTTTACAAGTCCAGAAAGCCTCCGGCACAGAGCACTCAGGAGGCACGGACAGGGCTGCCGCGCTCGACACCATTTCTGGGCTCAGCAGGCTCAGTCTGCAGGACGCCTGCTTCACAGGGCTGTTGTGAAGGTGAAAGGTGTGTGTCTCTTCGAATATTTTCCGGTACCTGAAGGTAGCTGTTGGTTTTCTTCATCATCATTACTTTTGTTGCAGGATAAGAATAATTATCCCTCACACACAGAAAACTCACTAGACCCTGTCCCCTTATCCTGCTGTGTAAAGGTCATTGGCTGTTTTAGGAGAAAGCCTGGGCACAGCGTGGTGGGCACTCTACTCAAGGTCTGACCGGGTGAAAATCCGGGGCTGGGCCAGGCTCCAGTGTTACTTGGTGCCCAGGGTCCTCCTGATTCCTGTGACTGTGGCAGCACTCACTTCCTCACTGACACAGACAAAGGTCCCATTTTCTTGCTTGCTGTCAGCTGGGAGTCACTCAGCTCCTGGAAGCCACCCATCTTCCTTGCCATGTGGTCCCTTCTTCAAAGACTTAACAAGTGGAGAGTCCATCAGGTTGAATCCCTCTCATGCTTCAAGTCTCTCTTGTTGAGAAGAGTCCACGCCTTGTTAAGGACTCACTGATGAAGTCAGGCCTCCTTAGGATCATCTCCCTTAAAGTCAGCTGATGTGAGACTTCAGGTAAACTGTAGAATAGCTTCACAGCAGGACTTCCACTAGGATTTGACTGAATCACTGACAGATGTGTGTGGGCTTCCTGGATGGCGCAGCTGTAAAGAATCTGCCTGCCAACGCAGGAGACGGCTTTGACCCTGGGTCGGGGAGATCCCCTGGAGGAGGAAATGGCAACCCACTCCAGTATTCTTGCCTGGAGAATCCCGTGGACAGGGGAGCCTGGTGGGCACAGTCCAAGGGGTCAGAGTCTGATGGGACTGAGCGGTGTTGCTGTTTGGTCGCTCAGTCGTGTCCGACTCTTTGAGGCCCCGTGGACAGCAGCACCTCCCCTTCTCCTGCCACCTTCAGTCTTTCCCAGCATCAGAATCTTCTAATGAGTCACCTCTTCGCATCAGATGGTCAAAGTATTGGAGCTTCAGCTTCAGTCCTTCCAGTGAATACTCAGGGTTGATTGCCTTTTTAGGACTGACTGGTTTGATCTTGCAGTCCAAGGGACTCTCAAGAGTCTTTTCCAGCACCACAGTTCAGAAGCATCAATTCAGTTTCCAACTCTCACATCCATACATGACTACCAGAAAAACCATAGCTTTGACTAGACAGACCCTTGTTGGCAAAGTAACGTCTCTGCTTCTTAATATGCTGTCTAGGTTGGTCATATTTTCTTCCAAGGAGCAAGCGTCTTTTAATTTCATGGCTGCAGTCACTATCTGCAGTGATTTTGGAGCCCAAGAAAATAAAGTCTGACACTGTTTCCCCATCTATTTGCGATGAAATGATGGGACCAGATGCCAGGATGTTACTTTCTGAATGTTGAGCTTTAAGCCAACTTTTTCACTATCTTCTTTCACTTTCATCAAGAGGCTCTTTAGTTCCTCTTTGCTTTCTGCCATAATGGTGGTTTCATCTGCATATCTGAGGTTATTGATATTTCTCCCGGCAATCTTGATTCCAGCTTGTGCTTCATCCAGCCTGGCATTTCTCATGATGTACTCTGCATATAAGTTAAATAAGCAGGGTGACAATATACAGCCTTAATGTACTCTTTTCCCAATTTTGAACCAAGCCATTGTTCCATGTCTGGTTCTAACTGTTGCTTCTTGACCTGCATACAGGTTGCTCAGGAGGTAGGTAAGGTGGTCTGGTACTCTCATCTCTTTCAGAATTTTCCACAGTTTGTTGTGAATCAAGTCAGAGGCTTTAGCATAGTCAGTGAGGCAGAAGTAGATGCTTTTCTGGAACTCTCTTGCTTTTTCTATCATCCAGTGGTGGTTGGCAGTTTGATCTCTGGTTCTCTTCCTTTTCTAAATCCAGCTTGAACATCTGGAGGTTCTCAGTTCTCATCCTGTTGAAGCCGCTTGGAGCACACCATAGCACATAGTGTGTACTGGGGGTGGGGATCTCAGGGACCACCTTAGAATTCTGCCTCCCATAAGCTCTTATTACTGCCTATGTTTTTCTTACTCTTTGCTTGTTTATTGCCTGTTGCCCTTCATGAGAATGTAGACACTTAACCGTTCTTATGCTTTGTTGTATCCAAGTGCCTGAAAAAATGTCTGGTGTGTTGAAGTTACTAACTATGATTCAGGGGAACAGTTGGCAGAGCTTGGACTAAAACTTGGCTTTTCCAACATCCACTAGTTTTTTCATAAGTCAACTTACTCCCCCCCGCCCCAGGCTGACTAATTTGAAATACTAAAAAGTTTTTTTTTAAGTTTGTAAATGTGTCTCCTGTGTGTGTGTGTTCAGTTGTGTCCAAGTCTTTGTGACCCCTTGGACTGCAGCCCACCAGGCCCCTCTGAGCATGGGATTCCCCAGGCAAGAATACTGGAGTGGGTTGCCATTCCCTTCTCCAGGGAATCTTCCCGACCCAGGGATCAAACCGGCATCTCTTACATCTCTTGCCCTGGGAGGCGGGTTCTTTACCACTAGCGCCACCTGGGGAGGAGATTGTTTACTAAAGAAGAAAATTTTCACGCTGGATATGGTAGAGGTAAGCTTGTTATAGAAGGTCCAACAGAACATCTTGAGCACTTATTTTGTGAGACCTCGTGTTGGGAACCAGCGCTGTATCCGTGGGTGAGACAGACCCAGGCCCCTCTTCATGCAGCCGGGCTGACTCCTGTCCTCACGGAAGAATCGTCTCTGCAGGGCTCAGAGCGTTTCGGCGGCGTGCTGGCGCTCTCGGCAGCTGCCTGTCGCGTCCCGCGTCTTCATGAAAGGTCCCCGGTGCTGGCCTCTCCCGCGCTCACCTCCTGGGTCTTTCTGGGAGTTCAGTGGAAGTTCCTCTGTATCGGGCTCAGCTGCCTTTTCTGTCTGTTACTCTCTAACCTTTCCCCTCAGATTGTGAGGGAGACGCTGAAAGCGTTTTGGAGATTTAGAGTTGAGGAGATGTGTGCGCTGTTCACAGTTCTTTTCTTGGCCCAAATGACACCCTCCTCTGCTTCAGGAAAGCGGTCTCCCGAGTCCCACAGCTGGGCCCTGAGGAGTGGTGAGGAGTGCTGGCGGGGCTTCCTGGAAGCTTCCTGTTGTGTTTAGTTTTTTCAATTATTGAAGTGCAGTTATTAACAGTGTTTCAGGTACACAGCAAAGGGATTGAGTTACGCGCACACACTTTCTTTTTCAGATTCTTTTCCGTTACAGATTATTACATGACGTTGAATGTGGTTCCTTGAGTTTCATCTTCTCTAGAGCATTTAAATGTGGTTCATTTGAAGCAAACTGGCTCAGTTTAAAGGGAAGCTTGTTTGTAGTTTATGTATTTTTAAAAGTTAATGCACCTGGCAACAGTGATCTTTTTCTTTATAAAATTTTATCACCAAAAGAGAGGAGTAAGTGCCACACGGTGGCAGCGTTACTTCAGTTATTGGCATCCTGTTAGGATACTGGAGGCCCCTCTTTTTGCGTTCGCTAGTGTTTCGGGACCGTTGACTGTCTTGCTCCCGACTTTGCACAGAGCTTTTATTCCCCCGATTCCAGTCAGTGCTATGAACAGAGACCCGGGCAGGGCCCCTGGAGTGCGCGTCCTCCTGGTGATCTCAGCGAGTAAAGAGGTGCCGGGCCTCTGAGGGGGGAGGCCCACGTGGGTCACAGTTCGTGACCTGCGGTCCTGCACCAGCTCCTTGCTTCATCGTCAGCAAGCTTCATTGTCTGTTTTACTCGAGTTCCCGAACATACCCGCGTGTGTCTGAAGGAAGGTGTTTGGTTCCTAGGGACAGACCCCCTAAGAGAGTGGTTCTCCTCTCCTCCCACAGCGGCCAGAGCCCCGCGCCCTCCACCTCTGCTCCAGCGGGGCTGCTCACGTCCTCTCGCTCACAGAGTGGCTTCAGGAGGCCAGCCATCACGTGTGCCTTTCCTGCAACAGAAGGCAGGCAGGCGGGAGGCAGCTAGTGGTGTCTGTTCCATAGGCCCCTTTACCGCCAAGTGCTTCCCAGGTGGCTCAGTGATAAGGAATCCACTCGCCAACACAGGAGATGCAAGAAACACAGGTTCCATCCCTGGGTGGGAAAGGTTCCCTGGAGGAGGGATGGCAACCCACTGCAGTGGTCTTGCCTGGAAAGTTCCAGGGCGAGAGGAGCCTGGTGGGTTAAAATCTTTGGGGCCGCAAAGAGTTGAACACGACCAAGCAGGCAGGCTGCCGCCGCAGTGACTGTGGAAATGCTTGGTGATCACCACCAAATGGTATTTGGGTGTTCAGAGGAAGAGAGAAGAGGGGAACGGATCCAGAACTGTCTGCCTCAGCAGATACGCAAAAATGAATAAGAAACAGTTTCTACCTCCAGGGATTTACCATCTGCAGAGAGCAGATTGTAATGATGAAATTACGATGTTAAAATAAGTGCAGTGATTGAGATCTCAGAAGAGGGAACAACTCTCAACTGAGTTGGGAGGGAACTCTTCAGAAGAGGGGCTGATGTTTGCTCTGAGAAAGAAACATAGATGTTAGAGAAATACAGAAAAAGTGGAGGCAATGTTGATTATATTTGAGGGAGGAAAAAAAGATTATTCAGATAGGTACAGTAATGAGAAGAGTTGGGAAGGTTCATGTTGATGCATTTGAATGTTGATTTATTAAAGAGAAAATCCCTTGAAAGGCAGGACAAAGTAAAATTTCACTTGACATCTGATCTCTCATTTTGGTTAGGTTGTAAAAGTATCTCAGATTATTAAATATAAGGAAAAAGTCTACCCCCCATATGACATGTAATAAATTTATATAGATAGGCAGTATGGTTTTAGGACTTGTGGGACTATTTTTTGAATAAAAGGAAAATTTAAATATTACATCAGTCTCTCATTTCCTCTCTGATACTATTAAATTACATCTTTAATGTAAAGATATAATTACTGATACTCTGAATAATTGCTAACATTTTTTAAGTGTTTTGTGCCAAGTACTGTCTTAAGCACATTATATGAGCACTTGTTATCAGTTTCAATTTGAGAAAAGTTCACTGAATCTGTAATTTTATGGGGTGTTATACACCAGAAACCAAGCTTCATTCTTCCATTCTCTCTCAACTTGTGTATAAGTTTAAAATTTTTTATTATGGAAAAATTGGAGTAAAATATCTTACCCAGCTGCTCCATAAGATGGTGCAAAACAAAACCTCTAGTAACTACTATAACATTATTTTTTCATAATCACGCTTACCACCCTTCATTTTCAGTGAACTTTTTGCATTGTATTAAGATTTACAGTAAACTTGCTGATACAGCACAGAGTTCTCACGTACCCCTCGCCCGCTTTCTCCCATTATTAATCTTTTATATTAATTACTGTGAGACATCGGTAAAAACTAAGAAACTGACACTGGAACATTACTGCTAATGAAACACCAGCCTTTACGCGCATGTCACCAGTTTTTCCATTACAGCCCTCTTCCTGTCCCGGGACCTAATCCAGGGCACCACACTGCTTTTAATTGTCCTGTCTCTCTAGTCCGCTTTGGTCTGTGACAATTTTTCGGGCTTTCCTTGTTTCTCTTGATCTTGACAGTCTTGAGTTCTGGCCAGTATCCTGTAGAGTGTGGCCCCGTCTGGGTCTGTCTGATGTTTTTCTTAGGATTAGACGGGGCTGACGCGCTCCGGGAAGGCGTCCGAGCGAGGGAGCACGTCCTTGTGGTCACGTCACCTCGGGAGGTGCATGCCGTCATCATGACGTCACTCACGAGGTCACCTTCGTTGACTGCACCGTGAAGTCCATGTTTTTCTCATTCCCCGCTTTATTCTCTGGAAGCGAGTCACTCAGTTGAGCCCACCCAAGCAGGAGGGTGGGTGGTGGGTTCAGCTCAGCTTTCTGAAGCTAGGGCTGGGCTCGGGGTCCCAGGACCACCCCCAAGTGCATCAGTTCAGCAGCACTTCTCAGCATGCTGGAGCCCGAGGTTTTTCGTGGCCTAAGGAGGCAGAGGGAGCAGGTGCCTGGGGAGGCGTCTGGAGGAGGCCAGGCAGGAGCTTCCAAGAGGGTCTCACCCGCTGGAGTCACACGAGGCACGCTTCACTCCCCCTGGAGTGGGTTGTGACAACACATGATGTGTTGTCTTCCGGGGAAGCTCGTCTGGGCCTGGGGGTCCAGGGTTCTTCCTAGGGACCCGACAGGTAGGCAGCCTCTGCCTGTCATGTCTCAAAGTTCCGGGCTCCTGGAAGGAGAGAGGTGTCTTGTCATTAACACAAAGTGTCACCTGCTTGGGAGCTGTTGTCTGGTCAAGTTCCCAGTCCCCACCAAGCCCAGCCGTGCAGGCAGGCCCTTGTAAGGTGGTCTCAGGTCCTCAGTGATAGCTCTTCTACAGAGGGAAGAACCCACCTGTTACTACTTGTTCCACGCGTTTTTATTTGATGAAGTGGGATCAGAGCATAATAATAGAAGCTTTATGATGATAAGAACAACAAAATATAATTTAAAATCTGATCATTTCTTTGCCACAGATGAAATGCATGGAATCTAAGTCTCTTGTTCTTCTGGTGTTTCTCATGCCCATTTTTAAACATCAGTATGAAAATATGACTCATATTTGCAACTTTTGAAGCATTTCATAATTTAAAAAAAATACCCCCAGGTTGTGACCTCATTCACCACCAAATAATTAATTTAATTTACTGTATAAATTTCAGTAATAAGTTGTAACATAGCAACCAGAACTTGGGTGGAAGTCTCAGAAAGTAATTACTAAGATTTAAGGCACAATATGTACTTTTCTTTTAATAGGAAAAACGTGGTCTTCGAGAAATGCGAGTTCTTGAAAATCTGAAGCATATGATCCAGGAGACAAATGAACATACTCTTCCGACGTGTAGAGCAACAATGCAAGACAACTTAAACCAAGTTCTCCAGAGATGTAAGCCAGCGTTGTTGTTTTTTTTTTTAATATTGCTTTATTTCATAATGCACGCTCTGCCCAAATGGATTTCCCGGGGTGTTTGGTGGGAGGTGGAGAGGGAAGCCGCCCAGTTTCAGAAACCAGGTGATTAGTGTGTGTCGCCCTTGATGTTAAGAGCAGCAACCTCCATAGGAAGGTGGGCACGCAAGATTACCCTTCCAGGATGTAAGAAAATTGAAACCTTTTTTTAGCTTAAAAAATGTATCTGCAAGAAAATGTTTGATGACCAGGAATTAGGGTATGCAATGAAGCTTCGTTGCCAAGCAGGATTCCAGAGTTTTTAACTTAAAAAAAAAACTCCCGTCATAAATGTTTGTGTTTTATCACTTTTTTTATTAAGCAAAATGTTTTAATGTGGAAAGAGGTTTGCTAAAAAGAATACTTATCAAACATATCAAATCACAAAATCAAAGGAGTTTTATGAGTAACTGCGTTTAAAATTAGAGGTGGTATCAGAAACTCGGGGCTTCCCCTCAAATCCACATTGATGCTGTTCGGTTTGTCCAAGGACAGAGGGTGCTAGAAAACGAAGCAGCGTCTTTCAAGGGAAAAAGGGAAGCACCAGGACTTCTGGTGGTCCAGTGACTAAGACTCAGCACTCCCATTGCAGGGGCCTGGGTTCCATCCCTAGACAGGGAACTACTAATAGATCACACATACTGCAACTAAAGAGTTCGCATGCCACAGCTGAGACCTGGTGCAGCCAAATAAACAAGTATTTTTTTTTTTTAAAAGAAAGCAAAGACTGGTGATGTAGTGACCTGTGAGGGGAAGTGGCAGAAGGGCTTGGTTAATGACCAAGTTACCCGAGGGTGTGTGTGCAAGTCCAGGGAAGTCTGCACCCTCAGATGCTCGGAGGAGGGTGGAGAGGACATGGGGTTTCTCTGAGCGGAAGAGGGAAGAGTCTGAACCTGGTCTCAGGCTTTACGTGTCACTGCAGACACGCCCTTCTCCTTCGTACAGTCAGTTCCTTAGCCTCGACAAGCTGTCTAGACATTACACTGGAAGTAAAACTCAGATTTATTGATCAGAGTGCCTGTGTATGCTTTTGAAACGTGCTGTAACTTTCCTTTTACACACTTTGAGTATATAAAAATAAATGGGATTACAATTAGTTTAAAAAAAAAAAACTATGAATGGATTTTTCAATCAGTTTCATTCCTGGGCCATAGCTATTTCTGATGGGAAGCCTCATGTTAAAAGCATAGTCTTGGGACTTCCCTGGTGGTCCAGTGGTTAAGAATCTGTCTGCCAATGCAGGGGACACAGGTTCCATCCCTGGTCCATGATCCCTGGGTCCGTGGGGCAGCTGAGTTCCTGCGTTGCGGCTGCTGAGCCTGCGTGCGCTAGGGTCCGTGCTCCACACCAAAAGGAGCTGTCACATGAGAGGCCTGCATGCCACAACCAGAGAGCGGCCCCGCTCACCGCACCTGGAGAAAGCCCACGTGCATCAGTGAAGGTCCAGCACAGCCAAGAATTAAAAAAAAAAGCACAGTCTTCACAATGAAATAGCAAAGTTTTACGGGTCATAGGGAATCCAGACGGTACATGTATTTTCCTAAAAGGAAGAATTAAAACATGAGGCAATAATGAAAGTTTTAGCATTAGAAACACACAGTGGCCTTGGGGGTACTGCTGAGGCTAGAAACGGGAATGGCTTCCTCAGTAGGCTCCAGCCTATCTGTTATCACGAACGTCCCAGGTATAATGGAGATAATTGTTTGCTTTTAGAGCCAACATAGTTTTTTAAGAATTGGCCTGGGCCCAGCTGCCGTTCCTGGGGAATTTCACGTTTGAAAAGCTGACATTTTAAGCCACGATGCTGGCTTGCGTTTATCTATGGGATGTGCTCTGATCTAAGTAAGTTAAAGTTGAGCTGCAGGGTTGGTGACCGTGGGGTTCCGTCTTGTGCCTGTCAGGCCTGTCTGTCGTAGCTCTGCACATCTGAGGGCTGAGCTGGGCGCGCGGTCAGCTGAGACCCCCAGAGCGCGGAGTGTGGATCTGCAGCTGTTGGTCCAGCACTGCCCAGACCTGAGCTGCAGTGGGTCTGGGGTGGGGGCGCGTCCTCACTGCTGGCGCGGAGACGGTCAGGGAGTCCCAGCTGGGCGTCTTAGCAGGGGGTGAGCAGGGCCGACAGATCCGAGGATCCCCGTGGCTTCTGGAAACTTTAACCCCGGAGAGTCCCTGAGCTCTGGGAGGCTGTGTGAGTGGGGACTGACCCCCACAGCACCCCGTCAGCAGGACACTGCCCTCACGCATCTCCGTCCCAGAGACGCTGCTGAGTGTCTGTTCTTGCTTAGAATCAAGAACCAGTCCTTCTTCTGAGAGGGTAAGAAGGACAGACAGCCTCTAGGTTGTTTCTCAATTTAAATTAACTAACAAGGCCATAGTTAAAGAATTTTCTCTCCTTCCTGCCTTCCTCTCTCTTTTTTAAGACTTTATTTTTCATTATTTAGAGAAAAGGATATATGTCTAAGTAATAAGAAAGTAGAAATAAGAAAATAAGAAAGAAAAAGAAGAAAGCAGTAAATCAGTTTAATTACCTAAAGATAACCGTTGCTTTTTAACTTTGGTGACTTGTCATCCCGACATCTCTGTGTATATATATTGAAATAGAAGGCTGAGTGGAGGCGGTAACGGAAAGAACAGTTGGGTAGGTGTGAGGAGGGGAGAGAACTTTTGTTAAGAATGGGCTCGGGCAATTTTTAAGTTAAGGTATTAATTTTAAATTTTAGTTGAATTTACCAGAACAAAATCTCAAGTAAAACTGAAGGAAATACATTAAAATAATTGTTTCTTTATTGTAAAAGAGAGTTTTTACTGAAAGATCACTCAGAGGAAAATAAAGATTAAAAGAGGGCAAGAGTTAGAGGCCTGTTGTTCATGCATGAGATGCTGGGGGCGGAGAGGGTCAGGCCCTCACCCCTTCCCTCTGCCTCCTCCCCAGGCCTCTCAGTTGTGACCCCTCACTTTATTTACAAATGAGGCTTTACAGTCTTTGCTTTCTGTTCTGCAGTAATAATGCTGCCAATTGTTTAGTCTGAAGACTGTTCAGTTTCTTTCTGTCTTTGATGCATTTTTAGATCTGTAATGAGGTGGTTATAGTTGTTTGTTTCCTTAGTTCTGCGGTTTTCTCATTTTTCATGCTGCATGTTTGATGTCTCTTAATAAACTCGTATGATGATTTTTCTTAGGGACTATCTGTGGAGAGTTCTATGAGGTTTTCTTTCAGAATGAATGCTTTGTCTTATCTGTCTCTCCCACATTGTATCCCTTTCTCCCTACCTCCCCGCCCCACCCTCTGTTTCTCTGCAAATTAAAGCATGTTAGAGGTCTAAGAATTTTGTCAACCCATTTTATTTTTCTCATTTTTCAGGGGGTGGAGTGGTTATGGTGGGATGAGGCATCTCAGTTCTTCATAGAGTCTGTTCCTATTGCTACTGAATTGGGAACAACCTATTCATGGTGTAGAAGAGATAGGAAAGGTTAGCGAAATGAGCCTTTTCCTCCTGGAGTCTCGACTTGTGAGGAAAGGGAAAAGAAAAGTGTAGTCAAGGTGGTTTCTTAGATTTTAGAAAAGCAGGTTTCCTTAAATTTGGAAAGCAAACCTTTTTTTTGTCATGTGGATGAAAAGTTAAAAAAACATTACTTCAGAGACTGAAATTTCTAAAAATGGATATTCTAAGTACAAAGATAATTGTGATAAGGAAGAAAAGTGTGCGTTTGTCAGATGTGTTCTAATTAAATTTTTAAACAAGATAAGTGTCGTGTTCCTTTAACACTTAGATTAAGCCCAGAAAATGATGAAGCATGCAAAGTCCATAAAGTGGATTTTTTAAAAGTTATGTTCAGAGCCAGGGGGAAAAAAACCCAGGTAATGGAACCACTGCTCGGGAGAGATGATGTAATAATAATATACCACAGAAAGAAGGCAGATCTGATCGACTCCTATTTTGTTTTGTTTTCAGCTTTTCTATTAGAACAAACATGATTGGGAACCTTCATTTTTAGTACTAGAGTATTATCTTTGGTATGACTAGAACGAATGGCTACTGATAAAAACTTGACTTTTTAAAAGTGGCATCCTCCTCTTTGCCATGTTCTCACAGGGAGGGGCCTAACATTTTTCTGAAGGACGTCCCAGCGCCTGCCCTGCATGGAGCTCTGAGCTCACTGGGGCTGGTTCGGGGCGGGTAGAAGGCGTACTTGGGAAACACCTGGGGAAGCCTCTGTTTGAGGCAATGCAAAGTCACGGGGTAGCATATACACCTCCCTGATAAAAGAATTTCAAATAAGAGGAAATCCACATAGGGATAGGTCTCATCTGGAGGGCTTTATGGAGGCACTAAACCTGGGGCTGGGCTTCTGAAACATGTCCACGTTATAACCAGCGGAGAGGAATAAGGAAAGCCCTTTGAAGAGGGAGAGGCCAGGGTGTAGAATGAAAGCATCAGTGACGTTTCCTGACTGCTTACCATGTGCAAGAACCACTGCTCGGAGTGGCTTTTACTATTAATATTGGTCTTCTCGTGGTTTTAAGCATGCTGTCTACTTCGTTACTTATTTCTGCCATCAGCTCTTAAGCCCTCTCGCCAGTCTTTATGTTCGTTTCACAAATGAGGAGCTAAGATTCTGAGAGGTGAGGAGCAGCAGCGGTAGCACCTGGCACCTCGCAGGTGCTCAAGAAATCACCTGACAGATGAGTGAGGACGCAGGCACGCCCCAGCGCGGTTACCCAGGTAGTAAGGCTCTGGGTGTGACTCTTGGTGAAAGCGTATGAGGGACAGAGTGTTGACGGTGGGCGCCGAGTCTTCAGACTCAGGGCCTCATCTGAGTCCTGCTTTGCGTGTCTGTTAGCCACATCCTGACATTTCACTTCTTCACACCTCAGGTTTTTACAGATGCCAACAATGTGTCAAATGGGATGGTGATCCTCACCTAGTAGGAAAGTGGAGAGGAGTAACATGGACAGCGCTTAGCATGGCTCTTGACACACAGTAACACTCAGCAATTAGCTTCATGGCTCTTGACACATAGTAACACTCAGCAATTAGCTACAATCATTATTACCAGCTGTTTCAATTCATTGAAAAGGGAGCTGCCTGGAAAGCAAGCAGCCCAGAGAAACCTGAGTCTGGCAGTGGCAGCCAGGGCGAATTAAAAGACGGGAGAAGAATAGGAGAAGGTCCTTGGAGCTTTCTGGGTATCAGTTCCTGCCCTGCAAGGGATGAGGAAAAGGAGAGAGGAAATCTGATGAATCAGAGGTCGCCCCATCAGAAGGGAATGATGCATTTATCATGTGTTTATATCTTTCCAGAGAATCTTGAGGTTGTTAATGATGACTTGTCATTGAAATTGGTACTAAATGTCCTTGGCTCACAAATGATAGTGGTTCTCATTATGCCATTCCGAATCTTTTTTTTCCCTCACTTTTTAGCCACCAGCTTTTTTGTGTGGTTTCTTGAGATCTAAGACAATCCAAGTGTTGTTTTGTTTGTCCTTTTGCTTTTTAATCCAGATAAGTCTCCCCTTGAGTAAGGGTTGGTGACTGAAAATCCACTGTCTGTTTTGTTTCAGTGCAAGCAGCTACTGACTCCGTCTGTAGACTCCAGCAGAGGGAACAGGAGCGAAAAAAGGTAAAAGTGGATCCTCTGGATAATGGAGCCTGTAACTCCAGGGCTTTTATCATCATATTATTAGCAGTTACTTTTGGTTAAAAAAAAAAAACTCTGAATTTATTTTCTTTTATGCAGTGAATTTTAAAGATTAAAAAATGGCTGATTCATTGAAGATGTGCTGAGTCAGTGAAGTCACATAATTGCACTGTCTATATTTTTATAATTCAGATTGCAGACTTCTTTTTTTTTCTTTCTCAACATTTCCATCTGTTCCCTAAAAATGGATTTCTCTCTAAGAGGAGAAAGAATAGGACTTTTACATGGAACAGAAAATACCCACCAGCTTGGAAATAGCAGTCTTTGAGCCTGAAGCCTTGAGTGTACGATATATATTTTTTCTAGAGAAGGAGGCGTTCATGCCTGTGGATGGGCTCTTTAATGACTAATCTGAGAGTGTGCGAATCACCTGCTGGGTAGTGCTTTGCTTATTTAAATTGTATCTTAACTAAATTCAGGTGTGGAAAAACACAAGAATTTAAGTTCCCGTGATACTTGGTGTTTTAACTTACAGTTTAGAGAATTTTTATGAGTTATTTATTGCTCTAAGCCAGTAGAAATATGCTTATTAAGAAATACGGAAAATACTGCCTTTCTGCGTGTGTTGTATCAGCAAGTATTACTGTCTCCATTTCTCTGCAATGTGTGGTTAATCGATAGTAATGGTACAGATCTGCCACTGTAAAAAAAAAAAAGAAATGAACCATGCCCAAGTTTAAATTTCTCAACTTTGTGTTCAACTCTTAATGTTGATATGAAGTTTAAAGATTCAGCAGTTTGATAAATCAAACCTCACCAAAAGGACTTGACGATTAAGCCAGGTGGGAAGGCTGCCTGGGAGGAACAGGATCCCAGTGGGCCAGGGGGGAAGCAGGGCGGTCGCGAGCACACCTGTGACCTGGCTGGGCCGTGCTGGCTGCGAAGTCGGGGCGTCGTACCCGCCCGGTGCCCAGAGCGCTTGGCATAGGCGGAGTGGGCGAGGCCCGGCTGGACCGCAGGTATTGTTCCGGTCTCTACTTGACTAGGTGCCACTGGGGGTGAAAGATTTTACTGTAAGGCAGTTTGTACACACAGAAGCTAAAGGTCTAGGAGTCCCAACCACTGACACTAATATAGTGTAGGATAAAGTTAAGACCTCTCATAAAGTTGCGGAGAACTTTGCATGGCCCGGGCAAAGAGTGTAATTTACTAGGAGGATGGGGGCACCCCAGCCCAACCTTGATCTGCATGTAGGAACGTGAGTGATGGAAGATGGAAAGAAAGATACTGTAGGACAGGGAACGGGGAGCAGAGCCATGGATGGGAGAGGTCGGGGGTCCAGGGAGCTGGCGCGTGGAGCATCCACGTGGGTCTTTCCAGAGAGGAGCACGGAGAACCAGGCGTGAGATGTGAAGCAGTTTGTAGTGGAAGCACCAGGGACGTGTTTGCGTTTGAGAATCAGGGAGCCTGTGATAGAGCCCTGGCTGTAACATATGCAGTTCTCTTGGCTTTCAAAAGAAAAATGAAAAGGGAAAGGGGTCTTTTTTTTTTTTTTAATGTGACTGTGCACTCGTTATTGATCTTTGTTTCTAAGACATTCTCAGAACAATTCTGATTTCTGATAAAATGGCAGTTCTTGCCTTCTTAAGCAGAACTAACCTAAAATTAAATTATATTTGGGGATGGATGGTTCTTCTTGACTCTTTGAATTTTTTTCACATTTGGTGTATTAACAGTGTCTAAGTAGGATAATTACCAGATTGGGTAAAAAAAAAAACCTGGTGTCTTCTATTTTTAGGTACTTGCCTTTGTTAGCTAACCATATGCCCTTGGATAAGCCCTTGAGCTTCAAACGCAAATGCTTATTCTTCTCAGGGGATAGACTGATGCTTTATGTGCCTGATACGCTGTGTTGTGTGATTTATGTGAAATGGTGTTACTCTACAAATGTCAGGTGGCGTTTCCCCGTCAGCTCGATCGTCACTGTGGATAAGAGCCCTGCTGTGGTCTGTAGAGTTGGTGAAGTTCTTGAGAATCCTGCCTGTTGATGATTTTCTAAATTAAAAGATACTGTCCCTTGGTTTAAAAAAAAAAAAAAGAGCCTCAAGAAATAATAAAGCCCTTGGGGATTTTCATTTTAAGTACATTGTAGGTATTATCTCAAAGATTGTTATTGAACTGTTTTTTTTTTAATGGAATACACATTAAAAATCAGGATTTTCGAATACATTGAAATATCTTTATTAGCACTTATCTAGTTAGCAGAGCATTTGAAATACAGATCTTTAAGGTCTTTTTCTTTTTCAACTGTCACACATGGTTTTCCCAAAACGTGTGTGGCAGAGGTTTGGGACTACCTGTATATAAGACAGAAAAGTGAGGCTTAATTTCTTGTCTAGCAAGTCTGTACCAAGCAAAATTGACCTCTAGCTGCATTTTACAGTCTAATGTTAACCGTTGCCTTGGTTATTCTCTTGGCTGCATTTTGTGTATTTGAATGGCTCTCAGAACAAAGAAAGACGGGAGTAATAATGGAATAAAATAGACCATTGCCTTTAATCATTATTGCTTTCATATTGAGACAATTTGTGGAATTCTGTGGGAAGTAAATTATGATAAACGTCATTCATCCAAGTCACATTTCCCACAATTGATACCTAAAAGTACACTCAGAACAACAAATTCGCATTCCCCAGCTATTTGACATATGCCTTAAAAACTAGTAACTAATACAAGTTGCATATTGGGTGCTACCAATAAGAGTAGTGAAATGAAAATACAAATGGCTGATAAAATTCAGTGACTTAAATAAGCTGCCAAAAGCAGACGATGAGTTGATTGATTATCTGATACTAGTTTATACTGAGGTTTGTGCACAAGCATCAACTTTTTGAAGTTCTGTTCAATCAGACTAGAGATAATAATAAAGTGAGTGTGAATCCTTTGATTCATCTCATCCACAAATACTTACTAGCTTTAGTTTTACTCTTGTTTTGTTATGAGAGCAGGGAGATAGTGTGGCTCAGACATTTCTCTTGATAGAGTTTGAAAATGCCAAGTAGTGGGTCAGTACACTAGGCTGTCTGTATCTGCTGGTCCTGCATCCATGAATTCAACCAAAATGTTTTAAATGGATGTTTTTTAAATTCCAGAAAGTTCCAAAAAGCAAAACTTGAATTTGCCACATGCCGGCAGCTATTTGCATAGCATTTATGTTGTACTTGCATAGCATTTACATTGTATTAGATTAGGCATTACGTGTAATCTAGAGATGACTTTAAATGTGTGGAAACATGTATGGGTTACATGCCGTGTCCTGTACCATTTCTCTAAGGGCCTTGAGCATCTGCGGACTTTGGTATCCATGAGGGTCCTGGAATCATCACCCCACAGATCCCTTTATCTGTGTAAGGCATATGTAAGATTAAAGGCACATGTATTGCTTACAGATATTCCAAAAGAACCTTTTAGACAACCGTTGGTTTATTAGAGTTTTCCCTTAGACCCAGGTTTTTCAGCCTCTGCGCTGTTGACATTTTGGAGCAGATAAGTCTCTGTTGTAGAGTCTGTGTAGGATGTTTAGCACATCCTTGGCCGCTGCCCACCAGAGGCCAGTATGACCCCTTCCCCCTCAACCTGCATTGTAATAACCAGAAATCTGGGGGACAGGAGGGGACAGGAGCGTCAGAATCACCCCCCAGGTGAGAATTACCAGCTTAGAGTAAAGCGTGCAAAAATGTTTGTGTGTCCGTCAGTTCTTTTATAGACCTGGTCCTGGACACGGTTTGCCTTCAGGACTGACTTCACATTTGTCGCCAATGGGACGTAAGGAAGCTGGGTTGTTATTACTATTTCTTTGTTGTAAAAAGAGACAAACCTTTACAGCTAATTACTTTTGGTTCCCAGTACAGCTCCTTAATAAACTTTTCCTTTATTTTCTTTTAAAGTGGGGTTTTCTTTTTTTTATCTTGAGAAAACAAATAATGTCTACATCTTTGAGTATGCAATTGATTTCATTGCAAGTTTCACCCACCCCGAAACTTGAAGTTTTTTTAATTGTGATAAAATGCACACATACATAGTCTGGGGGAAGTATTAAACATAAGTCTGAAAGAGATTCATAAAAAGCACATTTCACAGTAAATTCTAGAAATTGCAATACTGTCTTTATTTCTTTGGAAACCATTGTAGTGGGTCCCAGTCTCCACAGGATAAAAATTTTAAGTACAGAGTAAAAATATGTAAACTTAAGTAAACATTGTAGTGTAGAATTCTAGATTTGAACTAATTCAGGCTTTATTTCTGCAATTGCTCAACTATGTTACTTTTTTTAAAAAAATGCAAGAGTATTGAGTAACCCAGGAGTTAGAGGGGCTGAGCATCTAAGGAAAGCATGTGACATGATTCTGAACTGTTAGGAATTTACTTTGGAAATGAACATGTGTAGGCAACTCAATTTGTCCAGGATTGGCTCTGTAACTGGAAGTCCTTTAAATTAACTTCAGAGTTTATTATTAAAGGATAAACAATGAAAATGTCTTAATTTGAAACTTAGGTGTTACTGAGCTTCAACAGTAATCTCGGCAGTTGTTTAGAGCTCAGACCAAAGAAGGGTTCGGGGCTGAGGAGTCCTGTGTCTGACCTTATTCAGCACCGCCAGCGCCTGGTGATAATAAGAACCAGTCTTTCCGTTGTTTGTGTCACTGATGTAAATTTTGTTTGGACAGTGCACCCTC
The DNA here is from genome assembly GCF_019320065.1 of Cervus canadensis. Classification (NCBI taxonomy): domain Eukaryota; kingdom Metazoa; phylum Chordata; class Mammalia; order Artiodactyla; family Cervidae; genus Cervus; species Cervus canadensis. Next base: position 4,735,181 of record NC_057413.1, on the reverse strand, counting down.
TTGTTGCCTGCACCCAGGCAGAGCTCTCCCCACTCCTACTGTATTGTATCATTATTGAAAAATTGTACTTGCAGACGTGTAATATGACTCCATTTTGTAATTAAGTAAATGTTTGTATAAACATAGGAAAAGGACATGGTTTTGATGTGTGTGGGGGGGTGAAGGAGGGGGACTGTCCCTTTATAATCTTGTATTTGAATTTGTTTCTAAGCTCTGTAATACTTTAATAAAAATGAAGGGGAGATGCTAATCCAAGAGACATGACTGAGCCATAAATATTTACACTTTCTGTTTTGATAGATTTTTGCAGATTGCTTGCCAAAGATACTAATTACTCCCACCACCATGAACATCAACTTTTGAATGTATAATTTAGTATGCACTTTTTTGGTAGCTGCTAGAAATTTTAACTGCAAACCATAATTACCTCTTACAGGTAATTTTAACTATTACTTACTACAGGTAAATAATTGATTGCTATATTGTATTCTTCTGTTAGTCATGTGTGAATCTGTTGAGCATGAGGACAGATGTGACAGTGATTTTTCAAGAGTGTTTCAGCTAGAGGAGTCCTTGTTTCAGACTGAGTCTGACACAGAGTCCCTTTATTTGACCTTAAAAGCCGAATTAAGATGGTCATCTGACGTGAGCTCACAGTTTACATTGATTGTTCCTTTTTTTTTTTTAATTTATTTTTAATTGGAGGATAGTAGTAATAGTGTTAGTCATTCAGTCATGTCTGACTCTGTGACCCCGTGGACTGTAGCCCTCCAGGCTCCTCTGTCCATGGGATTCTCCAGGCAAGAAGACTGGAGTGGGTTGCCGTTCCCTTCTCCAGAGGATCTTCCCGACTCAGAGATCGAACCTGGGTCTCCTGCATTGCAGGGAGGTTCTTTACCGTCTGAGCCACAGGGAAGCCCTTAATTGGAGGATAATTGCTTTACAATGTTGTGTGGGTTTCTGCTATAGTACAGCATGAATCAGCCTTCAGTATACATATATATCGCTTCCCTCCCACCCACCCTGTCCCTTATTTGGGAGAGTCCTTTTTAATTGTAAACAGAGTCCCTGGCTTGTTAGGCCAAGAAGTGTGCTCCTGTTGGGATGAGCTTGGGGGCATCTTTGCTGCTTCTGATGGAGAGCAGTTGGGCTCCCTGTCTAGGCTCTGTTCTGGGGAAGTCACAGCTAGGCAGACCGCATTTCCTGACAACCAGAATAGATGAGACCCTAGAGAACCTTCACTCCTGTCAGCTTAGAATACTTTTTAACTTGCTTCTGAGTATGCAGGGTTAGTTAGTATCCTCTGTGCTTATTAGAAATTAATTTCCAACTAAAACTAGAGCATCATTTTGATGAAGTTTATTTGCATTTTTCTTCTCTGACTATGGCTTTTCCCTTAGAATATAATAGTTTTTGCCAAAGTTCCATGAAAAGAATTTAATGAACTCTTAATGTTTTATTTATCTTTTGAAGGATGACCGCCTCTGAGGCTGAAAGGTTAAAAAGTCATGTTTTGCCTTTTGTCTAACCTGTTTCCCCAACGCACTGGATCTAACCTGTTTCCCCAACGCACTGGATCTCGGCAAACCCCACCCTGACGCGCGCTCTGCACCACGGTCCACCTACTCAGACCCCGTGGGTCGAGGGGCATGCCTGAGGCGGTTGTTTCACTCTAACTGAAACTTCAGATTCACTCTTGACCTCTTTTTACTTGGGAAGCCTTGGTGCTGAGGAAGTTTAGATCAGATTGCCAGAAAAATACTCTTGTAATAGCTTTTTGTGTGTGTGTATGTAAGACTTTTAACTGTGTAAAACTTCCCTGAAATGATCTGATTTGCATTTGTGATAGAAAAGACATAGGTTTGGGTGTCGGCAAGCCCTATGTTTGAGTCTGCGATTTAGTAGCTCAGTGGCCATGAAGAAGTACATTTAGTGTCCTCATATAGAAATAGTAAGGAACATCTCAAGGTGAGCTTAAGATATTTGATGCAGATACTTTTGGTGTTTATTTGTTTTAAGAATTGGAACTGAACTAAAAGAGACTGCTTGAATTCTCTCCCATTGATTAATAATCTGTGGTTCTTTTAAATGTGTCTAAAAAATATTTTGTGTAAGACGTGCATTTTAATTTCTTGCAACAGCAATTCTTTTGGCATGTATTCTTTCACTTTAAATTATATGCAATTAAATGAAATTTGGGAAATAGAGGTTTGAAAATTTACTTGGATTGTATTTGGATCTGTCGTTTAAAATACTAGATATTTTTGAAATTTCAGAAATGTGAATGCCCACGTTCAGGCATAGTAAGAGAACTGCCTTATGTGTCTGATACGTTGTTTTCTTGTTGGACATTAAAACTGTAATGGAGTTTTATCATTGTGACTTACAAGCTGATTGTTATGCTGCAGTGAGCAAATGTCAAGAGATAAAATTATTTTTGTCTCCCTGCATGGCAAAATAATTATTTGGAAAATGTCACGTGACTTTCAGATTTTCTTTTCTCAGATTCATAATGACCTTTTGATAGCTCGTGAGAAACAGCAGGTGACGCAGTGGGAGGACTTCGTGAGAGAGCAGCACGGCAAGCAGGCCGAAGTGGACGGGGAGCACGGGAAGGCCCTGGAGAAGCTCAGAGAGCAGTATGCCGAGATGGAGAAGGGCCTGGCCAGGTTCTCAACCTTCTGAGCACATAAGCCACAGCAGTGACGAACTGCCGAGGGAAAGCTGACCAAAAACGGCTCCCACCCAACCAGCTAGCCTCTGCTTCACGCTTAGCAAAATATTCGATGGCACCCTTCTTTCGGAAGACGGAGCCCTCTCCTGGAGCCTTCGCTGTGTCCTAGAGGAGTGCCACCTCTTTCCAGTTTCAAGTGCCTCTAAGTGGTCCTTCGAAGGGGAAGAAGCTGGAGAAAAGTGGTGTCCACATGCTCTCGGCTAATGTGGACCAGTCGTGGTTTCCATTGATTGATTATCTCAGAGAACGAACCGTAAGTACAGACTTCTTAGGGAAGTAATGTAATTCATCCTTCTGCAGGGTTAATGTTAGTTTATCATTGTGGCTTAGAAAGCAGAGATGGTGTCTGCCTGTCATGGCCTCCTTGGCTCTTGAAGGAATGTATATGGTGTTATTCCATGAGTAATGTAGACAGAAACAGCTGTCCCGGGAGCAGAGATCATAGTGAAGAGAGAGGAGCGTCAGACCACATCTCTGCTGTGACATGGGGCCACGCTGGTCTCTGAACAGTCCGCTGGGAGAAGTTGTCGTATAACGCCGTGTTTTCGCTGGACAACAAGACACGCTTGTTAAGATTGTGGCCTTCCAACACTTCATGTTTTCAGCTTTGTTTAAAACATGCTTACAAGGAAAAGCTTACCAGAAATACAGTTGACTTTGAACCTTTTCAAGAACCATAATCTTGCCCATAGTCTTTACCTCATTTTTACGTCTGTTTTTGCTGTGGGTAAGCTTTGTAAGAGAAATAACGTCTCTACATGTTTCAGCCATTTAATGAGTAATCAGCAAATTCTGCCAAGGCCTCCCTCTGGAACCGTATAAAGATCCTGGCTCTGAGTAAACCAGAAGTATTTGCCCACACGGCAAATGATCCATGTTAAATGTAAATCCTTTTTAGTGTTGAACGTCTGTCCTCATAAGCAGGTGTATTATGATGAAACATGTACCAGTTCTGTCATCACTGTGATCTTTAAGAATCTGCATTTAACAGTCTAATTGAGGAACTAAATAGATTTTTTTTTTAATTTACCATGAACCAAGCAGAACTTTATGCAATAATTTCAAGGTGAAGGTGAGGTATGGGTAGACCTCTCGGGTGTTTCCCTCGTTGCTCTTCAGTGAAGAAAACACCCAGCTCGCTTGTGTTACCTCAGTGTTGCTGCTGCAGAAGAGTGACAATGCCCGCCTGTGTGAATTTATGGCTTACTGTCAAGGCTTCATTCTTGGCTGCATGTTGAAAATGTGATTAAAGTTAATAGAGGAGATGAAATAAGTATTTGAGATTTCTTTCAATAACACAGAACTTCTGCCAACTCCCTCTGTCCGCTACTGTAGGCTTGACAGGCTCATCCATCATCCTCTGGTACCTGGACCAAAAAGAGTACTTGCTGACACACAGGCATGTTGGAATTTTCTTAATTCTCTTTTCAGTGGATGGAAAAAGAAAACATACTTCCAAAAATATCCTGCACATGAAAAGGGAGGGGAACCCTAAATGAAAATTCCCTTTGTACTGTAGGCAGTTTCAGAAGAGCTATTAATTGCCAGTGCACCGCTGAACAGATGCTGGAACCAGGAAACCAGGGTCGTGTGTGTGAGCAGTAACGATTCCTCCACTTGTGCATAGGTTTTTGACCATGTTCATTCATCTCGTGTGAATAATAAATACTTTACCATATGAGTTTGTATATATTATATGAGGATCTAAGGGCCTTCTTAAACCAAAATGACTTTATGAACTTTTTGAGCTTTAAACGTTGATGCTAAATCTCATCTTTGTAACTTTTTTAGCTACTCAGTATACCTTAAAAAGAGATGGTTGGTTCTCTTTCCTTTTAATATTTTTAGTAGTGAACACTTTCACTTATATTTCTCAGTTTCTAAATCACTTTTGATATGCATTTTATTTATAAGAATTTGCTTTAGTGGTTATATAATAAACAGATTTCTGCTGTTATGGTGTCTAGCAGAATATGGCTTCTCCGTGGCTCACAGGATTACTGTCTAATGAGAAAATGAAATAATGTTTTGTCAGTTTAAAGTGTAGAAATGTTTGTTTTTAAATTCTAACTCTTTTTTATTTTCCGTCATGATTTCTTTTTTTTTTGCTTGCATATGTGGTTTTTTTTTTTCCTAACATGTAGACTTTTAAGTTCTGTTCTTACTGATTTCTGCTTTCATTGGACTGTTGTCCAAGAATAGATTCATATAAGACTGAACTGTTACAATTTGTTGAGATTTGCCATCTGACTTAAAATACGGTCAGTTTTTGTAAATGTTGTGTTAGTGCTCAAAAGTATGCCTATTTCCAGTTGTTGGGTGTTCATTAGACCAAACTGTTAATTGTATTGGCCAGATAGTCCCTATTTTAATGTTCTTTTTTCTTCTACTTGATCTTTCAGATTCTAAGAGGTGTTAAAATTTTCTGTTCTAGTAGATTTTCTAATTTCTCTCTGTAATTGTGTTAGTTTTTGTTTTATATGTTCTGAAACTTTGTTATTCCGTCTATTACAAGTTTAGAATTATTTATCTTCCACGTTTAGAATTGAATCTTACATTTGTTGTCACAGCTTCTATTTCTAACAATATTTTTATATCATTTTATGTTGCCTTAAAATCTTATGTTTCTGAAAGAAATATAGGCCACACCAGCTAGTTAGTGTTAGTATGGTATACGTTTCTCTGTTCTCCTGTCAGACCTTTATGCTGTGTTTTCATGTACCCACTAAAAACTATCTTTCTATCTATCTTTTAGCTGGAGACGCTAATTGATTTACATTTGTGGAAACTACTAACATATTAGGGTTTATTTATACCATCTTATTGTGCTTTTTGTTCTACCATTTTATCATCTCTCTGCCCTTGGGTGTTCCCCACCCCCATCTTCTGCATTGAGTTTCTTGTTTTTCCGTCTACTTTTTCTCTGCTAGTTTAAAAGGTAAAACTCAAATTTTGTCTTTTTAGTGCTTACCGTGAATTTTAGTTTGCATTTTAGTAACAGAATCTAAAGTTTTATGTTTTCACTCTTAGGCTGAACATCAGACTTCTGAACACAATCTGATTGCCTTCCCTTAATTTATAAGTGTCTAGAATTTTAGTTTTATCTCCGTTTAATTCCAAAATAGTTATTGTATACAGTCAGTATTTGTTTAAATTTACCTACAAGTTTACTGTTTTATTGTCCTTGAAAGTTAGCTGGGTATACAAGTCTGGATTGGCAGTTACTTTCTCTCATTGTTTAATAATGCCGCTCCACTCTTGTGTTGCTTCCGCTGATGCTTCTGAAATGACCCTTGTTAGCTGGTTAGCGTTCCTTTGTAGGTAATCGGTCTTCTCCTTTGGGTTATGTTTAAGTTCTTTATCTCTGACATGCTGCAATCAAATGTCATTATACTAAAACCTGTCTGCTGTGGATTTCTTTTTATTAATCTACTCAGATTCACTGAGCTGCTTGAATCTGAGAGTTGGTGCCTTTCATGAATTATGGAAAATTTTCAGCTTTGACCTCTTTGAGTAATATACCTTTGCATGTTCTCAGTTCTCTACTTTAGGAAATCAAATTAGACTTAAGTTTTACCATCTCACTCTGTTCTTTATATCTCATAATCTCTGTTTCATATTTTTCTATCTCATTGTCTCTGTGTTGAACACTAGATAATTTCTTTACGTCTGTTGTCCAGTTCACTAATTGTGTCTTCTTGCTGTCTCTAATGTATTTAACCTGTCTATCGTTCTTAATTGTGATTATATTTTTTCATTTCCAGAAATGTTTGGTTCTTTCTCAAACTTCCTTGGTCATTTGGGGTAGTTCCTCTATTCTCTCTTTTTCTTTTCTTTTATCATATTAAATTTTCTTATTTTATATTCTGTATATGATAATCTCAATATTTTTATCCTTTTTTTGTGGATCTGAATCTATAGTCTGTTTTGTCCAAAGCAAGTGTATGACTTGTTTTCTGATGTGATCAGTGAATTGTCGTTGTGCATTGACATTCCTCTGAACTCCATTTTGGGGAATTTTTGATACGTTCCAGCAGAGAAGTTTGCCATGTTGTTTTTTCCCAGCACTTGCGTTTTGTTTCCTTTGGGCCTGCTAACCCTGGGCCGCTTCAGGGTCAGAGCTCCCTTGGGTTTCCCCCGCTCCTTCCCTGTCCTTCAGCATGTCTGTGTGCTCGCCGACACGCACAGCCTTGTGAATTTCCTCCGCAGACAGGCAGCAGTGTCAGGCCGTGATAAGGGATTCCTGGAGACTTTTTTCATCCTTCATATCTCCACTTGGAGTGCAGCCGAGAAATGTACGGTGTTTCCTAGCTCACACCCTGAGAGGGGCCTTTGGGGAGTCATCAGTGGTGTTGCGGTCCAGCTCAGTCCCTCTTGTGGGCTGAATCGTGTCCCCCAAATTCATATGTTGAAGCCCCAGCCTCCAGTGCGTCTGTATTTGGAGATGGCGCTGATAAGGAGGTAATTACGGTTGAATGGAGTCAGAAGGGTGGGGCCCTGATCTGACAGAGCCTGTGTTCTTACAAGAAGAGACCGTCTCTCCATTTGCACACAGAAAAGGTGGCTGTCTGCAAACTAGAAAAGAGGTCTCGACGGGATGGAATTTTATGGCGCCTTGATCTTGGACATCTTGCCTCCAGAACCATGTGAAAATGATTTTCTTGTGTGTAAGCTGCCCGTCTGTGGAGCTGTGTTACCGTGGCCCGAGCAGACCAACACAGTCCCAGGCCGTGATTCCTGCCCCCCATGCAGGTGTAGTCCTTAAAACTGGGGTCCTTCTAGGCGTCAGGGGTGGGACCTGGGACAGTTATCAGTTCCGTAGCCAAACTGTCTTGTGGAATTTCAGCTTTTCCCAGTATGTCTTCAGTTGTGTTCATTAATTTGCCATGAACTCAGCCATATAAAAAAAAAAAATAGTTTAAATTTTCTCCAGCATTTCAGTTGTTCAGTAGCTAGTGAGATTTCTCTATACAGAAATAGTGTGTGACACGCCTTTATTTAAAATGGATAACCAACAGGGACCTACTACTCAGCACAGGGAACGCCTCCCAGTGTTACATGGCAGCCTGGAGGGGAGGGGAGTTTGAGGAGGAATAGACGTGTGCGTGTGTATAGCTGAGTCCCTCCGCTTTTCACCTGGAAATACAACAACATTGTTTGTTAATCAGCTGTTCAATTCAGTCGCTCAGTCGTGTCCGACTCTTTGCGACCCCATGAATCGCAGCACACCAGGCCTCCCCGTCCATCACCAACTCCTGGAGTTTACTCAGACTCATGCCCATCCAGTCGGTGGTGCCATCCAGCCATCTCATCCTCTGTCATCCCCTTCTCCCTTCTGCCCCCAGTCCCTCCCAGCATCTTTTCCAATGAGTCTTTTCCAGTGAGTCAACTCTTCGCATGAGGTGGCCAAAGTACTGGAATTTCAGCTTCAGCATCAGTCCTTCCAGTGAACACCCAGGACTGATCTCCTTTAGGATGGACTGGTTGGATCTCCTTGCAGTCCATGGGACTCTCAAGAGTCTTCTCCAACACCACAGTTCAAAAGCATCATTTTTTCGGTTCTCGGCTTTCTTCACAATCCAACTCTCACATATATACATGACCACTGGAAAAACCATAGCCTTGACCAGACGGACCTTTGTTGGCAAAGTAATGTCCCTGCTTTTTAATATGCTATCTAGGTTGGTCATAACTTTCCTTCCAAGGAGTAAGCGTCTTTTCATTTCATGGGTGCAATCACCATCTGCAGTGATCTAAGCAGCTATACCTTAATACAAAGTAAAAAGTTAAAAATGTCAAAAAATAAAGTTACCCAAAAAAAGAAATGGCATGTTAGATAGGTATACGTTGATTTTATTATGTTCAAATTTCCCTCCTAAAACACCATGTCCATATTCTAGTATAAAGGATGATGTCTTTTCTTTCAGTCATTGTGCCTAATGTTTTCTATTTGGTGGTTTCTTTTTTTATTATTGTTATTATTAGGTTTCTTGTTGTCTGTAAGCTAATTTTATTGTTTCTGTTCTGTTGAATTCTTTTCACTATTCGTGAGCTAATAAAAGCAAATAAGAGCAGAGTAGTCTTGTTTTGAACCTGCATAACTCTTAACCTGAGTACTTCATTTTGGAATTTTTTTTTCTTTTAGGACATTATTGTAGTTTGTGAAAATGTGCCAGGTCCCTGTTATAAGTATGTAGACAGAAGTACTAGATTTGTGGTATTAACCCCAAAGTTCGATGAAAATCAGGAGAAATCACAGATGCCTCCAATGTTCATTGTGAATTCTCCTTTTTGCTTCTGTCACACATAGGTTTTTCAGTCTGAACACTTCTGTTTACTTCTTGAACTGTCTTCTACAGTACGTATGTTTCAATACATTGGGTTTTGGTTGCCATTGCAAATTAAAAGGCAGAGGGTTTTATTGCTTTGTAATTTGGCGTAATGATTGCCTTTTCTGAAATTGTACCCTCCGGCCTCTTTTTTTGTCATTTTACAGCTGTAAGTCTTTATCTCAGGATGAAAAATATCAGAAAAAATATTTAAAATGTTAATTCAGTCAAACTATTTGAAGCTAGATCATTATAGAGAATGAATTTTTAGTAGCCTGCTTTTAGTCCTTCAGAAAGGTTTTACAATTATTTCATTAATTTTCAACTCCAATTAAATGCAGAGATTAATATTTTATTGACTTAGTGTAACTCAAAGTCATACAATGAATAGAGGATGGCAAATTAGTTGTGTCACTTATTACCTGCTCTTTCTCATTCTTCTCATTTTTTTAACTGCTAAAACAGTGTTTTCTTGTGACTTGCCTGTCCACCTTAGCAAAGCCGTATTTTCTCTGATATTTTCATATTTGTGTTCCATAAACAAGAGGAAAATAACCTGGGTTTTCAAACACCATGCGCTCAACAGAGCAATAAATTAATAGTTACACTATTTTGATCCTCACAAAAGTCCGGATTCAAACTATCTGTGGAAATAGTCAATTTATGGTAAGTAAATACAATAATTATATCTGTATAACACAGCTTACAGTATACTTTTTAAGTGCCTTATATAATATAATCTTACTTCATCCTTCTAAACAAGATGTGCTCACTTTGATTTTAGAGAAAGAGTAAGACGGTAGAAATATAGGGAATTTAGTGTTTTGCTCACCTAATGTTGAACCGGCAGCCACACATCAGATAAACAGTACTTTTATGTTTCAAAAAAAAAAACTCCTTAATGTGTATTAACTGATTGACTTTTTGCTGTATAGCAGAAA